>NW_024962263.1:72587491-72812491 GCF_019238085.1 Lagopus leucura
GTAATGTCTCATTGCTAAAGTAGGGTAGGGAATAAAGTATTTTGTATCTTTACCTTTTAAAAATAAATAAAACATTTTTATTTATCCTCTGACAGAGTTTCACTTTGCACTCTACTTTCATTTACACTGTACTGTATTGAAGGAACTTACAATGCTTTCAGTTTAATCAAAGCAGAGCACAAGGTAAGCAGCTGCCTGTACCACTTGAGTATGAATCATGAATGATGATTTTTACTTTTCTGAGACTGAGTACTAATCCTTTGCAAGCAATTTATCATTGTGTTGCAAGATATTAATACCACATGTTAAAATTGCACTTACATTTACAGTCATGTGTTAATGGGAATACATATGTATATTTAGAAAATCTGATCAGATGTAAAAGAGTGCAATTGAATCTCTTAGGTTTTTTTGTATTCGCTAATTCATGTTTTTGTAACCTGTATAGTAGCTAACACAAAGATTTGTACAGTGCTCAGTGCGATAAAGTGAGGAAGAAACCAAATTAGCCATCAGCGGTGCCAATTATTTCCATGAAACATAAAATATATTTCATCAGTACAGCAGAAGTAGTTTACAAATAATGAAACTTGCTGTGAAGTCGTATTGCGTACCAGGAAAATCAGGTCTCTGAGCAAAAATACCATTTCTTAAGTCAGAAGAAAATTGTTCTGCTTTGGTTGGTAATGTATGACCAGAGTAAATTATGAGATGGGCAGGAATTTTTTTTTTTTTTTTTTTTTTTTTTTAAGAAAAAGGGAGGTTTTTTTTTTTTTTAATGTTATGCATGTAAGATTTACATGACTTTCGTGATGTGTTCCTAAAGAGGGAAAAGAAAGAATCTGAGAGATTGTTGAAGAGATATTTTAACAGTATCTACTTCTCAAATTTAGGTCCTGGGCTGTCAGTGTCATACAAAGATGTAACTGCTGTCAGTATAAATACAGCATGTAAATCGAGAAGTTCTTCGATTTGTACAGTTTTGCCTTTAAGAATTTAATCTTCACACTGAGCCTTTCACTTTTTTTTTTTTTGTTGTTGTTGTTGTTGCTGTTGTTATTTTTCTCCATTTGAATGAGGGACCAGATAGGCTTCCTACTTGATAAATGTTCATTTAAGATGTTTAATCAAAATCAAATCCTGCGTCATTAGTAGTCTTTGTAAGCTTTTTTGCACTGCATTCTTTAAGAATGCTTTTAAGTAGCCGTGTTAGAGGTGCCAGTCTGTAGCATTTTGCCTAACTTCTATTACGGATTTTGAACTTTCTCTTATTTGTATGCAGATGAAAAGTTTTTAAATAAAATAATAGACGAGGATTGTGTAAACTACAGAGCTTGAGAAAGGGATATACCACTTTAAAAGGTATTAGCATAAAGATATAGCACATTTGTTTATTATGTTTCAAAATCAGCTGCTAGTATCTCTGCCACAGGTAACAATTGACTTTTCAGGCTTCAAGTTAATAGCCTTGTCTCTTGCTTGTAGGGATCAATATTAGTATTAATTAATCACCATTATCAGCCCTAGGATCTGGTTCTATTTGTTGTTACATCAGCAAAATATCAATATAGAAAGTGGACTCTCTGATCGTCATGGCAACTTCATCTCTTGGGTCAAAGAAAGTTTATCTTATCTGTGCATGGAGAGTGGCAAACTGTTTAGGGATCTAGTTTGAACTCTAAGAACATTGATTTAGTTTTTGTTTGTGAATAGAGGCTGAATTCCAATCACAAGCGATAGGTAAGATTTAAATATTAATGCCCACAGGCTTGTCTGAGAGGGTGTCATTACCATTACTGTCAGATTGTCTTTTGGAGATGACACAACAGTAGAGGAGAATTTTGTGGTCAGGATTACTTAAAGCTTAGTAATTTGGGCGTTGGATAAACAGGTTATGAAGTGAAAGGATGGAAATTCTACAGTATTTTTGCAGTAATATTTCTTCTCCCATGCAATGTATGGTTGAGATTTCTTCCACTTAAATAGGATTAAGTGTAGAACTAGCTCAGAAGCACATTCCTTCTACCAACTCACATTCTATGTATTGTATTATGCATTCTCCCTCAAAAGACTCCTCAAACAAATATCTGGAAAGTCAAATGAAATAGCATCAGTGTTATATTCACTCTTGAATTAATGCCTGTCAGACATCATGGAAAACATGTATGCAACAGTCTGGTTAATTATTTTTGAGTCTTGTAAGCTGATGCAATCATCTCCTAAGCTTGTGACAATAAAATATAAATAATGCTGTATTATTGTTGTAGTATCCGTCTATATTCTTAAGTGCCTTAACTTAACTTAACTTAAGAGTTAGTAGTCCGTTAGTACACAATGCATCCGAGACTTCTCAGTACATACGTAGCCATGGCATGGTTGAATCTTGATCTGAGCGCTTGGAAGACAATGATTACAAGTTTTGCTTTGGGAAGCAAATGCACTTTTTTTACGCAGTTGTTTGTAAATGTTGTATATGTACATTGATTTGTTTGATAGCTCCTAAGGACATGCTGTATTTGAGACAAAGATTAAGAGTATCAGTACACTCGCCTGCTAGATATTGGCTGAATAGGATTTCTTTTTTTTTCCCCCTTTTTATTCCTAAAATGTGAAATAACAAAAAATCTGTCTTACTTACGCAGTGATGCAGGTAAAGTATTGTTCTGGGGAATGCAAATGGTACAAGTGCAGTTCAGCACATTTGCAGTGTTGAAGAGGAGTTCTTGCAGAAAATACAGAAAAGCAGCCAAACAAAACCCAAACACATGCATAAAGCTTGTTCTGTAGAAGGAATCAGTTCTCAGTATTGACATTTCTCATTGATTATTCAGTTTCATCTAATGCTTTGAAAGGGTAATGCCATCATGAGTTGGTAACAGATGCGGGTGGTTGTCACAGTAGATTTTTCTTCTTTAGAAAAGGAAAAGGGATTTAGTTTGATATAAAGATGTACAGCCTTAAGTTATGTTTTAATAGCTTCTAATATTGTCTATGTAATCACATCTGTGAAATAGAGTTTGTATAATATAAAAAACACGATAAGCAAAAAATGTTTCTGTCTTCCTGTTACAGATGTTGAATAAATTTTATCCTGGTGATTTTCCGTCTACCTTCTTATTTTTTTCTTGTCCCATATTTTGTGTTGAAGAAAAATGTTATGTAAGATTGTCAGCCTTTGCAAATGCTAGTAATTTGTTTTTGAAGAATTAGCTAGGATTTCAAAGCACGTTTAGGAGGTGGCGTTTTCAGTAGTAATCCTCAGAAACCTTTAAGGAGCTAATTTGGTATTAAGTTTATCTATTTGATCTTTTTATTCATGCAGATTTTTAACTGCAAGTGTGTAAATAAAGCGAGTGTGACAAATAATGCTCTCACTCTTAAGTACTACCATTTAGTTTTTGTAGAACTTTTACAATAAAGGTTAGTTCAACTACAGGAGGTTTATAAAGTGGATAGAAGGTGCGAATCACCTTCTGAAAATAACACTGCTTTAGTAGTTAGTGAATTACGCTGACATCTTTGCATAAGCTCTTCTCATACCTTACTCTCACTCTCGCACTCACATAGATGAGTTAGCGTGGTGTTGCTTTACTCCTTCAAACGACAAGATTTGAAGCTTTCATTCTGAGATTAGCTGGTATAGCTGTGTGTCACATGCTGGTTTTACTGTACTCGGTCTTTTTACCTTAGATTCAGTGTAGCAGAGTACAGTAAAAAAAATTCTTGAATCTGTACACTTTTCTAATGAATAGAACATTAATACCGACTGCCGTAAAATATCACAACGTTTTTCATGTTAGTGTGTTTTTCATCTAATCCTTCACTGGATGGTATAATAATATATTTTTAAACTTAAGTTTCACACACTGTTCATTAAAAAAAAAAAAAAAAAAATACTTTCAACAAATGTGAAAATGATTGTAGGATAAGGGTTTAAAAACACATACATCCACAAACAGTATATGAGAGTTTGTATATAAAATCAGAATGTAGTGTAAAAGAGGAGCCAAGTTTATATTTAAGTATTTTCATCATGTTTAAAGGAATTCCAGGGTTGAGGTTTTGCCCCCCCCCTTCCCATGCTTGCTCCTTCTCATATTATCTACAAAAAATAAAACTCTATACTTTTTTGTGGTAAAAATGATACAGAAAAATGTAATTACTTTTTAAACACACTTGCAGTTATTACTGAAAAGTGATTTTTAATGAGAACAGAATGAATTATACTGTAAAACACGAAATTCCTTATAGACCCAAATATGGTGAGAGATGTCTTTTTGTGTGTCTATTGTGAAGATTTTCTCTGCTGAAATGGAATAATCTTGAAAATACTTTTTCAGATGATATATGGAGGTGTTCATTTAGGCCGAGAAGAAATTCTGTAGAGGCTGATATTATTTTTACTTCTGTAGTTGCAGCGCAAGCCTCAAAGGAAGTACTGTGATTTACTCCTGTAATGGGGATCATCATTAGAACTGCTATTTAATACTTGTTATGCTTCTGTTATCAAGTAGAAAGATTAGCGTTTATAAGATACCCAGAAAAAAAATTGCAAAGGAATTGTGAAATCTAATTTGAAATTATGTGTATATTCTGTATTTTGTATTCACTTCTCACTTTCACATTCAGGCTTAATGTTAGATGGCTATAAAGATCTTTTCTCTGAAAAGTTGTGAAGAAGTACGGCAAGGACTTTCCTGATATATTTTATACAGCTTTGTGAATTGAACTGTGATGCAGTTGTGAAACCAATGAGGACAATGACAAAAGTATGAAAGGTTGAGTAGTTTTGAAAAAAGAATTGCCGTCACTCCTTCCCACCTTCTAAGGTTATGATCTTCAGTTAATAAATGTGCACGGCGAAGACTCCAGCTTTTTTGGAAGCAATATCAAATCATTTTTGAAAGCTTTCAGTCAGATTGGGATTTATATCGTGTCTGCTAATTGCACTTAAGCTGTTTCAGAAGGGACATAGACAAAATGTTGTAACTTTGTAGAATGCAGAATAAAAAAAAATTGTGACTGTAGCCATTCAGTTTCTGGTGTTTTGGGTGCTTTTAATGCATAAAGTGTTCGTGTGAACATAGAGTGGAACTGAGTAACACTGCATATATAAACCGAATGGAGTACCTCTGAGAGGCCCTTGGTTTGCAAATAACTTCATTTTCCAAGAAATTGATCAATTTTTGATGCAAATGCATGTACAGGTTTCTACTTTAAAAAAAATGTTTGCAAGTCATTCAAAAAATGCATGATATTTCAGTGAACACTGAAAAATTTAGGAAATGAGAGAAATCTCAAATACTTGACAGTTTATCTGGAAACAATTATTAGCTAGTTGCTAAAAATACAAGTGCACTCCTTAACAATGTGCATCTTGGACAAACAGACGCATATTTTGTCATCAAGTTACTTAAGCTTCTGAAGTCAGGGCTACAACTGGGTCAGATGATAAGATGAGCACAACAGAAAAACGAAGAGTGGCTCTGATAAAAACTGATTGATTGATGTCTGGCTTCCCCACCATCACAAGCAGTTGACAGTTAGTTTGGGATCAGATGATTTGGCTTTTGCGATAGAAGATGGGGCCTGGTAGCAAGTCTGAAGGACAAAAAGGTCGGTTTCTGTGTAGTGTCAGGCAGTGCTAGGTTCCCACAAGGTGGGGTATTGGATTATGCTTTTCTTCAGCTACAAGACTTAACTTTTCATGGTCCATTGAAAGGCCAAGTAATCTGGTCAGTATTAATACAAAAATAAGTCTGTATGTTGTGAGAGAAAGCAGTGAAAGTAGAGGGAGTATGTTTGCTGGACAAGTGAATCACAGGAATGAACTATTTGTTGATATTTGCTTAAAGCCTGGTCACTTAAAGAATAATGATTATATATCATGAACTCTGATTTAACAAAAAAAAAAAAAAAAGGTTTCTATTTGTAAATTTTTCACTGCAGCTTGAAGAAATGTTTTGTGTTTCCTGCTGACAGATTATAATGGAGCATAGTGAACAAATTAATTTGTTTGTGAAATATTTGTTGCTATTCTGTAAGTCATTGTTGTAGTAAGAATGCAAGTATTGAATATTGTACTTCACATAGAGAAGTATGTGTTTTTTGCTAGATTAAGAGCAATTAGCACGGTATACTTACTTTTAAAATTAACTTATGTGAAGTATTTTTGTTAATTGGAGATTATTTATCAATCTGAGACGATAGGATGAACAGCTGGGTTTTAGTTTGTATTTTGTTTGCTTTTCAGAGCACAATTACAATTAACACTCTCTATGTAAGGGCCACAGAAGGGGGAAGAAAAATGTGTAAATGAAAATCAAGACATAATGGCTTTCAAATGAAAAAGATTTTCAGTGTAAGCCGTGAAAATATGTACAACTGCCACAGAATTGGAATTTGGACAGCTCGGATTTGAATTTAGATTTTTGGTCAGTTGGGTACCCTCTAGAAATCCTTTATAATGTATCGTTTTTCTCTGAGTTTTAAGGGTCAGATCTCCAAAGGACAGTCAGGTCTCAGCTAATGCTGCTGGCTTAATATCAGTAAGATGAATTCTGCAAGGTGCTGTATTGCTGATAGTATAACTGGAATGCAATATGAAAGAACCTGTAGTATAACCTGGAGTGCTACCAGTAATAAGTGATCAGTGTAGGTGAACTGGTGGTTGTTTGAACAGTGATTAGTTATACTTCAAGAAAGGTTGTTTTCTTACTGTCTAATCTCTGAAAACCTGTTTCATTTAATACATAATAATAATAAAAGGTCTTATACAAGAGAAACAGTTTTATCCCTTATATTTTATACACCTCTTTTGAGGTGTATATTAAAGGTGCATTTTAAAACACAGACTTTAAAATAGTAGTTATGCATGCAGATTTTAAACAAGGCTGTAGAAGTGTCTAAGAACTTCTTCAATTTTTATTAATATCACACTGCATCACTTTATGATAGAGCTTTTGTGGGCTTTTATATATTATCAGTCTGGACTCTCAGCATTATTACATGTGGTCTGAAATATGCTGTAGAATTCCATGTTTATTTGCAGATAGTTAAGATTTTCAGGTATGTTACTTTCACAAAGATGTCGCATAAGAGAATAAGTAGTGCTTGTATAAATAAGTCTTATGTCAGAAAAAAATTCAGGTTGCCATAGGTCTGAAAGAAATGCCTCCAAAAGATACAAAGAGAAGAATAGAATTATTTGATAGAGCAAATTTTCAGCTACCATACACTATTTTTCCCCAAAGTCACCACCATTAGCTTGGCATTTTTTGCTTGTGATGAATTAAAGCCCCTGTGCTGCACTCATCAAAATCTGTGCCAGTGGAGGTGACTCTGTGTCACTGTCACCACTGCTGAAACACACCACCCACCACCTCCCTGTGCTTACATCCACTGTTTGGTCTCCAGAAACATTCAGCAAGCATCAGTGAATGACAGTAGGTATTATTTTTTCTGCACAGAGGATCTCAGTGGCACACCTTTGCTCCATGTGCGCTTCTATTTCAGACACCATTTTGTTGGCAACAAACTGGAAGGGGAAGTTTCAACCTCTTCTGCCATATTGCCAACATTGGCATCTGATGTTGTGGGTTATCTAATAAAACAGGAGGTATTACTTTTAGAACAGCCCTCATACTCTGTAAAACTGACGAGAGGTTTATTTATTTCAAAAACGATGCTCATGCTGATTGAGAGAGTGTTGTCTGCTTTACTCTTCCTCTCGTGTTTGGAAGTTTTGTCTAAGTGTATACAACTGTGACCAGTGTACTTACATGTTGAAGAAAATCAGAGTGGGGGAATCAAATAGGGGTGGAGGAGGGTGGGTTGTGGAAGTCATGTATCCAAAATAATCAAGATAATCATTCTCATAAATGGAGAGTAAAAATCATCTATTTAGACCAGTTTGGCTGTGTAATTTTATGGTTAGCTCTGCAGCTTAGGAAATCTCATTCAAGTGGAAGTGTACTTTGGGGATGTTTTGACTGGTCTTATTAGTTTGACATTCATTTTCATATTCTTTTACTATTGGTTCAGAACTTTTACTGTCAGGAAAGGAGGTGAAATTGAGTTATTGAATTATTTTGCCACCAACTAAATTTGTTTTTCACCATTGTCAGGTACTAGAAAATAAACAAGACAAAAACACTTTGAGAGTTACTCCTGTTGTGCTTAAACTGTTTCCAGTCAAATCATTAGTGGCATAGGACACATTACACTAAGGCAGCACCAGTTTAAGAGAAAGATCATATCTAATTTGCATTGCTGTACTGTCTTTGAACACGACAACACACTTTATCATTCAGAAAAATATTTTGAGAATATGGATTCATTTGTTGGAACCATAAAAATAATTTAAGCTTTGGCTTGTAAATTATTTTTAACCAGGCACAGTGTTATGCTAATCTAGTCCCAAATTCTTACAGAATACAACTTACGAAGTGCTAATTTATGATCTGGATTTTATTTTAAGGGTAGAAAAAAAACCCACATAAATCAGTAATGTCTAGTCACATTTATTAATAAAATATTGAATTATTGTAAGAAAAATTTTAAAGTTGCTTATCCATTTCCTAGTAGACAGATGTTCCTGTTACTAAAAGTACCAAGATGCACGTGGTAGCATTTGGCACCGTTTTAGAAGCTTCACTGTGTAAAACAAACATACAGAGTTCTTCAATGGCAGTTCGAAAAAGTTTTACAATAAACTATTTGAATAACTGTCTTTATATCGAGTCATGTTGGAAACAATTATCTAAAATTAAATTGTCATAAATTAAATAGGATTTTTTTTTTAACAAGTCTTGCTCCTGGGGAGGAATAATTGCATGCATCAGTACAGGTTAGGTGATGACCTGCTGGGTAGGAGCTCTGAAGAGAAGGACCTGGGTGTTAGTTGAGCATGAACCAGCAGTATGCCCTTGTGGCCAGGAAGGTTAGTGTGATTGTCCTCCTCTACTCTGCCTTGGTGAGTCCACATTTAGAATACTGTGTTCAGTTCCAGGCTCCCCAATTCAAAAAGATAGGGTCTCCTAGGAGTCCAGCAGAGGGCGGCAAAGATGATGAAGGGCCTGGAGCATCTCCCATATGAGGAAAATCTGAGTGACCTGGGTCTGCTCAGCCTAGGGAAGAGAAGACTGAGAGGGGATCTGATAAATGTTTATAAATGTCTGAAGTGAGGTGGGAAGCAAATGGATGAGTCCAGGCTCTTCTCAGTGGTGCACAGCAATAAGATGAGGAGCGATGACCTTAAATTTGAGCATAGGAGGTTCCGTACATACATGTGACAGAACTTCTTTACAGTAAGGGTGATGGAGCACTGGAACTATGGACTCTCTTTCTATGGAGTTACTCAAGAGCCGTCTGGATGCCTATAACAGTGTGACCTGCTTTCGCAGGGGGGCTGGACTCGGTGATCTCTTGAGGTCCCTTCCAACCCCTGCAGTTCTGTGTGGAAGTGTTTTGCCTACTAGCTTGAATTTCAGAATTATTTCTAGCATTTTCTTCTTAAGAATGCATTTAAACTATATGCATTTAAATAAACGTTTGTGTTCATGTATCTCTATATATGTAAGAACTAGTAAGGAATTGTCAGTATATAAAATGAGGCATGCAATATGATTTATACTAGCAATAGTATAAAATACACCTACTTTTAAGCCAAAAACATGCTACAGGTAAATATATTATTCATAACACAGTAGCTGGAAGTTTTGACATAGTTCTTTCTGTAAGTTATTTTAGTTATAAGTTACTTAGTTAAGTCATTTTTTATTTTATATCTGAAATAGAGCCTTGGAAACAAACAAAGTGTGAGAAATGATAGAAAAATGAGTTTTAAGTTTCCTACTGTGCTCCATGTGATTTAAAACTTTTTTTTTTTTTTTTTTTTTTTTTTTTTTTTTTTTTTGCACTGATATCGATACTCAACTTTAAGAGATTTTCAGCTCCTACAGCTCTTGTTGGAATTAGTTGGTAATAAACCCTGAGTTCTACAGTGGCATCCAGGTTCTTTCATTCTTGTTGTTGTTGCTTATCTACAACTTCAGTCTCCTTTTTCTGAATGTGTATGTAATTTCTGAATATGTGTACGTAAATATATATATGTGTTGTATCCCTTGGACTTTAATGCCTGTTTAAAACAGCCAAGTATAGCTCTTAGCAGATTTTTCTTTCTGTTTTCCAAAAGACCTGCATGAACACTTGATTTCAGATTAAAATCTTGCTTTATAGCAAAGGAACCTCTACAATGGAAGCTCTGAACTTGAAGAATATGCTGTGTCTGTTTTATTAAGCTGCTAATAATGATGTCAGCGTTTGTCTTGAAAATAGGTTCTGTGTTGTAGATTCAAGGCTACACTATTACAGGCAAAATCATACAAAGTGTATCTTCCATAATAAGTTTATCATAAGTTTTGAAATTTTGATGCGCTGTGCCAAAACCAGTTCATCTTTCATAGATAGCAGATGTTTTAACTTGAGTGATATTTAAGATGTCTGTTATATTTAAGAAGACTATTATGTCCGGACAAATTGTCCTTTCAAATTCTATTTCTAAAAATGTTGGTGCCAAATCTAGTAGGGTTTTTTGCACCTTAAAGGTGATGTATCTTTAATATTGCTTATCTGCTTGCTTTCTATAGTTCTCTGTTACATACCATAATTGAAGACAGTCCAATATTAAAAAAGAAAGAATGCATATTGCAGAAAAATAGATGATGAAAATAATGGAAATAAATGAAGAAGTCTTAATTTTTGTGAATAAGCTATAAGAAATGGATAGAGATGAAATACATTTATAAGAGTTAGAAAAGTTTGTGTGAAAATGGTTATCTTTGTTCTTAGCTTTTTGAAATATAGAATATAGGGTTCAGTGAAAATTAAATATAAGACCTGAGTTATTACACAACACTTAATTTAGTTCTGATTGACTAGAAGTGTATTTTGCCAATATATGGTCATCTCCTTTTCTCTCTTAAAAAAAAAAAAGGAAACCTATTATTATGCTTTAGCTCTTAGCTTTTAAGTTTTTCTCACGTCTGACATGTTAAATATTTGCTACTGTTTTCTTGTTTATTTACATCACATTTTTGTTTTTTTAAAGGATGACTTGAATGATTTTAGACCTGATAAAAGTGTGAAAAAATTGCTGAGAGTTTGATTTTTTTCCTAGAAATAAAATGTTATGAAGGAGGAGGCACTGTTTGTTCATTTGAGAGTAAAAATGTAAAACAACTGAACTGACCCTAGGGAATTTCAATTGTAATACCCTTCTTTCATTGTTGGTGTTTTGTTTTTTTTTTTTTAAATATATATATATATATATATATTTTCTATTCTTTATTCTTTTGGGAAAGACGAGCATTGAACACAACTATATACAGGAGCAGTGAAAATCTGGAAACCATAATTATTGCTAGGTTAATAGCTTTGTACATTCAAATATATTTTAGTAGCTGAATTATGCTATTGCAGTTGTGTGTGAAGTGTTAAGAAAAGTTGTAGGCATCTCTGATGTCTGTATTTCAGTCCCTAATTAAGTATTAGGCATCTTGCTAGAGGAATTTCAGCAGAGTGTGTTAAATGTATTGTACTTTGTATAAAATAATACTGTATTAATGAAGTACGTGGATTGAATGTTTCAATTCCAGTTGGTGTTACATGTCAGTGATGCACTGCTCATCCAAATTGTAGGTTTGTGAAATGGTAAAATGTTATGCATATTCTAACCTGCATGTAATAGTTAATAGTGTATATGTATTTAGATTATTACATCATTGCTCTTTTTTAGTGGGTTTTTTTTTTTTTTTTTTGATTGGTTGAGTGGTTCATACCTCGTATCTGATAGTAGTTATTTATCTGATGATAATTACCTAATCTCTGTAATCACTTGAAGCCTAGATAGCCTTGCTATAGGAGTTATATTTTGACAGAGTTGTAACAAGATATGTGCCATAGTTTGTAAAGTTTTAATTTTCTAATCAATAGATATAAGATTTTTTTTCCATTTTTGGGGCACTTTACTGGTGTTATAACTAGCAGCAAATTTTAGATTGTGCATCTACTGACAGAGAGAGGTGATTGAGAATTCATCCTTTGTATGTATTCTCAGTAATATGGCGTAACCTGTAGGTGGAATTCTGTACATTTGCTTCATTACATTTTAGTGTGATCCTTACCCATACATCTCTTCCAGTCCCTTATTTTTTGGTAAGTAATCATAGTTTGCTTCCTTGTAGTTTTCCTATTTGAAGAGATCAATGTCGTTATCTAGTTTTTTGGCAAAACTTTAATCCTGAGACTGGAAATAACTGGTAGAACCTGGAACAGGACCTAGGGCCTTTAGACCTGATCTATCTGTTCAGTGCAGTTTTTGAACTGCATTTGATGTTGTTCCTATCTCCAGTAAAGTTTACTAGTTGTAAGAACTCAATAAGAAAGGAAGACAGAGCCTATTACCTTGTTCACATAATTTTGATATAGAAAATCCAAGTCCAAAAAAGTGATTTCTAGGTCTTAAAACTGCATATAAGTCTATAGACCTCAGAGCTGCGTACATGCAACTAATGGGACTCCAAAGACCAGTTCACTGAATGAGCAGAAACTGTGTAAAAGAAGTGCCACGTGGCCATTCTTGTATTTATTATCTGGAGTAATTGGACTAAACCTTATACATTCTTCATGCACTAGGAGGATGGGGAAGAAGTGATCATCATTTGAGTTAATTGGTGAATTGTAGAAAGCACTGTTTGCTGGTTGTCACACTTTCCCTTTGAAGCAGTTGTTTAAACGGTCTGTAAATAAAAATGGAATCTTGTTGAACTGGATGAGACTGAGGGACTGGAAGTACATCTTTTGATATGACTTCATATGCATTGTCTTACAGGGAATAATTTGCTTACAACTGATACCATAGTTTTATTAACCTGTTATATTCATGTAAGTAGTAGAAATCTAATTTTTTTAATTATATGCAAGTTAGGTATTAGTTGCCTTTTCTGAGGAATGTTTTTTTGACTTAAAAAGAGTCCCCCTGCAGAAAATCCACTGTATCTCAACCATTAATTTTTTTTTTTTTAAATAACATCAGATAGAATACCTCAATCTCATAGAATATGGATAATTCTGACCTCTGATTAAGAATCCCTATACATCATTTCAAAATATTTATTTTATAAATGAGGAGCTATAAATATATCGTGAGGTAACTTGAACAAAGAGGCTGAAATTGTTGCCATGATTTTCAAGAAATCAAGAGCTGTCCTTCATTGGTTTCTCTACTTTCTTTTGGGCGATCAGTTACCAGAGAATGAATTAAAAAGAGCAAATAAGCATAATAAAGAAGGTGTTGTGTATACTGTTTGGTTTTAAGGATCTATGACATTTTTGCTTGGTAATGATCTGTGAAGAAGACTTAAGGTATGACTAAGAAGCAAAACAAACAAACAAACAAAAGGCTTTTTTTCTTCTTGATTTTGCTCTTTACTAGAAATGAAGGTCCTGTCAATGTATGACACCAAAGCACCATAGAAAGCTTAATTAAATCAGCTTAAATGGGGATTTCTTAGTACTAAGGGTAAGATGTAGGTAAATTAAAGTTTTTATTGTTTATTTGTTTTGTGTATGTTATGCCTGTTTAATTTCCAGTGACTAATTACTTATGTGAAGAGAAACAATAAGTTATTGCATTAAACATTTGGAAAGCTCTTAAGTGGTCTCAAAGTTACCCCAGACACACTTCAGCAAAAGAACAATGATCAAATTTGACAGAATTGGCATTTTTAAGATAACAGAAAAATAGAAAAATGATTAAGTTTCCCTGAGCAAAAAATCTTCCTGGATGGACTTACATGTCTCTAATGAAAATAACATAATTGAAGTACAGATAGACAGAAGCAGGTCATAGGTTTCTGTGAAATCAAAGCAAATTTTTCAAGTACAATTTACTATTAAATGTTAATTTAATAATTTAATGGAGATCAGTGAAAGGTCAAGTTGAATGCAAAGGGTTAAAATGCTGAATGGTGACCTGAACAAGGAGTTGTTGTGTCTCTGAATCCCAGACATACTTTATTAGGACAATCCAGCTGGTTTTCTATTTCTATCTCCTCATTATCAACACGCTTATGGTATGGCCTCTTCCCCCTCACTTCCAATGCCAAGAATTTGGCAGGGACACCATGTGAGGAGGTCAGAGAGAGATTGAGAGGAAAAATGAAGTTGAGACTGCAGCAGAGATGCAGAAAGAGGGAGTTCTGTTGGTGAGGAGCTGAGGCTTGTTGTTTACTGTGTGGGGACTATGTGCAGAGGTGGTTTTTTTGTGTGTGTCCGAGCAGTTGTTATAGCTTCTCGTGAAATTAAAACTGCTGACGTTTGCCTTGTCTTCTCAGTGAAAATGGTGTAAAACAAGAAATAACAGTTAAGCTTAAGGAATTGCAGATGGAAAAATTAGAGAAAAAAAAAAAAAAAAAAAAAGATTTATTCATCATGTTTGGCATCTTATGTTTTAAGATGAAATTATTCAAAAAGTGTAGTATTTTTTCATGGAAAAAAGCAAAGATTTATAAATAGAAGCAGCACACTGTTAAATTGCTGTATGTGTTGGATCTGGCTTTCTCTGGCTGAGAAAAAAAAACAACCTCCAGCAAATGTTCGAAGGAAGGAAGTGGGAGGAAAAAAGTCCTTCTTGCACATTTCCATAGTTTCCATTTCAAAATACGTGTATCACTGGCATATGACACATACCTTTACATCAAAAGATACATAAATTTAGTATTTTTACTGATGAAACCAACTGCGTTGAGAACGCTGATTAAACAGAAAGTAAATTTAATGTTTGTTCAAACCCGGGGGGGGTGGGGGGTGGGGGGGAACAACTGGAGAAAATGCAGAGATTTTGTATAGAAGGTCAGTTTCTGTTCAGAATGGTCTCATCTGTATTTCTTTAGGACAGTATGTAGTGCTTCCTCTAGGTCTAGTGTGGATTATATCAAATTGATCTATGATTAATGCTGTTCTAAAAATATTTTTGGTTTTCATCCTTTTCCTGGCATTCCCCTTTTAGATAATGGGAAAGTGTCTGAATGGAAAAGTGAGTTAATTTCTTCTGGTGGGAGGATATTATTGATCTTGTATTTCTTACATACTTAAAATTCCTATGGAAACAGATAGAGATTGTGTCCACAAGGAGTGGTAGGATTTAATCTCAACTTTACAGATGTCTTTGTCAGATGTTTGCTTTCCAGTTTTTACACAATTAATACATATTCATTACAAACAACATGTCAGTGGTAGTCCCTGTTTTTAAACTGTTGAGATTAAGGGTGGTACAGTTCCAAACTCTAATCTCTCAGTTTCTGTGTACAATGCCCATTCTTGTCCTGTGACATGTGCAGTGCAGGGGCTGTCACCCTTAATATATGGTCTGTGTTACAAGAACTTCTAAGAGGCCTTGATCCTTAGTTCTAGGTTACATGGTAAATTACAGGGGGGAAAGATTGTCCTGACTAGCACACTGCCAGGAATTTGTTAAAACTGCTAGTGGTGGTGATACTTGATTGCATGGGATACTTGCATGAAAGCACGACTTAAGAGCGAGATTGTGAAGGTTGTGAAAGAGGGAGAGGGAAAATGAGAGAGACTTATTTTGCTGAAAGGATGAAGGAAAAGAGACAAAATTCATCTCATTGGTAAATTCAGGTACCTCCGTAATTGAACAACATGAGCACACAAGCAGGGTGCAGATAATAGACAAAGGAAAGAGAAAGGATTCACTCTGGGCTGGGATTAGAACCTGGGGCTTTCCAGGTGTGAAGAATAATTTATACTTAAAGAACTTACTCTCTCATAGGAAGGGAGAACATTTTAGTTGAGCTATGCCTGTAATGCTAGTATTTCTGTATTCATTTGTAATTTTAAAAGTTCCATTTATGCTTTTATTTTTTTATGCTATTCACAGTAAACTCGTGACACTTCTGCCCCCTCATAACAGACACCTAACAATGAAGCAGCTTCAATTAAGAAGCAGAACATCAGCCTCTGGCATCTTATTCTGTTGTTCCATCTTTTTTGCTAGGGAGAATTCATTTGTTTCTTAATTAAGAAAAACACCAATAGCATGAAAATTCTGCTTATGGTACCTGAATGGTAATTAGGTGAAAGGTAAAAAAGAAACACACGCATACATTCCAGTAGCAGCCAAAATGAACTTGAGCTGATAAAAATGAACTAAACTACCCTTGCATAAATCGAGGCTGAGAGAAGTGTACAGTCATTATGGCTAAGACAATATGCAAACTATCTTCAAAGAAATCAAATTGCTAGAGTGTTTTCATTTGCATGTATTAACTATTAACATAATGAGGAGAAGTGACATTGGACCCGGATTGTGTGTCTGTTCGGATTGATAACTCTACCGCATCTGCAAACAGGCGCCCAAAAATCAGACTTGTAGTCAGATCAGTGTTGAACTCTGAAGTGTGTGTGGTTTTTTTATTGTTATTTTCTTTTTTGTTGGTTTTTTTTCTCATTTTTTTGTCTTTTTTTTTTTTTTTTTTTTTAAATATCTGGAATCCAGAACAAGCATGCTGGGATGCTGAATGCAAGTTATCCTTTGATTTTTGTTCTTTCCAAATGTGTTTCTTCTGCTTTGAGCACTTACTTCATTCTTTTAAGGTATTGACTGTTACTGTATGCTGGTTTGTAGTTACTGAACATTTGTGTAATTATTTAGCTATATTTTTGTCTTATCAAATTTCCTGCTTAAACTGTCAATCACTGTGCTTGTGAACAGAGAGAAAGTTTAGTAGAACTCAACTTTCAGGAGGTCAGTTATGTGCCTTTTTATCTGATTACTTTGAAAAAGATTAAATGTTTATGATAAGTTATCTGTTTAAATAATGGGAATTTATTTAGATTGTTATTTGACATGCTTAGTAGGATCCTAGATAAATTTCACTATCTCTTTGGCTAGAGAAGAAAATGGAAATTATTTTAAAAACAGTTATTATCATAAAATTTTTTAATAAGATTTTTAATAAAGAAAAAAACATATGAACAATGCAATCTTTATCATCATTCTCTTTGCCTAAATTTTCTAAAAGGAATTTATTTCTTCCCGTTGCAGGTCAAAATTATTAAAAGAATGTAGTTTGGGAAGAAGGTGTCCACTAGTGAAATGCAATGGGAAACAGCCATATTGAGTCCTTAAAATTCAGAGTTTACAATGAGCATACATTGGAATAAAATATTCAGCAACTGTTACATTTTGTTAATACACACACAGCATTTTTGTGTGAATGATATTGTGTTATTCTTTGAGATTCTACAAAGTGGTGAGCAATGCTTCACTGCTGGAAGGAGCACTTAAGAATTCTATCCATGAATGTAAACCTTTCTTCCAAGAGGGCAGAAGGGATTCCCTTGTGGCTCTTTGATTGCTCTGTGCATCTGTTTCTTCACATAGCTCCACAGTTTTACTCCAGTTTGAGAGCTGAATCATGACAAAACTTGGATTTTTGAAAAATCAACAACCTAATAGTTCTTAAGGCAGGCTGGAGATGAGAATAAGATAGACATTTGTCTATAATAACCATATTATGACAACACAAACTTCTTGTAGCCATTATAGCTCAAGAAGAAGGTGGCAACGTGAGTTCTTGTTTGTTGTAGTTTTTTTGAAGATTTAAAAATTTTTTTCTTAATGTTCTTAAATGTCCACTAAGTGCACAATGAATTACATTTTTGTATTTAGAATTGGAAACTGGAGCATTCTGATCAAAATTTCTTACTTTAAGTTTTGACTGTAACTAAAAGATCTGATCAACGTAGGAACAGTGAAAACAAATATTCTCTCTTTAGCAATTGATGAAAATTTGAATCAAATCCCTCGCAGTCTATATGGAAGATATTCCAGTCTTTATTCTGGCTCCATTTAAAATCTGAGAATTAGCCTATAGTTTGACATACAACAACTTACTCTGCCTTTTGACACTGGAAGATTGATGTGGAAAAATCTTTACAGGGTGGGAGTTGATACGAAAATGTCTATGAGATGTTGTGTGGTACGAATCTCACATAAGGGCATATTACAGGATTCTGTAGAATATAAGACTGTATAAAATAATCTATAATTCGGATAATCTCTATCCATCCAGGTGAAATTCTTGTTTAATGCTATCTTAAAATTCATTACACTCTCTTTTTGCAGAGACAGTCTTGAGATTATGGATCATGGTAGGGTTTTTCTTGTATGTGTGGGAAGAAAAAATATATATACTTTTTTTAACTCGATAGCTATATGTTTTTAATCTCTGAATAATTTAATTTAGGGCTTTTGTTTTCTTCTGTAGCAAAGAAGTTAACGTTCCAAGAAACTTAATGAATTTTGTACCATTTTGTTAAATTCTTTTGGGCACCTTGTAATGATGGAAATATTAAGATGCCAGTAATGAGACACTGTAGCTGCTAGTGTTTTACATGACTTCCCTTTGATTATAATAAAAATAAATTTATATTTTACCTGCATCCACCTTTTGGGATTAAGTCAGATGAGAAATAACTAGTTTTCCGTATATATTTTAAACGTACTTTGTTTCAAAAAATGTAGCAAGACTCAAATCTGTTTTAGCTTAAATTTTTTTTACAGGTTTGTGCATATGTAAAACTGGAATGTATTTAATAATTCTACTAAACTTTGAAATGTTGCTCAATATTTAAAATTATACATGTGCATAGTGCCACAAAAGGAAGCATCTTCTCATTGTCTCCTCTTGGATACAGAGTATTTATCCTTGTGTACCAGCATTTTTATCTCCTGTTTTTCAAAATCAGAAATTAATGCGTCTGAAATTGTATGTGCTTATGCATGCACACGGTAGTCCACTAATAGTAGGAGGATTCCAGATGGTCTACTCAGAAGAAACTATGAAACTCTGAAATAGATTGAAGAGATGGGGGAGTATGGTTTTTTCATCTTTCTCCTTCTTGTTGTACTGCTAGAGAATCTTGAATAATTGCTACCTCTGATAGTTTATGGGGGGAGACCAGGTTGTGATAAACATGCCCTAATCTTTTTTCAGGTACAAAATTGTATGTGAAAATGCCTATGAGAGGTATTTTCTATGTGATACAGGTATTTTGATGCTGTAATTTTAAAGAAAATAGTGTGTTGCATAATGTTATGCATGCTTTGGTGTAGGCAGAATAAAGACCAAAAAACCCTAAAGTTTTTTTTTTTTTTTTTAATTTCTCTAGCTTATGTTTATGAAAATTAACGCACTTGTAGATTTCATAGGAAAGTAACCGAATTTGAATTTTGGAAATCTTATTTTTTTTCTGCTTGTGATGTGTATGTTTTGGGTGTTCTAGATGTCTGGATAGGAGGAGCTGTGGAAAATGTTTAAAAACCACCTTTTAAAGGTCTCAGTCATTTCTTTATCTAAAATAGAAAACTGTTCGATAGGAGAACTGTATGACAGAATCTGTTGTATCTCATATAACCAAATTCGGAGTTTGGCATGCAGAATTTGCTGTTTTCCAGCTGGTGGTCACCTATTCATGTCTATTGGCAGTCCACTTTTACTTGGTAAGTGGCATGCTATACTGGAAATAGTGCTACTGGCAAACAGATTCCCAGTTTCTATATACTGAAAGTAAAATAATTAAAAATTATGATTTTGTAAGTCTGCTAATGTTCCTAAAATAGCATTGTAATTCAAGTAATGCATAAGAATGATAATGACTGTAATAATAGTCCTAGAATTATTCATATTTTATAGATACTATAGAATTTCTCATGAAAAGAGAAGAAAGGACCATAAATTTGTAATCATCAATGAGAAGGAAGGATCTGTGAGATTGAGCTGTTCCTTACTCTTGAACTGAATGCAAGCACCACAAAACTGTACATTTGACTGCATTGTGTGATTTACTGTTGGCTGTGTTTATAATGACAAAACAACAAGTAAATTAATTTTTGTTAGTGCACGTGATTTACATGTAAATGAACTGTCTTATGAGTCTGTAGCCTAAAATTTGAATTTTGCTTAAAATCTTCTAAAATAAATTTTTTTTCCATGAGGGGAAAAATGATGGAGCATCCCTTAGGGAAAGTTTAAATAGTAATGGTATGGCATGTCTGTCCTGTCACAAATAAATGAAATTTGAGTTCCATGTTAATTGTATTTTATTTATTTATTTTAAAGGAAGCTCATCAAGGATTTTCAAAATTAATTCAGCTAATCAAGCACCTTTTGCTACTTTTGACCAGTGGTTGCACATGTTTTGAGAATCTCCTATTAATGCTCCCCCATGTTTGATTGATTAATCTGTGTTTTGTATGTTTGCTCTGTTTATGCTTAAATCTCCTTATCGACCAAGATTAGCTTGTTGTTTAGTGACATGCCCATTAGTATTTGTGGATTTTGTTTATTTGCATTTTTTGTTTTAGTCTTAGGTTTTGCTTTAATATCACTTGTGGAAGGGCTCCTAGAGGACCTGTCTTTGAACTTACAAGGTCCTCTGTTCCTTTAACATGCATTATCAGTCTCCTGTCTTCTTTTTATGATAGATGTCAGAACAAAAGTAATTTCTAGACGTCTTGCCAAAGGATTATGCAGAATATTACTTCAGAAGCCAATGAGATATTTTTAAATTAAAACACCTAAAAAGAAGATTATTTGCAGTAGACAGAAAGTTCAGCTTCTGCTTCCCCCTATCTGTGCTGTCACTGCACTGCACTGGATGTGCTGGTCTGATTATCGCATTGAAAATGGGGAAAAAAAAGGAAATATTAAAGTGAGAATAGACACAGAAAGTATTGATGAGACTGCTGAGCCATATCCTGATATCATATGTATTTCTTTCAAGCTTCAAAGCAGAGAAGAGCCTTACTATTTACACTGCTGGGAAAAACAAACAAACAAGCAAGAAACAAAAAAACCTAGCTCTCTTAGTCTTTTAATTTCACTAATGTTATTAATGGGCGACTAGCATTATTCATTATTTTTGATTAAGATCTAGGAAACATTGTAAATAACCACTGTTGGTCTACTTTTCTATGTCTTAGATTTTGAAATATAACCTCAATGAACAGGAATCTTCAGTGGTTCCTCAGTGCTAGGTGACTGCTGCAGTGTGAGGACACTGTCTTCATTCTTTTGACTGACACCAACATCTGGTCCTGCAGGTTTGTCTTCCAGTGTAATCTGCAGATGTGATTGAAAACCACTACTTAAAGTTATGAAATTGATGTTATGTTTTAGGGGCTTAAGTTTATTTATTGCAGGATATAATATAATCTTCCTGTTGTTTTGTTTCCAAAATAAATATGCATAACCACTTATTTCATTACCTTTAGAATGCAATGCAAGATGTCTTCCCTTCCTATATAATCTCTGCTTATGATGTGGAGGAAAGAAATCCACCACTTTACATCTGGGGAATGTATAAGCCAAGATACAACACAGATTAGTTGGTGTGGTTTTTTACCTTTTTTTTTTTTTTTTTTTTAAACAACTGAGTTGCTCAGATACACGATGACCATGACAGGGAGCTAAAGAAACTAAAATTAAGCATCTAATTAAAATTGCACTTACTCATGTTTTCTTTCTTGCACATAACATGTTTCTTACATGTTAGTTTTTGATTAATGGTTACAGCTTTCCTAAAGTTTCCCCAGATGGAGTGTTGATATTGTGTTTGTTTATGTACACCTTTCTAATCTAGCAAACCAGCGCATACCTTTCTGGTATGCGTAATTTGAAGCACATACAATTCTTAATTTTGCTGAAAGCCACAAGATACTCTGAAGAGAAGAGCAGTTCACAAGAAGGAGATGGCAATTGATTCCCAGTGGTACCACCATTTCACTACTAAATGAGTAAGCTGCCTTTGCAGCTGGTTCTGAGAACAACTTAATACCTTGAGAAGTCCCTCCTGGCTCATCCTCCCCTACATTTGGAGACTGAAGACTGGCGTTTTATTGGAAAAACTGGTCCTGTATTACAGCTTTAATATGCAAGTCATATTTGTTGCTGTCTAACGAAAGTGTCCAAAGCACTTCTCTTCCAGTGTAGGCATGCTTTTCAGCCCAGTCCTGTAAAAGCAGTATGCTTTTCATGTCAAAGATTTAATAATCTATCTTCACTAATACAGAAAAGTGTGTAAATTCAGAATTTTGGAGGAAATAAAGTTTGTAGAGGTGAGAGGATCACACTAGAAATGTCAAACATTATTATATTTTTTATAGAAATGTGAAATTCACCTCTGTTTCTTCATGGCTTTGTTTATAGTTATAGGATAAAATGACTTTTTTTTTTTTTTTTTTTTTTTTTGTAGAAGATAAGCACATGTGCAAGGAGAAGGCTGAAATCTAATCCTTCCAAATGAAATCTTGCAGTCTCAAGGAAGATTTAATAAAAGACAGTAACAGATTTTTGGGTTGAGGTTGCAGATCCAACTGAAATGATAAGCTACATTTAAGAGGTTTACTAAATATATTTGATAGTTTTGATATACTCGTATTAGTGTTTTATGGTTTTATCTTGATCTGTAAGGAGTAATGATCTACTATGAAAATATATCAAATATTTTCTCAAGAATTTATAAAAATTGGAAGACGTAAAGTTTAAAATGTGAGATACAGAGAAAATTTTCAGTTTGTAGTTGGTACTGTAAGACTGCTGGATTATTTTTTTTTTCCCTGCAGTATTTACAGTGCTTTTGCTATTAAATTGGCTCCTGGCAGGGTAGGTAGCAGGCTACCAGCTGGCACTGGTTGGTTACCCATGCTGTGTACTCATCAGTAGTTGATAAACTTCAGAATGAAAGGCAAAGAGAAATTAATTGATTCAATAAAGTAGCTAATATTTCTTATAATTTTTGGAGGAGGGAATGTGATCAAGATACGTGAAATGGAAATCCATACAAAACCAGTCAAATTGTTTAAATATTCAAATATGCCTTACTGTAACAAGGAAGCAGTGTAATGTACTGAAATCAGCAATGGAACAGCTGTGTTTTAAAGGACAGTACTTTGAATGTCACTTGACAATTTGCTTTCAATTAGAAGTAATTTACAGGAAGATGCCCACAAGCTAATCTTTACAGGATAATTAAGTTCCATTTTCTTTACTTTTAATTAAAAAGCAGAAAAGATTTAGCTGATCCATAAAAAATGTTCTGTTTAAACATTCATCAGACTTCACACTTTTCTTTTTTTTTTTGGTATTTGTTGTAGCAGATGTTATCAAAACTGCAGTCTGCACTGTTTTAAACCTGGTTTATTTGGTAAGAGAAACATGAGTTGCAATAGGCTTGTACAGCTGAGGTATGATCATTTAGCTTCTCCGTACTTGAATAGCTTTAAAATGATATCCATACTCTGAGCATTAATCTTGCCCTCTCCATCGTGTGAAGTTTTGGCAAAGCAGCTGAGCAGCTCTGTGGATGTTAATAACATTTTCCTCCTGTTTCTCTTACTAATTTCCCAGTGCCATTAGAATATGAAATAATGCAAAGATGAAACCAGGTATGTTTGCCATGATACTTACATGTTAGCAAAGTTATCTGCATGCCTTTACAATTAATGTAGAAGTGATGAAGTTCGTTGGCTGATTTACCATTATATTTTAAGTGAAAAAAGTGCTGTGTATGATGTCTGAACATCCATGTGCATATAATGGAATGAGTTTGAGGTAAGTTCTTTAGGACAGAAGATGTATCTTTTTCTCCCAGATATTTCCTCAACATCTGTGTTGATTTTAAGCAGAGATTTGAAATTTACTTCTGGATTTTAAATCTGTCCTATTTAAGCAAATTCAGGCAGTGGAAGAAATTACACATTAATTATACTTTTAAATTGATGGCAGAATGCATACTGTAGAAACAAACAAAAACCCTGCATATAAAACAAAAGTTCCAATACTTTTCTGAAGTTTGAGATCTAATCAACTGTTAGTTTACGGTGCCCCAGTTACTTCAGTGGGCATATATATATATGGCCCTGTATGAAACAGGGCCATAATGTTAAGAAAAAAAAACCAACAGAATCCTTTTATTGTACCTGAAATACCCTTCAAGATTGTGTAACTCATAACTGGCCAAGTTGATTATTTTTCACAATTACTTTTGAACTGAGAGGAAAACATACAATCACAGAATTTTTTCTGTTTGAAGGAACCTTCACAGGTCATCTAGTCCCACTTCCTGCTCAAATCAGAACCAGTTTCAGTCAGGTTCCCAGTTAAGTTTTAAATATCTCCAAGGGTGGAGATTCTGCAACCTCTGTGTGCAATCAGTTCTGCAAATTGACTGCTTTCCAATGTCAGCTTTTCCCTAGTATTTAAACAAAATTTTCTTTGTTGTGTCCATTGCCTCCTGTCCTATTCTGCTAGGAACTTTACTGAGAAATGTGGCTTTGTTTCCTCTTATATCACTCAGTTTGATATTTGAAGACTTCAGGAAAAAAACTCATTCTAAATTTGAACATTTCTGGTTGCTTGACCTTTCTTTGCTCTGTCTTCCTGGCAGTGTTGTAGGTCTATGTAAAACCCGCTTTGATATGTGTACATCCCACTTGTACTGGGGAGCCCCAGACTGGACATAGTACTTCCGATGCATTATTATCATTACTAACAGAACAGAATAACCACTTCTTTTAGCCTACTGGCTAGGCTCTTGCTCACATCCTGGGAAATGTCTGGCCTTCATGTTGCAGTGGTGCGCTGAAGTTTAATGCTCTCCTCGTCCAGCAAGAACTTGGAATACTTTTTAGCAAAACTGTTTTTCAGCAAATTGTCCCCAGCTTTTACTGGTGGGTGAGATTAATTTGTTCAAATGCAGACTTTCATGTTTGCCTTATCAACTTCGTGATGTTTCTTGAAAACCCACTCCTTCAGGTTGCCCTGAAGTGTGTCTCAACAGTGCCTACCAATTTGATGCCATTTGCAAGTTTGCATTCTGTCCTGTTGTTCAGAGCATCGATGAAAACATTGAGACATACTGACTTCTAAGGGATACTTCTAGTAAATGGACTCCCACTGAATTTGATACTAGTAACAGTTCCCCCTTAAACCTAGTGGTCCAGCTATTGTTAGCTAAACTTTTTTTTGTACTCAGTTGACCAAATATGCATTTTTAGGAAACATTTAAAATAAGGTATTTAAATGATTATCAACAGTTCTAGCTGCTTTCTATAACTGCAGCATTGCCCTTTAAAATTTCTTCATGGCATCACTTAAAGGAAGAAGGAAGTGAAAAAGTAATTTCTTATTGAAATTCACGTATTTGTGTGTGGTTTTTTTAGTAGTCTGTTTTAATTAAAAAAAAAAAAAAAGAAAAATGAAGATACTGCTATTAGTCACACTTAAAAATAAAAAAATATGGTGGAAATATATTCAAACACATGCTTGTAAATGGAAGATTCATGTCATATTCAGTTAAATAGATAGATGATCAAGGAACGCTTATTGTGGGAGTCTTTAGCTATCAAATACTTTGGCAGTCAAGATAATTGTTTGGGCTCCTCTATAGGAATGGAAAAAATTATTTGGGGGGGCATTCGTTCTTTCAACTTTGCATCCTACTTCAATGGTTACTTTAAACTGACATGCTACTGATAAAGTGATCATCTCTCTTTTGACTGTCATTCCACGTGCAGCGCAAACGTTTCTGTCCGTAAAGTGAACTGGAGGAAAGAACTGATCCAAGTGATGGCCACTTTTGTTCAACTACAAAGAGTGGAGAGTTTTAATTCAAATCAATTTCTTTATGTAGTTCACCTGATGGCTGCACAAATACATTTGCAAATCCAACAAGGAAGGCAGGGTGACTGTAACAACAAGCAGAAGGGTGGTGTAGCCTCATCTGGGAATGCAGCCTGCTGGTGTTGGCATAAGGAGATAATAATGCTACACAGCTAGACAGCTGTTTTAGGATGAAATCATTTTGTGATACTTAAGAAATATGCTCTGCTTTGTTTAAAGGAGTAGGTAGTGAGATGTGATTGGTATAGCAAATATATTGGTTGCTCATTGTTTATACTAGTACTGCAAAAGGCTGAATGTTATCAGTCTTGAAGGAGAGTTTTGTAAGAGATACAGCTGCAGTATTTTTTTTTCTTATGTGCCTTAGAGCCTCTTTACATATGTATAAACTAATAGAAGAAAACTTTTTGTGGATAATTTTCTTAAAAATATTCTGAATTATTTATTTATTCATGAGTGAAAAATACAGGTTCAGGCTCAGAGTTGTGGGAGAAATTATATTCTTTAAGTATTTCCTGTGGAAAGATAGGACACCATTAGACACCATTACCATACTAATTGTCTTTTATTTATTTCCTTTTAAAATTTAAATAAAATTCCATTGCCTTATCATGTTTGACTTGTATAGAAAATGTGATCAAATCATTCTAGCAGTATAGTAATTTACTCATGCTACATTTGATTACTTTTTAGTAACGGGATAACATAAACGGATCTAACGCTATAGGGGAATCAGTCAGAGTCTCAAGAAGCATATATTTGAAATACATACTTGGTCCTTTAATAGTGTGGGCATAATTTGAGTTGAAGTGTTCCCGATCACTTCATTAGTGAAATTCATACTATTTGCTTTGATGCGCAGGGAAATCACGATAATTTGCAGAGATATAAACAAGACAATAAAATTTTTACTGCTTTGACTGCAGGAAGTTGAAGATAATTTATTTTAGATACTTAATTTTTACTCAAAGGTATAAAAATTGCATTGATGTGCCACTGAAATGTCATTATGTGATGACATTTTACCATTATGACTGTAGCATAATTGCCTCCACTTCTCTGCAGTGCAAGTTTCTCATTTTAGAAATGTTTTGGCTAGTTTGAGAGAGATTTGCAATTACAGTCTTGTAAATCTAAGAATATTCTCAAATTAAGGGACAAAATATTTCAATTTTTCTTTCACATAAAAGTGAGCTCAACTACTCTTTAATGCAGTGTTTCATATTTCTACTGCTTTACTTCCAAATGTCGATTTTGTGTCTGAAGTTTTAAGTGATGTATCTGTCCTTCCTGTGTTTCATTATGAGGGTTGTGTGTTCTTACATAATTAAAGAAAAATGATGAGAAAAAATACTGAAACAATTACTCATAAAATAACTTCTTATCCTTTTGTTAAATTGGCTTCGTGTTGCATTTTAAATTTATGGCACAAACTGTTTGGAAGAATGACTTCTCTACTTTAGAGTGGGAGGAGGAAAGGGTGCTAATGGAATTCAGACAAGCAGTAATTAGTAAGCCAATAAATAGGACAATTTAATAAATGATTTATAGCAATAAGGAGTAAGATGCATAACAAATAATTACGTGATTTTTGTGCTTAATTTATGAGCAGAAATCCAGGGGGGCAGGGGAAGGTGTCTGGAAGAAATGTTATATGTGGTATCACCTTAGGTGTAATATTTTTATAAATTCTAATAACTAATACTGTTTAGTAGTTAAAATTAAAATTCTTGGGCATGGGGACTCAATATTTATTATCCTAAAAATCCTATTTCACAAAAACAAATATAGTTTATCTTAAGCATTGGTAAATGTGCAGGTTTGATTTGCAGTAACCATTTAATGAATTTGTGAGAATCCAGAAAGCTGAGGAATGATTGGAAAGATTTTACAGTAATAGTTATCTCTTCTGTGTAAATTCAGCCATTTCACCTTAGCCTCGTTTTTCTTTAGAAATTTCTATGAATGCACAAAAGCAATCAGAAAATTTTTATGTATGCATGAAGAATGGGGAACTGACACAAGTAAAGGGACAAAAAGAGCCTCCTTAAGGAAGTGGCGCAGTCTGCATTTAGCTGAAGGAAATGCAGTATAACGTAATGGAATGACAGGAGAATTGTTGGGGGAAACTGCAGTTCATTTTCTTCAGTTCTATAGACAGTTGGTATCGCTTCTCAAATGTCATTCCTAAGCTGTAACTAAAAATGTAACTCAAAATAACTTTATTACTATAGTTATTACAGTATTTTTGTCCAAGGGAGAGAAAAGATGCTCCTATAGAGTATATACCTGCATGTGCCTTGGTCATTTTCTTCAAAGCTCTCTGAATGAGGAATCTGAATGTCTGAAGAGCAGTTTTATATAACCAAGTTAGTAAGGCTTTTTAGGGAAGCAAGTGGTCTTACCTAATGTTAACCATTTAAGAAGTACAGAATTAGCCAGTTGTCTAAGCTTTCCTTAACAGTAGTGGTTTTGCGCACTTTCTGGGATCTGAACTCTGCCCCTATAATGTAGTTGTTAAAATTAATTGGTAGTATCCAAAAGAAAGTGGGTTATATTAGACAGCTGACCTTTAGATGCTTGTAATTAAGCAATATGAATTCATCTTTTACGTAATAGTTGAGCATATATTTTAGAACAGAAATAAGGATATTTGGGTACTGGTAGTATGTAATGCTACATATAATTTCTGAAAACTGTCATGAACCTTCCCCACTTTAAAATTATTTATACCTTTTTGTAATATTTGGGTATAAAAGAGAAAACACTACTACACAAAACTGAAATGTAATCTCTGAAAAGAGGTAAATATGAATGGTGAAATGGTAATGCTTTTAATATTCTAAAATATTTTTCGTTTATTGCTATTATAGTGCAATGTTTCTGTTTATTTTAGTGTCTAGTGAAGATATTCATGTTGCCTCCCCACAGATGTTAAAAGGCATATGAAAGCTCTTCTAGGCTTTTTGGAAATATACATATTTAAATCACATTAACATAACATACAGAAATACAGTGTAATATGTATATACACACATTCTAAAGGAAGAATTATACAGAGTGCAGAATATCCGATTTCAAAGGAGTGGTACTCTTGATCTTCTCTTTTTTGAATGTAAGTGCAAAAAGGAATTTATTTTATTTATGTAGCACCTTTCATTACTGTCAAAAACCTTGAGGCTCTACATAAGAAAATGAAATCAAATTGATAAAATGAATACAAAATATAAAACAAAGTCCTCAAAAATTTTAAATGGGAAAAAAATTCAAAGGAAATTGAATATATACACACTTTGTAAATTGTAGAAAGAAGTTGATGTTTTTAAAAGAAGTGAAATTGAACGCATTTTAGGAACAAAAGGTCTCAGTACTTCAGTACATTTCCCTCAGCAGCCATTCTATGCAGTGACAAAGTTCCAAAGAGATGAGTAGTGCCTAAATGGTTACATCCATCAGAACTCAATGGAAGATCCTCTCTTGCTTGTACTCAAGGTCATGTACCCGAAGGCTTTAAAATAAATCAGAAAGGGATTCATGATGTCACTGGGTTATTTTTAAACATACCCTTAAAAGAATGGAAGGTAGACATCCTATGATGTTAGTAGCCACAAACAGCATTAAAATATCCATTTAATATTCTTCTGAAATTTGGGCTCCCCAGTGGCAGTGGAGAATTCTACTGTTTAGAATGCATTTCACAACAATCAATACAACATAGGGCTGTATAGTATGTAGTACAGTGTCAGTAACATAAGAGTTTACACGCTGAGTTTTCTTAAATAGTCACCCAGATGATTAATTAGGTAGTTGGTGAATAAACAAGTATAAATAGCTAACAGCAATTATACTTAGAATGCAGAAAACCCTTTCTCCTCCTAAAAGGTACAGACCTGCAGACTTTTTGTTGCAGAAAAGTATTCATCTGCTAGATGGTAGAGATGCCTCTGTACTAAATACTATTTCCTACTTTATAGGACAGTGTGAGACGCAAGATATGTTTGTTTTTGTTTTAGGTGGTCATACATTTCATTTCTCTCTTACTTTGGCAGTAGCATTTATCCCAACGTACCATTTCATAATTGGGCAAAATGAAAATGTGTTGGGCAAAATGTTTTTTATCTTGTGGTTCTGGCTATGACAACTGTATTTTTCCAAGATTTGCTGTCAATTACACTAGGTGTACTCAGGTTAGGCTATTTCTCTGGTGGAATATTTGGCTAAGAAGTCATAATTCTTAGTCAGAAGAGATTATCTATTCATCCATGTCAAGATGGAGGCAGTCCTCAGAATGTGCAAAAGAAAAAAAAAAAGAATAGACTGATGTTATTACAATTTTAAGGAGTTTGGAATGCTTGGCAGAAATGTTGAGGGTCATTATTTTCAATGTGAGAGCCCAAATGCTGTGGAAGTGCCACAATTGCCCTGGATTTCGTTTTTGATCTGTATCTTTTGTGCTTGAATTTGACTTTCTGTCCAGATCCTGACAGATGCCTTTAACACCGCTTGTTAGGACTTACAAATCTCAGCAGCTAGGTGTAATTAGTTTAAAAGTCAGGGGCTTAGCTATGAAACTGAAGTCCAAAAGAACTGACTAGCTTGAGACCATGTTTCTTATGGTTGAATGAATTTTGTCCTAAGGAGAGCTAGTTGGAGTGATCAAAACGGTCAGGAAGTGCAATTGCAGTTCAGCAATGTCAGTGACTGTAGATCTAGTGTTCTTGGACCACTTCTCCCTGGTCTGTGTTTAGTAGAATAGTTGTAGTTTTGATTTAGATTCCTTTCTCACAGATTGCTAGTGACCTAAACTGATTTTCAGCAGTAAATCCAAACTTAGTAACTTGTTTACTTGCTTTTCTTTTGCTAGCAGCCTAGCATGACTGTAGAAGCTTTCACAAATTTATCTTTGCAGACTCTTCTCTTTAGTTTGACCCTTTCTTTAGAGTATTTGAAATTTAACCAAAAATACTGAAGCCAAAAATGTATTGTAAGATGGTTATTCTGCAGATTATTCCATGTTCATGTTAATGGCATATCTTTTATAAAAGGAGAATTAAGGTCATCATCAAATACATTTTAAAGGTAGCCAGATACCTTTTGATTGGACAGGCAAGTAGTAACTCCAGTAGATTGATCTTATCTGAATTCTAAATAGTTTCTACCTTCTTTTTCACATGTCACTCCCATTCAAAATTTTTCTTTCTCTATATTTTATGGTTAGAAAGATCTGCTGTTGTACAGGAATCATATTTTCTTGTCAATTTCACATTGTGGTGTATTTTGTTTTATATAACGTTGATAAGTTTTATTAGGATAAAAGATGCTGTGTATTTTGAATCATTTGTGGAAGAGAGTTACTTTCATCTTTAAAGCGGAAGACTGAGAACAAAGTGTAGGCTGGAAGTTGCATGCAGATTATTTATTAGATGAAAAATAATGTTGCTTAAAGATTGTGTGGAAGAATATGTTTGGTGACCAGAATCTCCCATTTGGGATTCTCAGTAACATCAGTATATTCTCTTTTAAAGCAGATGGACTAGTTAATTCCCCATGTTAAAGGTAGGGATATTCCGTAGTATTTCCAGTTGAAAATCTGGATTTTTATTTTAAAATTAAAGGAGATGTAAAGAAAATATTGCTTTTCAGTCTCCTTGTATGTTTTAAACTCTCAGTTTAAACACTTAGGTTACATCTACTATGTTTTGGTCTGTATATAGAAGATTTATAAATTTTCAGACAAAACAAACAAAGCAAAATAAAGCCACAACAAAGCAGAATAAAACAATGTACCTAGAAAATGGGAATTGGGTAGATTTGCATGCAGTCATTTTTGGGGAGGATAATTATCTCCAGTAAGTAGTATTTTTATTGGTAAAGACTAGAAAAAGTGAGGTTTTGGCACCACGATGTTTTATTAATGAGATGTTTTTCTGCTCTGTGATGAGACTTGCAGTGGATGACAATTCTACCTTGTGCTCTGTACATAAATTTGCAGACAGGGAGGGAAGTCTTCTCCCACTGTTTCTATGCCTGTCTAGTAAGTTCAAAAATGAGGCACACAGATTGTTTTCTTTAAAAATAAATTCAAAACCTGTTTTCCTTAATATATATTATATATTTTGCTATCTGGTGATAAAAATTCTAATCTGCAGATAACAGAATAATAGTTAAATATCAGCTTATCAGACTACAAGATACTAAAATTACTGCTTTATGATGAAAATCAATGAAAAAAAAACGTAACTGTAAACTGGATAATCTGTTGCCATAGTTTTATGTAGTGATACAAAGCAAAGCTTCAGAAAAAGTCCAGAGGTTGGAATTTGGAGTAGCTACAGCTTCTGTTCCTGGCTTAATTGTAACTTAGTTGATTAGCAAGTACTTTGTGACAGGCAGTACATTTCCATAGGTTGATGTTGCAGGGCTTGCCTATCAAATACAAATGACCTGGAGGGCTAGTACCTGACTGCTTTCTCTGACAGCACCTGTAGACAGGCTTTATTGCTGATTACGGCCCTTCACTTTTAGAATTTAACAAGAAGCTGTGGGCCTAATCGTGAAGCTCAGTAGAGACAAGGGACAAATGCTTGTAGTCCGAAGTAGTGATTCCTGTCCTGTCACAGAAGCTGAAATGCCATTTACACACTGGTCTTGAAAGCTCTGTCCAGTTCCCATGATGTTTGTTCTGCTTTTCACTTTCATGAATGAATTATAATTTTCTTTAGGATATTTAAAAACTGCTCCGTTATGTGAGGAGAGATAATGAAGAGCTGTAATATTAATGGTGGGACAGTGATTATGAAAAACCTGCCTTTATTCTTAGTTGAAGAAAAATGGTTAAAACAATTGTATCTTCCCATCAGGTAAACTCTGTTGAACAACACTTTGAAGAAGTGAAACTTGCTGATCCCAGGATTGCTGAATAATCAGCCAGGAATATGTGTTTCATTATGACGTGATCTTATTATTAGTTGATAACATTCCTGATGGTCAGCCTGATTTTTTTCTTACTGTGATGTAATCAAAAAACCTATCAAGAACATCTGAAGTCACTGGAAACACTTATATCTGATTGCACTAAGTATGAGTGTTTGCAGGATAAATCAGATACGTAATTCAGTGGGCACTTCAAAACTTCAGGAAATACTATCCAGCCATAAATACACTCTACTTACCATTTCTGAGATTGGTGAATGAACATATAGTTGAACAATGTCCATTTTTCTAATTTCATTATAGTTTATAGCTTTTAGTGTGCTTTGTTCCTATTATGAAATATTTTATAGCTGAAACTGGAAATTAAGAGCAACTCTTTGCATTTCTCTAATATGTCATCCAGTGTCAAAGTACTTAAAAGCATTATTTGATCAGAACTTGCTCTGTGACTGTGTGAGTGGTAAGGACTCTTTCTGAAGTGAAACATCACTTAGCTAGCAAAAGAGTTGTTTGCAGAAAGGTTACAAGCACAGATATCACTCCAGAAATGTTCCTTCTATGAAGCCTTTCAATATGTTCTGCGCCTGCCAAGTTTCCTACAGATTGTACCTCATTCTTTTTCTTTTAATCGTTTTAAATCATTTGCAGCATTTACATTGTTGTGCAAGTATTATCAGTAGGTAGTTCCATGTAAAGACTGAAGAAAATTTAGACTGTTCACTGCAGATGCCAGATATAGGTGTCAGAGTTTTAAAAATGTGGGTGTCCATCTCAGCAGGTTACTCCGAGTACCTCTGTCAAATATTTTAGTTCCCTTCCCAACTTCCAGACTGCAGGGAGACTTGTCTTCTTCAGATGGTGATCGATTATTTATCAAAGTTAGATTGGAGAAAGCCAGGGGTACCTGGGAAGCAGCACAACAACACTTTGCGCTCTGTGGAGGTGTCACGAGGCTTAAGTCAGGTTCCCCACACTGTCCTTCACATGTTTTGAGAGACCTGAGTGTAGTTCTTAGAGGAATGTATCTGTCCTTGATCAACGTGCAGGCCCCCGGTATCTCGTGACACTTCCAATCTTGGTAAAAATTTGGTCACCCTTGAATCATTTTTTATTTTTTTGAAATGTGATCACTGAAACTGAGGCATTGTTTTACATCACTAGACTTTCTGCTCTTCTACAGAGCTAACTGTCTTATATCTAGTTTTACACTTCATGCGTTGTTTATCTGCCTTCAGTAAATGATTTCCCTTGGCAATATCTTATCTTTAAATCATATTTGTAGTATCTCAGTAGTGTATGTTGTACCCACTGGAGCACACTCAGTAGTAATGTCTTCATGATGCTTTCTAATGTCTTGTCATCAAATTGTACATCCATCTTGCGCTTAAAGATAAACAGATAGAATTGCAGTAATCCAAAGAGCACAGCCACAGCTCTTCTGCGTAAGAGTAGCTCTGAGAACACTGCCTTTCTATGTCTCTCAAGACCTTAATATTAAATCCGATGAGCTTTGGATCAATCATACTTAAAAACTACACCAAGAATTCTCCTTTAGCTCTGTAAGGTCATGTAGAACTGATCTGTAAGATGCAGCTGTTTTTTCAAAACTGTAGCATGTTGTATGCTTCTGTCTGGGACTAGTTAGTTAGCTTACTGTAGGGAATGATTACATTTCAAGGAAGGGAAATTATGATGGAAGTATTTCAGTGAACATTTAGTGTTTCAATAAAACATTGCAACATTTCGGAATTTAGAGTAGGTGTTCTGACTCCTGAAATCATACACTGAAATATATTGCAGTAAACAATAAATATACAATATTCAGTGATTTTATATCTTGTCTTTTCATTATCTTTAAAATTCTCTAGTCTTGAAAGAAATTAATAGGTGCGATAGCAGAGAATAGACTCCTCCAGTGTCCCTTTATGAGAAACCTTATTCCTTATTGCTACTACAGATGAAGAATGAATACAGAATATATAAGAGTATATATTTAAGATTAGGTAGAATTTCAGTGAAAAATAATGTAGATAATGTTTTCATGTAGTAAAACAGGAATACATTTCTGAATTACTGCAGCTGCAAAGAATTATGTAATAATGCAAATAAGGAAAAATGCAATTTAAAAGTGAAATCCTAGCATCACTAGTTACCACTTCAGTAACACATCAGATTCCCAGAAGTGAGACCTATACTTTGAAATGGAGCCTTGAAAAACAGAAACTTGGCTTACATCTTAGATTTGAATTTAGATGAATGTCTGTACTGTGTGTACAAGCTTCAGTCTTGAGCTACAAACTGCAGCTGTTTGGATGAGGAAGTAAATACGTGTGTTAGATATTTAGGTAATGACCAACCCAGGTCCACAGGTAGAATTTTCTGTATGTTTTTCACAAAAGTGAATATGGGCTTTAAATTGTAATATCTAGTGGAAGATTCATGTAATAGCAAATCGAATTAAGGAAAGTAATTTCAAATTACTGTATTTAAAAACAAACATTTGGTTGATGATTAAAAATTAAAAGAAAAACAATTTTGTTTAGGTAAACAGTAACTATGGATGTTGTGTAGGAGAGTATTGTAGTATCAGGTATTGAATTTTGTGTTTATGAATCTTTCTTGATAGCTATTTCATTGTTTCTGTAGATTATGGATTAAAGACCAGAGTTTCCCATCGAATGTCCAATCCCAGTGAAGTCTAATTATAAAAGCAGATTGAAAAGTGCATTTTATATCATTTGAAAAACAAGACAGAGATATGTTCAGAATGACTGGCACTGAACAGTAATTTGAATAGAAATTAGATACCAGTTGAATCTTCTGAGTTTATTAAAAAGCCTGTGCTTAATGATATTAATTATGTTAAGGAAAAAAAAAAAAAAACAACAAAATTAAAAACGTGGGAATGAAGTGTATTGGCCTTGTGACCAGGTTTATGATCGTATTTGATGGATTATGAATTCTAATCTATTCTGATCTGTTCGGATCTGAAAACAGCTATACTGAAAGTCAGATTTCCTTGGAAGTAGCTGCAGTAGCTATATTGTAGCACAATATGGTCTTGCTCTGTCTTGTCTGAATTCAACCTCTTACATAATCTCGATTGTCATTTGTTAGCATGTTGGTTATATAATAAGCATATATGAATAAATTAAGCAGAATATACATCAGCATAATAAATGTGTAAGTTTTGCACTTTTTTCATTGAATACACTGCTTTTTACCTTGTGAAATCTCAAATTAAGTTGACTTTTCAGTAGATATCTCGTCATATTTGTGTGCACCACCAAAGATAAGCACTTGTGGTGCAGAGCAGAAAAGCCAGCAAAGTATAGGAATAGACATCATCCAGGTGCCCAAATTCCTGTTTGTAAGGTAATCTATATCAGGTTCAATTTATATACCTTTGAAAATGAAGAACTTGAGCTTCATGGAGTGTGTGGGTTTTCTTCTTCTTTATTACTTTGGTTTTGGGTTTTAATCCTGTGGTCCCAAAGAATCCAGGTCTTACTTTGAACCGTTAGCAATAAAACTTACCGACTAAAAGCCACGCTTCTGTTTGCAGCAAATAATATTCTCTATCTCACCTTTATGATGAATTTGAGGTGATAGTACTGTGATATGTATTTTACAGCTTGGTTTAGTATCTCCAGAGTTATTTAAATGATTCCCAATTCATAAGGAGAGCTTATGAGACTGAAAATGTGTAAACATTCAGTACGGTACTTAATATCAGCTTAGGTCTTTCTCTTGAGTAACACTAATTGTGGCTATAAAGTAATAAAACAACCCTAAAAATGTAGTACAACATAAAGAAATATCATTATATGACATAGGAAATATTTTATATTTAATTTGCTTTTTTTTTTTTTTTTTTAATTCGAAAGATCCCTTAGAGAATAAGTACAAAGTGGGGAAAAAAACCAACTGTTCATTTGCTGCTCCACAAGGAGTGTCCACATCATAGATTGCTAAATTCCCCATCATAGTCATAGCTAAATTAAGTACAAACACTACTGTAGGTGTGCACTGATTTTACCTTTTCATTGCTACTTATCTTTGATTTTTGTTACACCTCTTTTATTTAGTAATGAGAGGTTCTTCTTGCCCATCTTCAAACTAAAATCTTTACTCTCAAGAAGCTTGTCAGTATCAACATATTCTAAAAATAATTTTGATTTACTATGTGTTTAGTTCTAACCAGTGATGTTCTTGATGCTATAAGGTCTTTGAATATGTGCGGTCTAGACCTAAGTTCTCTATTCATAGCAGTGATTAGCAGTAATCTGCTCTTTCACTTCTTGTTTTTGTCTCTGAAGCTTAAATCAGCTGTCAAATACAAACATCTTTATGTTTATATTTGACATTTGACTATGCCCCACAGAGCATGAGATTTGAAAAGTTCTTACTTTGCAGGCTCAAGGGCTTATGAATTTTGTGATGGAATTCTGCAAAACAGTTGTGTACGTGAGGAAGAGAATACCATGAGAAGATCTGATGACAGGAAAAAAGTACACATTTTTTCGAAGACTGATCCAGAAGACCACAGTCTTTCCCACTCACTCTCTCTTGTTTTCTTTTCTAAGTCAATAAAATAAACAGATTCCTTCATCTGGTATTACCTGTGTTGGTGAAGGCACAAATATGTTGTATGTTGTACTCATCCCTGAAATTTTATATTGTTTGCCAGAGTAAACAGGAAGGACATCTGAAGACATAACTGGCAAAAGAATAACCCTTTAAGGATATTGCAAGCCTGGATATTGATGAAGAAAAAAAAAAATCCTCTTTTGAGTTTTCCTTTTTCTGAGATGTTTAGCAAACTCTCAAAATGGTACATGGTGAAAGAGAATCCAACAGCCTTGTGCTAAATAACTAGCAATTAAATGTTGGTAGTGACATGATAACAATCCTTTGCCTAATAGAATTAGTACAGTAATATCATTGGACAGTCTTATATGAAGCCACTGCAAATGCTTATAACTAAAACATATTGAACTGATGTATTTGATGGTGTTTGAATGGCAGTGATGAACAGATGAAGAGCAGGAGGGAAGAGGAACATAAGAAAGAATTAGTAGCCAGCAAACATCACCGTCTCCTTCTGACTTCAGTTCCATGGTCTGGTTTTCTTAACTGGCAAATCTTTCAATATTTTCTATTTCTTTGCCACACGCTGTGAAGATAAGACCACAGGTCCACTCCTTGATTCTCATGCACAGGAGTGACAAGATATTGTAATGCGTGGTGTTATTGCTGACTATTCTGTTTCACACTTGTATTTTTAGTAGCTTCATCTCTTTTAGAAAATGTGTACATCTTGAAAATCTAATTATTTCCAAAAGAATTTCTGTTACTGTATGGCATGACAATTGCATTACACTTTTGTGAAAAGCACAGTTACCAGCCATTTTTACTATTTCTTTCTGTATTACTAACAATTGCTGATCAGTATTATTGATATTTCTAATTCTTTGATTTTAGACTCCTCCTTTTCTTTTAAAAGCAGTCTTGAAATCAACAGTGTTTAATAATACAATTTGTTGTCTGTTTTGACTGTAATGGATAACATCTCCTTTAGTCCTGGATGCTTGTTCTACTCCAAGTGTGATGGTTCCCCTTTCCTTTTCCAGAGCTCTCTGTGGTATGACACTTGCAAATAAGTTTGCTGTCTCCTGCTTCTGTAACCAGAGTGAAGCAGAAATCACATGAAAAAAAAAATAAAAAAATTCTGTGATCTGTTCTGCTCCTTTTAGTATGAGAAAATATATAAGTACATAAAACAAAGTACTGATGAGTGTAATATTTGAGAAAGATAATTCTATATGTTAGACCATAGTATTCAAGAGAGATTACGTTCAAAGAATACTTACCTTCTGGTAAGGCAGTAATTTAAAGTGTGCCGACAAAAAGCTGTTAGTATTTAGAGGTATAAACATCTTAAAAATGCATTCATATATTAAAAGTATTTTTTGAGGAGTTTAAAGAAGTGGAATGGATTGAAACTGAAAAGGAAAACTTCATTTAATGTTATAATTGCTTCTTTTACATTAATTTTTTTTTTTTAAGGAAACTGTGTGAAAGCATTTTCTTGATCTTTACAACTAAAATGCACAAAGTGTGACAGAATAACATAATATTAGGGGATCAGTTCTATGTTTCCAGTTCAACACTGGCATGATACAACTGGCTTCCTTCAGACTGAATTTAGGGATACCAAATTCAGTTAATTTGAGCATTTTTCTTTTATGTATACAGTGTGTGACATTAAACAAAATCCCACATTGTATTTTAGTGAACTAAACTTACTGTACCTCTAAATTTTGTGCTAAAATTTCAAAGTTAAGTAGTGTTCTATATTTTCTGTTGTAAGAATATTGACTTCAGTTAGAAATGTAAGTTCAAGTTTGCCTTTCAGCAGTTATACGGAGTGCAGGAGCAAAGGTTATGAGAACCTGAATTCATAGTAATATAAGCTGCAGCATGTATGTAAACTGAGCTTTGTTTGTCTAGAAATGTGCTTGTGCATGTACAAAGAACAGATGAAGAGTATCCACAAAATTTTCCCATGCTTGAAGTAGGTCTCCGGCAGGCAATAAATGTTCTTACCATGTAAAACTAAAGGGAAGATGGAGTGAGAAGCTTGTCTAAAGTGCAGTCAAACCTTCCATGGTCCAACCACAGTCAGTGTTGATTACAGTTGTGGATCTGTTGGAACTATTAACTCAGTGCCTTGCATGCAATTAAAATCATGCCAGAACGTGCTTCTTGGTTTGATAGTTCTGGAGGAATTAAAAAATATTCTACTTTGTTTTTTCACCTTTAGCTCCCTTTGATGCCTGGGCTGAAAGTGCTAGAATACTGCAGAGTATTCTATTATATTTGGCTCTCAATAGTAGAAGAAAACATAAGAAATTTCCTGATATGATTAGAGAACTGCAGAATGGTTGAGTTTGGAAAGGACCTCAGGAGGTCATCTTGTCTAGCCCCTATGCTCATGTAGGGTCACTCTAAATCAGATAGTCTAAACAGATAGGGTGGGAGTCTTTAATAAATGCGATTGTTTACTGGAAATTTTTTTGCAAGAAAAAATTTCTAACAGTAGTGAAGCTAGTAGGACTTTTTAAGTGAGCATACTAAGACAAATCAGTGGAAAAAGATTGCTTTAGTTAAATTTGGCATGCAGAGCAAGATATTTGGAAGGTTGAAAGTGTAGGTGAAAAATATTTTCAGGCTTCCCATTCACTCTTAAGGAAGAAGTGGAGATTGGTTTGTTGAATCATCATCATCATCATTGAAGCATCCAGTGGCCTAATTTGATGGAGTTGTATTGTTCCACACATTGGTTCAGCGAAACAACAATCATGATAAGAGATGATGTGAATGAATTCTTGTTTTGATTTGATGCTCATTGCTTTGAGATTTACATATCCTCATAATAACACTTACCAGCCATCTGGTTTCTAGAGAAAAAAAAAAAAAAAACCCACAACTTTTTTTTTTCCTTACTGAAAGGGCTTGGACATAACATGCACCATTTAAAAGCTCATTGTCTGGAAATGACATAATGACTTTGTGTTTTCAAATTATTTATTAGTGATTAAGTCAGAAAACAAGCAGGTTATGCCAACTTTAGGGGAAATGCAATGTGCTTTGTTCAACCTTGCAATTCCTACAAGTAAGAAATCAAGGCAGTAAAATAAAAAAAAAAAGAACTGATCTGGGATACTAAGAAGTCAAATATGCTGTAATATGCACTTTCAGTTTACTTTAAGTGATGTGGTTTGTTGTTCTTTTTTTTTTGTAATTTTGGGGTGTATGTATGTATATGTATAAAGATACATAAAAATAAGTGGCATATAAACACCATTTTCCAATGAATTCTACTGTGTATAAGACCTGGAGTAAGATACATGTGTATTATATTTTCCTTAGTAGTGATGACGAAAGTCACATTTTTTGTGGTGGTTGTAAAATGTCAGTGCTGATGATGTACTGGTTAGTAGCCCATTATATTTTCAATTGACATAGTATAGATGCTCTAATGCTGTTTTCTTTGAAAATCAAAAATACTACATTTCATTCTTGTGGGGCATCATTGTAAACCACAGCAATTGTGATTATTGTAACTAATCATAACTGACAATCTAGTCAGCAAAATGGGATCTGAATATTCCCAGAAAACAAACTGTGCACTAATGTTCCTTTACTGTTGGGCTGTTGACTCTCTGGCTGGGGTTTCATTGTCCTGGAGGGACACTGCTCATGTTTGTTTTGTGGCTCGTGGCCGCAGTCTGCAGTCTTTCAGTTCCACCTGATTTTTCTCAGATTATTTGGTTTCTGTTAAAAATATGCACAATTCATTTTTGTTACAGTCTGATCTAAAGATTTAGCTCTAATTTGAAACCTTTCAGTTTTGTTCTTCATATTGATAAATTCCATTATGGGATTAAAATTACTGAATGAATCCCCTGTAGTTATTTCAAATTCAAAGTTCTAATAACACAAGTAACTAATTACGGAGTTCTGTTTCTCTTACATACTATTAAGTACTACTATTATATTTCTGAAATAACAAGATCCTCATATGCTAAACAAAGAGAATCAAGTTTGATGTAGCTTTTTCCCAACATTTGAACTTTCCTTTGGTATTACTTCAGAACTAGTGGTTACTTTAAGCATGGTTGGTTTTTGTTTTGTTTGTTTGTTTGTTTCCTGTTTGTTATATATATCATCTGTTGTATTTTTACGTTATTTCTTTAATTACATCATTGAGTTGTGGATCATTTTAAGTGTGCTTACTTTTTTACTGAGGTCTAACCCAATTTGGCAGAGAATTCTACATACGGGCTCTTTAGCTTTGATTGTGTACTAGAGATTGAAATTTGGGCTGTCTTTCAGGGGCTCTTTCTACAGTATTCTCTGTTTTGCTTTTACTGAAAAAGACTGGGGAAAAAGCAATAATTTGAAAATAAAACCTGCATATATATATATATATATAAAAATAAAAAATAATTTGAAAAAAAAACCCTTTATTCTGCTTTTTTGATTTAATTACATGATGACGTACAAATGATGACAGACACATTTCCATCCGAGGAAACACAGCTATAAATGAAAGACAAACAAGGAATAATCTTTGGCTACATACAAAAACAGAAAATATTACACAGAAGAAGAAAAGAGCCTTCATTTTCCATAGCAGTATAGGGTGGCTGTGCTTTATGGGAAAAATGTGAGTATTTTGTCTTAAAATTGGGGATGTAAAATTGCAGTGAGTAATGAGTATGTATTCCTCTGATCCCTTAATGTACTTGATGTGAGGTTCCTCTTTCATCGTAGCGAACATGCTGGCCATTAAATACACTGCAGCAGCATCATTAGTGGCTTCAAAGTGCTCCTACTTGCATCACATTTTTCCCTCTAGCAGGTGAGCGAGGACAGTGATTAGCAAATACCAGCACCTGTCACTCACTGCTCAGGAGATGGACGGAGAGGTACTGCAGGGAATGAGGGCCTGGATTCTCTTGCAGTTGGAGGCACAGAGTGAACTTCTGTGTCCTTCATTGCTCTGCAAAGCTTTGTGATCTAAAGATGTCTCAGGCATATGTAAGGGAAAAAATTGGCCCTATTCAGGGTATGGTGCTTTACTGTAGACTTGTAGGCTATAGAGGAAGGAAAGCTTCCTTAGTCTTTCAGGCAGTCTGTTACACGCTTGAGATCCCGATGGTCAAAGTAGACAAAGAAGCTTCTCCTGCTTTACTAATATTAAAGTTCACTATGTCTGAAGGGAAGGATTCGCTGTTGCAACCTTTGTTTTTATATGTTTTATCTACAGGGAAAATGTAGAAGAAGAGAGTTTGCTTTATTGAAGAGAAAAATTATTGAAATGAGTTACTTTTAGAAAACAATGAAGGGTATTTTTTCTTGCATTTGTTTCTTTAAAAAAGGTTCTAAATATCTAATAGAAGTTTTCCTTATGCCTTTACCTGAACAGGAAAAAAAAAAAAAAAGAAGGCTGTAATCATAGAGAAATTATCGAATTTTTAAATTTTTATAGTATGGGTACTCATAATTTTAGTGAAAGACAGAATTAAGAAGCCATCTTCTTACATAAACTGTTTTTCCACATGTTGTCTCTCTCTTTTTTAACACTGAAAATTTAAACGTTATTTTCATACATATTTATTTAACTGTAGCAATCGGCTTGAGCTGGATAATTCTTGCACTAATGTTAGCCACATATCGCTGGGCAAATTACATTTCCAGTATTTCAGAGTAGCTTGCCAGTGGTTTCAAGAATTGTTTTGTAAAAGTTAGCAGATACAGATCATACAGAAATAAACGATGGGTTTAGAAACAATTAAATACAGCATAATCCCAGGAAAAATGCTTCAGGGAGAATATTTATGTGTAAGCAAACCGGGAATAATTCCTTGTTCACTCTGTTACATTTGAGAAAACTACTGATAAACAACCATTGCAAAATTACTCCTAATGTAGGAGGTTATCTACAGCCATCACAGATCTATCTCTGAAAACTTTGTGCCCAGCCTCCTGTTTGTTTTGCAGGCTTTAGTTTATCATTCTGTTCAGGAAAAGTGGTGCACTGTGATTCTGTGCTGCTTCTGTGTTGTTGGTGAGATTTTAGCAGGGTCTTGAGTCAGGGTACTCATCCTGTCACTTCTGTTGTTTTCTTCCTCCTCTCACACAACCAGAAATACATGGAACAGCATCTGTTGTGGAGCCTTTGCTTTGATGCTGTTACGACAGTAGGTAAAGACAGCTAAGATTAAATGCCTTCTTCTTCTAAAGAAAACTTACTCTTTCTTCTTATGTGGGACAAGATACCTATAAAAACTTGATCCTCCTGATTTCTTTTGCTGTGATCTGTGGCATACATGGGCATGCAATCTTGTCAGGCCAAGATGCCAGCTTGTATTGAGCACTTACAAAGAAGAGTCCAATGTCAATCTTGAGGTAGTAAGTGCTGCTGATTTAGTTAGTAAATGAGTGATCAAAATGGGGCAGTAGGAGGAGGAATACGCTTCCAACAAATTGTGGGTGTACATTATGAAATGTGTTGTGAGTGTAACCGTCTTGTAATTGTTATAATAGTTCCCAAAATCTGGTTTGAATCAACATCTTCAGTCTCCTTCCCACAGGAAAGTTTTTTGCAATTACTTTTTCTCCAGTTTTTAGTGAATATTTCTGCTTTTTGCTCTCTAACTGTAGTATAATATTTATTAACAAATAAATAAAAATGAAGAAAGCATAGTAAATAGTCAGGACTGGTGGAAAGAAATACGTGATAAACAGCTTACACAGCTTACTGTGTTTGTAGTCATTGAGTGTGTGTGCTCTTTGATTCTCACTTTAGTGCTCAATCCTCAGTGTTGAGGCCTGGACTGTGACGTAGTGGGAAGCTTTCCTACCTGAGCTACCAGTGTGAAAACACAGTGCAGAAAAGTCATTTCAGTTTCACTGTGAGCTAAACTCTTACCAAGTAAGGATTGGCCTTGCTAAATTTGCTTCTCTGACACCTTGCCCTCACTCTGCTCACAATTCAAGGCCAGGTGCATTAACAGTATATGGTAAAAACCACTAGTTTTTTAGCTATTAAGATAGGCATTGCCAGTTTATCTTATTTACTCTTCATGGATTAAATAAAAGCAGACACGGAATTTATCTAAGTGCACAATTGTAACAAGGACTTTATTACCCGTTGTCTCAAGATTTTCTGTTAAATCTATCAGGAATCATGGAATTCATGAAAGCACTGAGGTAGGCTGTGGATCTTGCCTTAGGTGAAGGATCGCTGGAAGCAAAGGTCTGATTTCCCAAGGGCATAAAAAGTCTGCAGGAAATCCTCCACAAAGCTTATAAAAAATGTGTAAGACAAAGGCCCATCACTTGCAGAGAGATTCAGTACCTGCATATCTAGGAATTGTGAAACGTACACAGTTTTGGACGTAATTGGCTATTTTGTTTATATATTTAGAAAGAAAAATAGTGGCTAAACCAGAATCAGTGACTGCACAAAGGGTAATTAATGATGCAAAAGGCCATCCTCTTCTCTGTTCTCAATATTTCAGTTACTGAATTTTTCTGAGAGTGAAACCAAATAAATTATTTACATTACTCTTCCAAATTATGTGAACACATAATTATTACTAAAAGCAAAACAATAAAAAGAAAAACCAAGAACACCAAACTTCCCAAGATATAATTTCAGTTAGATTTTTTTGTTTTTGTTTTTTTTCAGAAGACAGAACATTGTTACTAATTCTTGAAGACCCAAATAGCCTTCCATTTCATCCTTTACTGAAACATACTTTGCAGGTTTTCTTTCAGTATAGTTACATGCGGTCAGTACCCGTGTTGCTACCAGCTTTGAGGTCACACTGCCCATGTGAAGCTGCTATTATATATTTTACTGGCCATTACTCCGTGCAGTTGAAGTTCTAGAATGAAACTGCAACTATTAAATCTTCTATACTGTCGCTGTCTGCATTTAGTTTTGAATAAACAGATATTTCATATGGCATTTAGAGACATACCTGGAAAAATCCCTACCTTGACTGTTCTATAGTAAGGCAACACTATGATGCCTGCAAGTGGGAAGGTTTGAAGAGGGGAAGGTACTGCAAGTGTCTTTCATAACACTTGTGTTGCAAAGTAATTTCTGTTCCTTGGCAAACATGGCACTCCTCAGTTGGTAAATTAGTGTGATCATATGGTTAGCTCTGCCTGTATTACATTTTGTGTAACAACAGTACTGTGCACCACTTAGTGTTTCTTCATATTCCCTCTCTGCCTATTTTGATGTAAATTGATAAACCTACAGGGTTCGTCTCCAGGATGAGTATCTCTTTCCTGGCTCCTATGAGCCAAGCAAAGCTTGCAAAAAAATCCCTGAGCAGAAAAAAACAAACAACTCTAGACAGTAAATGCCCCTGTGTTTCGATATGAGCCCAAGCTTAGAAACTCAAGTCTGTCATTTAATTGCAAGAATCTTATAGTGTATTTTCCATGTACAAGGGTTTTTTTTTTTTCTATGCAGTTGAAATTCTGGCGTTCATAGTGCACATACATACAGCTTTTTGAAATGATGTCTCTGTAAACACGTTTTGTATGGTCGCTATTTCAGCCTTTCCCTTTTATTGATTAGAAATGTTCTGGTCTAACTCTAAAAAGCAAACTGAGTATAGGCACTTGTCAGTTTTGTTGTGGACTCTTGGATAATGCTAAGAGAAAAAAAAGATGAGCGTAAATGAAAGTGAAGTTCCAAATTACTGGAACATTTAAAGGTCTTTGAAAAGTTTATACACAAGCACAGTTAATGCTGTCATGCACTGAAGTGCCAAAAGACCAAACAGTGAAGAATATTAATCTACTTTTATAAAATCAAAGGGTTCATGTTTTTTGCTGTAAAGAAATAATTTGAATAAAATTTGACCCTTTCTACAATAGTCTGTGGGTCAAATTGAACCTACTATTAAAATTCTCTAATATCTTTCTTGTATTAGCATTTCAAAACTCAATTTAAATATTCACAGAGCTCTTTTTTTAATAAACTTAACAAAATTCAGGTAATTTCCTTCAACTTTCTTGATTGAAGGAAGGCAGTAGGTGCAGATATAAAAAAGATGTACAGCTACGAGCGAAACCTGAAATCAATTATATATAAGAAATAACATAACACATGGAAAGAAATTAATCAAAAGGAAAAATTTCTACTATATGATTTTCTTGGTCTGCTACCTGCAGGCAAGGAACGTAAATGAAAAAAAAAAAAAAAACCAGCATTCTTCTTATAGATAAGGGGAAAATTAATAAAAATGTTTCCTTCTCGCCAGATCCCCTGATGCAACTTATGTTAAAAGTGAGTGGCTGCAGGAAGAACTTGTGCATTTAAAAAAAAAACCTCTATTTTTTTTTCTTCTTTTTACCACAGAAATATACTTTATTCTTGCTGTTAAGCTCAATTACATCAGGTCGATGTGGATTTATACTGTCCAGAGAGCAGCACTTTTCCATTCCTTTTTCTATTAAATCCATCGTTAAATCATGCTCATAAAGTTTCTACCAGTGTGAAGGTGAGAAATGGTTCATTCTGCTAGGATGCCACAATTAAAATGTAATGAACAGTTCACAAATTGATGCAATCTTCCAATCTGGGAAAAACTTTTGAAGTTCAGCCAATTTACATAACAGACTGGAGAGGTTCATCATGCACAGGTAGTGGTGCCTCTCTTGAGGATGGCTCAAAAAATGTGACATGAATTACCAACATAACTTAGTTAAGTTAAATAGAGAACTCAGTAAAGAGAGAAGCATTTATGTAAAGGTGGGAGTGGTTTGACAAGTTATTTGCTTTCTTAAGAAGTATATTTGCATTTTTTTTCTAAACTGATCTGCCAGTTTGTTCTTCAGTCACCTACTGCCAACAGCATGCTTGTATTTTAAACTATTCCTGCAGCAGTCAGTTTGTCAAGTTGAGGTATTGCCATGTAACATTGAACAGAAGTGTGTTTAGACACCTCTCTTGGCCCTTCCAATTTTCCTGAAATTGCATAAGGAAAATATTTTCAGTTCTCACAGGAAAGAAGGGAGAGGTAGTAATTTGTACAATGAAAATGGGGAATGCTGTCAACTGAAAGCCACGAGTGGACAGTCGTGGAATCATGTAGCAGGGGCAGGGAAGGGGCAACTAGTTCAGCAGGAAAACTTTTATTATAATTTTATTGCCTTTTATTACCTTACCCGGAGAATTGTTGTTTGCATCCATTTCTACAATTCATCTCTGTACCTACCACTGGAGTTTCTCCTTCTGAAATTCTCAGTGACTGAATGTATCTGACAATCCTACTGAGAGTGTGTTATGGTTCCATCACCACATATTCCTCTCCCTTGTTTTATTGGCCCATGTCTTCACTGTGGATCTGAAATATTTGAGCCTGTACACTGAAAGAATCCTGTCGAATGCAAGAGAAAGGCAGCTTCCCAGAGCAGAGCTTGGGAGGACATTTTGGTTAGTGGCTTATAAAAATTTCTTCCTCGAAATAAGCTGTTAGATTGTTTCTGTTGCTTTAGGGGTTGTTCGGGTTACTGATAAACTTGTCTCTAGGATGTTCTGGAAGTACAGTAGTGGAAAACAACTCTATTGAGTTAATTAAAGCCTGAGAATGAAGCTAAGAAGCCCTGTATGGAAATCTGAACTTCTGTGAAATGTCAGTCTTGCTGCCATATTTTAAATGGAATAAATGGAAGCCTCTTTATTCTCAGTGTTCCTGACTGATGTTTTTTTAAATGGTCCTTACTTGTCTTCAGCATACAAATCAATATGAAGTGTTTTGCCTTATCGTTTTCTTATGTCGCTGTTTGTATTTGGAAGAAAATGTTCTTGCAGAAAGAGGAAACAAATGGATTGATTTTTCTGCAGCTTTGCCCTCTGTTTGTAGTCATAGAGCACTGCATACCTGGGTGTTACAGTAAGCTAAGAATAATCTGTGTGTGGCAGCATGTTTTTCAACGAAATACTGGATGGATTGCACAGAACATGCAAAATGCATGATGTCGATCCAGTGAATTTCAAGCCTCTCTGATTTATCAGAGTTGTTATTATTTAATGCTACTACTACTAATTACCCTCATTAACCTCTCCCCAGCCACTCACTGTCAAGTATTGTAGGCTTTCTGAAGCATTCTTAATTTGTTAAGAGCACTGATTTGTGTTGCTGCTCTGGGAGCACAGGAGAATTCTAGTAGGTGGGAAGGAAACTAACCACTTAACATTTTTATGAGATAATTATTCCAATGAAATTTTCCCACAGTAGGGTACAAGCGTTTTAAGCACAACGTACTGAATAGGAAAGCATGTGCTTAATTTGAACATGCATTTAAGTGGTTTCATTTACGGAGAATTCTGATGTATTCAACTATGAGAAATGGTTACAGAACTTCCCTAGTTTAGTGCTATTGAATTTCAATTATTTTGTTAGGGTTAGAGCGCAGTAAAACTGAAGTTCTGCACTGCTGTGTGAGAACTAACATCCTCAGCTGGTCGGAAGCTCAAATTTGTCTTCAGAGGAATTATTAGTGTAGCAAAATGTTCTTTTGTTAGGTGAATGTAAACTCTTTTTTGGTGCTCCGTTCTCATATTTTTCCGTGTTATTAAAATGCTTACAGTGCTGTTTTTTGTATTGTTTTGTTTTTGTTAAATGTGGCTCATCCACATTTGTGTTGAGGTAGCATCTGTTTTCTGTTGTGTTAAGATTGCCACATAGCTAGCTATCTTTCTGCATTCATAAATACATGTTTACATCTGTATGATTATTTAAGAAAGATTTTTGTAGGTGTTTAATACATCAACAGTCCGAAAAAAATATGTGCTTGAGCATCAGCAAATCTGCTACAAATTAGGGAGCTGCCGTTCAGATTTCCCCACACTGCGCTGCCAAGTGGCCTCAATCAGAAGTAATTTTCTCCATGAAGGCACATGCAGTTCACTCGTCAGCCTCTCTGCAGTAGATATTGTTATTTGTATCAAATTATATGTGATTTCTTCAAGCAGACTACTGTGCTCACTAAGCCATACGTATTTCTACCACACTCCTACACTGCTCCTCTAATTGTACAGTTTTCTGCTGCCTCTTGTTAGTCGGTTTTATTTGGGGGAAAAAAAAAAATAGTGTCACAGAAATAAATATTAATAAAATAGTGTAAATACCAAGGGAAGAAATGAATGACTAAACCCCCCAGGATCTCCAGTGTTGTGTACAATACATGTGTTTGCTTGTTTCATAAAGGGACAGTTTTCTCAGGATTTCTTAAGACATGCAGAATGAAGTAGAGGAAACTTCATTTGCCTTCAGAAGCCCTATCTAGGATTAGAAATGAAGCTTTTTATATGGTGCCTTTGGAAATTCTTAACTGTTTATCATGTTTGTAGCTAATCTGAAGCATTTCAGATTCACCTCTCCTTACATAACATATAACTGCTAGCTGGAGAAGAATCATCAAAATGAGAATCGAAGGAAAGCATTTTGATGATCTCTCTGCAATTAACTGTTCCCCTAAACTCTTACATCATCCCAGTTTGAAATTGTACTGTTTTATCTTAGAGCTGTTGACTGTCAGATCATTGTGACACTCAGATGTATTTCAGTGGCAGGAATTATTTGGATTTGCATTGCTCTGTCGTCATGGCAGTGTTTTGTTGTAGTGTCAGACTTAATCAGCATTTTTCAGCAGAACAGGGATGATACCTTTAACATGTTCCATCTTAAATTAAAGCAGATATAGTACATGTGTGCCATAGGTGCTTAATAATGTGGTCAGTATAAGTAATGGATATAAAAGTATTAAATTAAATCAACAACCAAAAAAAAAAAAAATACGGAAGGTAAAGTACTGCACTAAAGTTACTGATCAAACTGTATTTGGGAGGTAGTAGACCAACACTATAACAATTGGACAGAAACCAACAGTATCAGAGGAAATAGCTGAAAAAGAAGCTGGTCTTTTTAAAAGCTTTTTTATTTTCCTACAAAACTCTGTATTTTTAAATATTTTATGTCAGTCAAGAAGTTGAGCAGGCACTGCATAGATTGTCCTCTAGAGAAAAGTGTTAGTAACTTTGAAAACTCACTTTTACGTTTTTGAACCAGAGAAGAAGTTGATGCTTTGGCTGATCTGATGTACAGACAGCAGGCAGATCCTGATTGAAACACATGGCCAAATAAGGTAGACATAAACATGCAAACTTTGTGTTTGCATTAGTCAGAAATATGTAGCACCAGTAAATTTTTACTGTGAGATTCTGACTATTAATTTTTATTCAAATTTAGTGTAGGTTTATGTGCAAATAATTAGTTGGAATAGTCAAGAATGGAAAGTTTAATCTGTTTATATTGACTAGCAGTTGGCTTTTGATTTTACTGTTCTCTTTAACCCACTTTTGTGTTTAAGTGATAATGGTAACTGCAGAAATCAGGCATAAATATTGCAGTTTACATGAAACTAACAACCAAGAAGTACTTAATTGTGCTATTATCCTTGTGGTCTGATCTTAGTCATGTAGAATAATGGCTTTTCCTTCAGTTAGTTCTACAGAAGTCATCAGTTTATGGGTCTGAGCATGAATTTGGAAGCTTACAAGATAGAAGGCAGCTCAGCAGGAGTAAGACGGAGTGTGTGAGTTAGACAAGGCAGCAGCAGCATGAACCCTAGAAAAATATTTCTGCACTGATTGCAGCGAGTCTTGCTGCTTTTCATTATGCAGCATCTGATGTCAGCTGCTGAGCAGCTCTTACGAAAAGCTCTGTCTGATTGCTGCCTATACAGTACTGGGTAGACATCACTGTGCACATGGGCTGCCATATGCAGAGTAAAACCTGGTATAGGTGGATGCACTCATCTGATCTCATTGAGATGTGACAAAATTTACATTTGTGCTTGCAAATGCTAAGAGATTTAACATTAGAAAGTGTTAAATACCTATTCAAACCTAGGATTTATTTATGAGAGCATTTGCCAAGAATTTCTTTAGTCTGAGATTGGTTTAAAAAACCAAACTAAGCAAGTTTTTGAAGCTTTGAGTGGGATTGTCCTTTGTTCCCCTTCTGCTTTCTTAGAAACAATGTCAGTGAAAATTCTAAGATGTGTGTTTCCATGGCCGATGAAAATGAAAGCACACCCACTGGACTTCTGTCAGACCCTTGGTCAGTGGCAGTTCTCAATTGTTAGCTTGCTGACTATGTCTGAGTGACCTGAGCAAACAAACTAGTTTAACATCTGGGAACACACTGGAATGCCTTACACACGTGCCAACTGGATTGCTTGCACGTACTTAGCCAGACTTTTAGAAGGCACTAATTGGAAAAAGTCAAATGACAAAGAACCAGTCTTTCACGGGGAGGTCAACTTTAACTGAAGTGTGAAAGTCATGCTTTATAAACACAAAAATAAAGCTTATATCTTTTTCCCATTTTTATGTGAACAATTTTTGAAGGAATATACCTGGCAGAAATTGCCATTTCCCTAAAAGGGTTTATTTGTTTGTTTCACTGTGTTTCTCATTTCTAGTTTACTGATATAGATGCTACTAGAAGTACACACTGATAAATGGCTCAATATTGTCACATATTAATAAAGTCACGAGATCTGGGAGGTATTTTTGATAGCTATTTGAGAAACCCTTATGCTTTCATTTCTGAAATGGAACTGGACACATGTGAGGTGCCCATACTGCCCATATTAAATGCGGTGCATTGCTCATGGATCTTCCAGCACGTGCTCCCGCTTTGTTCTCAGTTCTGTACACTGCAATAGCCACTCTTCATTCCATGTGCATATTCAAGTGCCAGACTTTTTCCCAACATGGCTAGAAAGAGCAATTAACAGTAATGGATACTTTGACTGAGAATCTTTATTTCTTCAGCCATAATAATAGCCCCTTATTCTAGGAGATATATTGTTGAATGATGGCTTGCATTGGTGAGTATGAGTCCACATAAGTGGGTTCATTTGGTCAGATTCTCAGCTGGCATAAATAGTCATATTTCTGTGGAAGGTAGTAAGCTATATTAATGAATGGAATGCCAGCTGGGAATCTCAATCAATTTCAATAAAAGGTAACCATCATATTCGTCTGAAGCAAGAATTGGATAACATAGTCTAAAGTGAATTTTGCTGTTCTAATAAATGTAGGTAGTCTCTGGTTACTAATTAATTACATAAAATTAGAGTGTAGTCAATATTTGATTTCTTTTAAAAATTTATCCCTCCTTTTTCATCGAGTGCAACAGAATCATTTATGTATTGTATCTCAGCATGATAGATTATATAGGAATAGTGTATTTAATACTGGAAAACTATCATATAAATACAAATTACATTTTTTTTCATTAGCCAGCTAGCTTTCATTTCAAGGAAGAAATACGCAGTCAATTATAAATGAGGCTGTGCTTTCATTGGAGAGGGAAATAAGTAATTTTTTTTCAAGCCTCAACCATGTATAATGAAATCCCTCTTTTGAAATCCGGTCTTAAGATGGATTTTGAAACATACTGACATTTAATAAAATCTTAGTTAAATTAAAATATGTTCAATTATTTCAAATCTCTACTTAAATCTGTGGGTAAATTCTACACCTTCACGTGAGATGAATTTAGGAAATAGTTACTATTAACCAATGACTGTTAACTGCGTATAAGAAGGGAGAAATTTTAATTTTCGAATACATTCTGGCTGGCAACCAAGGTGTTATGTGTTACAGGCCTGTCAGACACAGCTCTTCAGGAGGCTCTGCAGGAATGGGCCGTCTCGGTAACTAGCAGAGTCTGAGACCTCAGGCTGCTGTGTCGCATTCAGGCTCACGCTCTGCTCCTGGGGCTGCTGTGTGCCAGTGTTGCCCTTCAGTGTAGAGCAGCACACTGGGTATTTCTGTAAAGTGAAATGCAGTGTTTGTCCGAGTCCTGCCCAGTGACTGCTAGTCTATTATGGAGTGTTGCAAATGAATGTACACAGGGAATATGAAACTCTTTAAACTCCGTCAGGTGCTTCTTGAAGGAAAACAGCCAAAGCTGAAGTTGATACTGTCAGTACCTTTGTATAAATTTGCTATCATCAGTTCTGCTAACTCTGGAAGTGAAGCTTGTGAAGGAAGCCTATTAAGTACTGTAATTCAGCATCAGAAAACAATGACTTACAAACAACAAGAGAAGGCTCTTCACTGCTTACATGGTTTTACAAATGCAGCTTTGATTTCCATTGTTAAAACTGTCTGCTGTTAATACTGCAGCCTGATGAATAATGAAAAAAGACACGTGCGAGCATTATTAATACATATTGTTAATAAGACTTCGCATATTCTGATTTGAAGTCCTCGCTTCGGAAAACAGTCACTTCCAATTTCAATTCCCATTAACTATTATTTGGTCAATTCTTGTAAATGCTGAACCCAGCAAATGGAATGAAGAACTAGATAAAGACCACCAGTTATAAGTTTGCTAAGGTTTTATTTCACGTTGTCCTTTTAGATGGTTTTGCCACAGTGTTCCTGATTCTTTTTAAAGGGCCCCTCGAGGATGCCATTGAGGATGAAGAAGAAGAGTGCCTGTCTGAGGAAAATGATACTGTCTCAAAAGAAGACTTTCCATTGGAGGAAAGCTTTTCTACAGAGTTTGAGCCTGAAAATCTGAGCTGTGAAGAAGTGGAATACTTTTGTAATAAAGGTAATCATTGTGGCCCACCTCTTGAGGGAATTCTGGCAGAACTGTGTCCAATTTGTCAAAAAGATTTTTTTGGTTTAAAATGTATGAAAAGACAGGAAAATAGTGACTTGTGGAGTTTAGCCTGCTGAGGGGTAAATATTTAAATGTGATGGAAGATTTACTTTGCAGGGAGGTGAATCGTCTCGCTTTTAATGTTTTCCTCCAAGAATGTTATTTTCTATGTATTTAACTGTAGAGAACAGGCCTCAGAAGTCACTTATTATCAGATATGAAGCTAGCAATGCAGCATGTCTGTTCGTTGCTCCTTTGCCTAGGAAACATTGCTAGAAAAACAGATTGTGCCTGTAGATTCTAGGATTAAAATAGAGCTTATTATAGAACTTATTATGCATGGTGGAAAAGTAGTGATTTGTGAAAGGATAACTTTTAAAGTTGCAGATGCCTTTTTGATGCATTAGTTACTTGCAAATTATTGAAGATACTTGTATTTTAACATAAGCCACACCGGCTTATACTTACCCAACGTTCAGTCTGCAAAGCTGTGCTGTTTCCAACTCAGCTGACAGAAAAAGCACACTGCCATATACTCTTACAGAGAACATTGATTCAAACTTCTTCCTGCCAGATTTCCACTTGATTGCTTTGTTGTTTGTCTTCTGCAGGTAAGGATGCCTATCAAATAGCTGGAATTGTTGTGGTCATGTTCTTCTTAGTCACCCTCAGGCAGTTGGATATCAATGGTTTCTCTGTATTTCCATTCTTTCCCAGATATTGACATGTATTTTCTCACAATAGCTTAATATGCTCCCATGTTTGGTTGTTTTTTTTTTGTTTGTTTGTTTTTTTAACATATTATTTTTGGCTGTTGTGGACAAAATAAAACTAATCTATTTGAAGAGTCATATTTGACTAGTAGATATTAGTCCTTCCTACAGTCTTTATAGTCTTTGATCAGCAGAGAAGATGTCATCATGTATTTTCTACATGTCCTCTAATGTAGTAGACAAACTTCTGAAAAGATCTTGTACTTTTTGCGCTAGTGGCTCCTGATACTCAGTATCAGATAATCAGATATTCAGAGATGCTAAGAATTAAAGGAGTTGAGTCCGCAGTTTACTGTAGCTGCTACAAAGCTTACTCTAAAACATGGGTGACCAGAATATAAATAGAATTTATAAATAGAATGTATATGCTTTACAAACAGGGGAAGTTAAATGGTGTAATAACAGATACCGTTTTGCTTAGCTGAATAAGACAACTATTCCTGTTACTGGCATTACCAGTTTAAATAACTATTTGCATAATCGTTATACCAACATCTCTTGAATTCCATATATTAGAAGTGGAAGACGGAGCGCTGCTCTCAGTTCATAACAATTTGATTCAGTTATTTCTCTGTGCTGCTTGCTGTATTTTCAGAGACTGCTAATGGAATTACTCTCGATTTAGGGTGAAATTCAGAAAATGCATTCTTTCTTTCTTCATAGCAATCATTATTGCAAATTTGTGTTGAATTTCAAGTAATCTTTACAAGTATTCTTCAAATATTCTTTCCTTCAATGAAGCTTTCAAGGAAAATGCTGAATCCATGGCACTGTATTGAACAAGATCAGGAACAGAGTGGGAATACACTTAAACCTGAATCTTAATTATCATATATTTTATTAAGGACATCTGTTGATTCTTCAGGCTGAATACCTTTTGATTGCCCAGCAGTTCTTTTTTCAAGTGTGTTGTAGTTATAAAAGAATCTTAAACCTATCCACTGCAACTGCTGCGGAAGAAAAGTTGAAAAGGAAATTTCTGAGGATGAAGGGGCACATAAAACCCCTAATCTACTTCCAGCTGAGGCAGCGTGACAGAAATTCCCACTTTGAAGTAAGTTGAAAATATCCCTGGAAAAGGATGGAATGGGAGATGAGAAATGTATTGTTTTTAATAATTTGTCGGCTTCTGGTGAACTGCTTCTGCAGTGTCGCATCTGAATTACTGTTATTACGTGGCCATGTACATTTTTTTGAGGATAAAATGCAAGTAGACAGAACTGATCTGGAAAGAAAATAAATTTACGTTGTGTCCTTTCTTTGTTTCTTTTGTGGCTGTATCAAACGGTAAATTTTAAGCATGAGACTAATTCTCATGATTCTTGTGTTGATCTAGGAATCATTTATAAGCTTTCTTTTAATGCTTCAGTATTGAAATTAAAAGCTGAAGTAAGAAATCAACTTTTCCAAAAATTAATTTTTCTTTAACTTCATCAGTGGTTTCTTCCTTCTGAAAACATTTCTTCTTTAACATTATGAGTAGCAACTTGAAAATGATAGTATGTATCTAATAGGTTAGAGAGTGGAGAGCAAACAAATGTGTTTTAATTTCTTTTTTGAGGGCTGACTTCCTAATGTGTATTTCATTCTTTGATGGTATCAGCATCCTATAAAACAGATATCTTCAAAGGAGGGAAAATAAATGTAGGTCTGTCTCCTCATGCTTCCTCTGCAGAAAATAAAGGGATGTGCTTGGGAATCCTTTGTGCTATCTCTGCATTCTCCTCTTGCTAGTATGGACCAATAAAGATTTTAGAAAGCAGGGAGAATTTGTTCAGTGTTCATCAGTCCTGGCTCCCTGTTTCCGTCCCCTGTTATTTCTTCATAGAGGACAGATGAACTGAGGATGATTCCTGCAGGTATCTGGAGATGTGGGCAACAAATGGCACCACTGCTGAGGAGGAGGTACCTGCAAGGCTCACCCATGGGATGTTTTTCATGCTTCCCCAGCTGTCTAGATGCAAGCATTGTCTGAGAACAAAGGCTTTTAACTAGAAAAACAGTACTGAAAGTAAAAATGTACCGAACTACCCATTCAGGTGAATGAAAGTAGATGTACAAGTTCACAACGTGATATCTTTGGCTTTCTGACCGAAGAGATTTTCTTGTTAAACTTTGCCTGATTTTATTATAAGCAGAGAGCAGTCTCTTATTGACTAAATTGCAAACAACTAACCTTTATAAAGCCATACTTGTCATTCCCACCTTATTAATTTGGGTTTGTGAAATTGAATCAGCAGAATAGTTGCCAGAATTAGAAAGCAAAGGCAAAAGCCTCTGCAAAGTGTGAAGCAAATTGACTGAGCTACAAGTCATTTTACGACTTCTCTGTTTTCAAAGTTACGACTTCTGACTACTGTTTTTCTCTTTTTCCTTTTTTTAATTACTGGCTTTTACAGTAAGGAATCTGGAATATTCCACTGCCATCACCACTTTAGCAACCCCACAAAAAACCAGTTTGATTTGCTACATGTGAATAATTGTTCCTATATTTCTACACATACACTTACATGTGAAGAAGTGTACAGTATTTAAGTATATAAATACTAAAAGCAGAAATGAACACTAGCAACCTACTGTTTATCAGGCATAACTTTAAGCTTGAAGCAGTGAATTTTCATCCTTCTGGATGAAGTTTCACGTCGAAGAGTGAATATTTTAGAAGATGACACTATTTAAAATGGGATTTAGAATCTGATTTGTTTGCTATTTTGACGGACTAGGAGAAAGAATATTTTTGAAAGACATGATAAAGTAGTCATGAGTAGTCATAGCGGAGTTAGATCAGAAAGCTCCAGTGTTCTTACTCTTTGGAGTAGAAACTAAAAATGTAGTGGGACTTAGCACTGCTGAAGATGAATTGCATTTTGTCAGTGTGGGGTCTTTGAAAATTGCTGTTTATGCAATGCCTACCCTTCAGATAAAGAGGGTATCTGATGATGCTGCCCGCACAAAGTCTGTATCATCCTGGAATCTCTGTTCCTGAAGATTTCTTCCTCTGCAGTGCCCAATAATCAGTATCTAGAGTCAGAATCTGTATCAGATTAAGGTCAGTTCAGATTAAAATCAGATCTAGAAAATGCATTAAATTAGGCACAGGGTGTGTACTATACTTAGGCAAAGATACTCTAGATAAGGAAAGAGCAGCCTGTCTCCTGTGCAGAAGTGATAGACGGGATAATAGGCTCTTATAGCTAGGAATGGGAGAATGAGGTGATACTAACAAAGAGAAGAGAAGTGAACTGGGTTCATGATAGGACTTACTAAAACAGGAGGAGAGATACAAGAAGGGAGTACAAACAGTAGAGCAGTACAAAAGGCAAGAAGTTAGAGATCATGAGACAAAAAGCATAGTACTAAATCGAGTTCCTATGGACTGCGAAATAGTTTATCAGTGGCTTTTTACTCTAAGATTGCTGTCATCCTAACTAGGTACCCTCAGGTCAAATAAAAAATGTTTGCATCTGTTACGTTGTAAGTTTGTCATACTCATATTACTCATATAGGTGTGACGCCTCTTCCTCTTTGTAAGCAGCAAAAACAATAGGAGCCCTGCCCACTTCTTAAGGGTGAGAACTGGATAAACAACAATTCCTTCTGACAAATTACAATTTCTTAGCAGAAGTGTTCAGTGAGGGATTAACTTTCAAGGGAAAAGTTGTCTTGAGCAGAGAGAGAGATCACTTGAGATTAGTAGATGGTTAAGTAGCTGCGTTCAGAGAAGGAATTTGGCAAGAGAAGAGAATGGAGGAAGGACTGTAACAGAGTCAAAATGTGGGGCTGCCTTTGGGAGAAAGAATCAAATGGCAGAATATACATATATACATAGGTTGCTCTGAAAGTAATGCCACCTATTTATTTCCAGTGGATTGAAAGAGGACAATAATACTGTGTGATAGAGCAAATTCTCAGTGACAAAATGTTATTTTTCAACATAGTCACCACCATTAACTGTGCATTTTTGCTGGCCATGAAAAAGAGGCTGCATGCTGTGCTCATAAAAATCTGTGCCAGCAGAGGTGATGAGGATGGATTGTTTCATGATGCAGTGCTTGAAGGTTCTGTAGCACAAACTGCTGCTTGTGCCCATAGCTAATTAGAGAGTTGATGTGTGAGTGTGTATCCTGCTACATTACTTGTCTTTATTTGTGAAAGAAGGTGGTGAGGGGAATCCAGTGCCCCCTGAAACTCTCACAGACAGATTTTGGTGAGAACTCGGGGAATGTATAGGACTCTGAGTGCTGACTATGGACCTTCTGCTTTAATCTCGTATTCTGTTTGGGATGGAGGGGATGAGCTCAGACCCAAGTTTTCTGCGCATGCACAGTATTTTGTCACTAGGCTGCCAGGCCAATTTAGGACTGGATGTTTTTACATTAAACCATGTGACCTGATTGTGCAGTCAGACTTGAGATTCAGGGAACAGCTGCAGTGTGATCACCATATAAGAAAAAGCATGTACAAAGTTCTTCTGTACATTAATCTTTCTGTTCATACTTTGTGTGCACAAGCTATCATGCTAGCGTCTATAGCACTAGCCAAACTCTTAACATTCTAAAAATGGTTTCTGCCTGCCCCTGTTTCCTTTGGATTTTGTTCGTATGCTTGTGTGCATCTGTGTAAATACTTCTTGTCATATCAGTCATGTAATGGCCTGCAATATACTTCCTATTTTCTGGATCAGAAAGTAGATTCATAACCTTTTTTTTTCCATTTCCTTTTCTTTTTCTTTCTTTCTTTCTTTTTTTTTTTTTTTTTTCCAGAAACCTTTTTAATCAATAAATTTTTTTTTTCCTTTTCAGTAATGGATTTCATGACAAATTTCTACCTCTTTTCCTATATCAAGTGGAAGTAGGATCAGCATAAGGCAGCTATACTATAATCACTTTGAGCTCAATAAGGAGATCTTTACAGGCAACTTTGTTCTTATTTCTTAACGGGATTAAGAAGCTCAGCTCTTTAAATTCTTGCATATAACACTGACATTTCCAGGGTGTGTTTGGACCAGGGAGTTCAAAGAAAAGGAATAGAAAAGCCAATATGACATTGTTTTTTACCTTGCTGGAGGAGCTGTTTGTGCAAATCGCCTATAAGCTTATTGACCTGAATCTTTGACTCCTTGTTTTCTCTGGATTTGGCTGGAGTGTAGACACTGATAGAGCACTGATACAGGTGATTGCACAGCCTTCGGCTTTGCTTGGCACCAGAAACCCCCCCCTCGCTCCCCCAGCCCATGTCTGACATTATCTTTTCCTATACTTCTTTTCTCCTGGAGCTCATATTCCTTTATTTTTTATTTATTTATATTAATTCATTATATTTTTATAATTTAGACTGGCCAAGGCAATGAAAAGCATATAGATTATTTTTGGTAAGCAGAGATGAGAGAAGTATGTGTGATGGTGTATTTTCATCTCCTAGGTTAACGAGAATCAGTGCTACACCTCACAGTGCTCACTCCTTCCAAAAACACACATTACTTCTGACTGACTTGTGTGTGCTTGTGAACCTGTGTTTGCATTCTCATGTTCTTCAGAGTGAGGGTTCCTGTATGTTTATCTGTATCTCATTCCACTGAAACGCCACACGTATTTTTTGCTTTTTTTTGGTCTTGTGCATCTTCTGTACTTTTTGGCAGATGCCGAATATGAAAGAAAGGGATGGGGGGGCTCTCTGATAATAACCTTTGAGATGCTAAATTGTAATTAGATTGGATTTTTACAGGATGAAAGGAATTCTTTCTCTTCTGAACATCAAGATTTGCCTTGTGCTCTGCTTCTCGTGCTGTCTCATTTTTTTTTCTGGTGGCTTGAGCTCAGCTTGAGCTATCTCTTCTATTTTTGGAAGAGAAGTAAGATACCCCAAAAGTTTGGAGTTATTTTTTTCACCATTCACTTAAAAGCATGGCAAGGTGTTCAGAGTAGCATCTGCAAGATTGCCTGTCGTATACTCTTTTCTGTTTACTGCTAACCACGCGTAAACCTCTAGGGGTGTTTTTCAACCCAGTTGAAAATCCATATCAGAAATCCAGAAATCCATATCAGTATTAACATCAACTTTATTAGGATAAAAATTTGGCCCAAGTTAGACAAACAAATTCTTCTTTTAACTGAGGAAAAAAATGATTGGTCATCAAGCAGAAAAATGCATCTGGAAAAGAAACTAGCAAGCTATATCTCAAGAAGTAAATAGATAGAACCAAACAGAAAACGTTATTTTAACAGTACAGAATTATGAAGTGAAACACTTAAACAGCTTACTCAACTTTAAGCAGTTTATCAAAGCAACTACAGCCTTTTCAGTCAGCATATTTTGGTTTTCTTAAGAACAATGGAATTGTGAATTCTATCACGGCTGTGAGGAGAGGGATTATTTGGTTACAACACGTAGTGTAGTGTCCCCTTTCTGGAAAGTCACAAAACTTGAACTTTCATTGACTTAAATTAGAGCTCAAATTTGACAGAGTATGAATTGCATATTAATAGGGGTAATCTTCTTTAAAATATGAAATGAACAAACGACAGATTTCACTGCATGTTCCTAGTTCATGTGCAGTATACATCTGTTAGTAATTTTATTTATAATGAAGGGCCGTTTTGCCTTTTTCTTACAATATGGTGTTATTGACGCAATATTTCTGAATACTTTTCAAATGTTCTTAGACATCCACTGAAAAATCATTGTATAGCCAGGTCTAAAAAGCAGAGCTGCTCACAGGATATCTGCTGTAAATGGGAAGTGAGGATGTCAGCAGTAATTCACCTCCTGTTGGATCAGAAAAAATAATGAAGCCAATTCTGTGTTCATGACATCTTTGGATAAATATTGTTTGGAGAAAATATTACTGGTAGATTCTAGGAAAGAAAGACTTAATGATCATTAGTAAATGCTTCTTCTTTGGTTTGACTTGTGGCAGGCTAGACTGCTTTTGAAACTGTGTAATGCTGCGTGTACGTAGAAACACAGCTGCAGTGGTTGGCTGTTTTTTTAAGCACCTGTAATACTGATTATTTCAAATAAAAACAATGAACTGCTTACACCAAAGCAAATTAAAATTTCGCTCTATAAAAACATGTATGTTGCTTATGGAGCCGTGTGTGTGAAAGCACATGATAAGATGAGATGTTTACAGTAATAAATTTCAATGCATTTTATAAAATGAGAATTATTTGGCTGGATGAAGAATTCTTGTAGGAGACAATACTTCTGTAGCGGGGGAGGAGTAGATTTGTTAATTAAGTCAAAATATGAACTTCCCAAATAGTCTTCAAATTTACAGATTGAAACTTGCTGGAGTCTCTCTGAAATCTTTTCTGTGTTCTGTTTCAGGGTGTTATAGAAGTTCATGGATTATGAATTTCATAATTTTTGAAAATTGTACTAAGCAGAAGTCTTTGGGGCATCTAAGTGTCTTTAAAATGATGCTTTGCTGCTTTTCTAACCTAGTGTTTAAAGCTATGTGTGTTTGAGCCATAGGGTGGTATTTGAATACGTCTGAGTGTGTGTGCGGTTACAGTTTCAGTGGTGAAATACGGAGAGGATGGAAAACATTCTTTTTCCTTTTAAATCTCTAGAAAATTTTAGGTCATCCATTTGAGTGATACTCTTTTGTAATACTGTTGCCACAGGAGCTGCTCCCTTAAAAATTAATATAAACATAAAATTAATCAGTAGGAAGAAAGTCTGAAAAACAATATGCAGGAACACTTCAATTTTCTGCAAGAAATGCATCTGAATGAATGATCCTTGTCTTGAGAGGACTTCAAAAGCAAACAATATGATGATGAGAACATGTCAAAACACTTAGAGAAATAGGAGGTCAGCCTAAGCCTCGTTGAACTGCACAGCTGTGTCTTATCCTGTGAGTAAAGTGCAGTAGCTGAAATGGTTTTAAATAATTGATGCTGTTTTTAAACATAATCACAGTGCCAAGATGTCATTGTGTCAAGATGTCATTTTGCTAAACTGAAAATTTTAATACGAATCAAAATAGTTTCCAAAGCATTCTTCTGAAGTTTTCAGCTTGCATGCATGTCGGTACTCATTGATACATGGATGTTCACAGACCTTTCCTAAAATTTAGGATAACTACATTGTTTCTGATGTCTACTGTGAAAATAATTTCAAGTGTGCTTAGGGCAACTCAAAACGTACAGTTACTTCAAATGAAATTTACCCCAGGAGAAAATATGATTGTTCATCAGCATGACAGAAAACAAAGGTTCTTTGCAGAGAAGCAAAGTATCGAGATTAATATAACCTAAAATAAATTCAGTGCATTGACATGTGTACAAGTGTCATTTTTTTCACGTATAGCAAATTGGTCGTCTTGAGGGCTAGATTTTGATCAAACTTACTGTATTTGTAGAGCAAGGTGTCTCAGTTGAGTTTGGTGTGTATTTCTGATATGCATCACACTAACTGGTAGCAAAGTCTGATGCTGATAGTACCAGATTTCTTCTTCTCTCTCTCGCTCACTTTTTCTCAGTTTCTCTCCTCCCTCCCTCTCAGTCTTTTTCACAAGGCTTGTGAAATAACACGCTTTCTCATGACACCACAGCCGCTATAGTTGTCTATGTTGTCCTCACACCAGATGCCAAGTACAACAAAATCGGGAAGCATCCCTCCCAACTTATTTAATGTCTTTGTCTCAATGCTGTATTCCCATACCAAAACTTTCTTGAAGATTTTTTCATGTTATTTACCTGTGCTTTATACCCGGTGTGATTTTATCTGCTGAAAACCTGCATTGCCATCAGAATTAAACACTGCTGCTTGTTAAATATTTACACAGAAAACTTTAAAATAACTAATCCACAAGAAGGAAAACCATGTCCTGTTAGATATCATTGGCAGTTTTTAAGAATAGTGTGTGCTGCCAAAAAAGTGAGTTTACTTTAAATTGACTAAGTACATTGCATTTGTACTTCAAGTTGTATGTGCTTTGTTTCAAAGTTACATAAGTGTTGTTTCTGAGATGTTCCTGGCGGTGTTTCTCTGCCAGCAGTGTGTTTCTGGGAATTCAAGAGCAGGATTATCAGAGTGTATAACCTCTGTATCTGCTCCTGGGTATGTACTGTGAGAATGCAAATAGGAAAAGATGAAATCTCTATGCTTATTTATAATTGGTGAAGCTCAGCAATCAACTTCATATGCAGTTTTGGAAATTTTCTGTAGGATCTGAAATTATTGCCACTGGAGATTGCGGTGGGAAGGAGAAAAGAGTCTCTTCCTCTCTCCACCTTTGTAAGCAGTTGCATTGACGTACATGAGGTCATATACCTTGCTGAAATGAAGCCTAAAGTGAGTGAATCAAAGTCTTCGATTCCACTCCATTTTCCTTTTGGCAATGCAAAATGCTGCAGGCTTCATAACTATTTCTGAATTGATTTATTATAATTGAGAAGTGATTTTTCACTCTGAACAGCTCTATTAGGATGTTACCAATTTAAGTTTACATTTAAGCAAACAGGAAGAATGAGCACAAACAGAATTTCAAAGTTTTTAATGTTGTCTCACTCTAACATAAGCTGCACTGTGCTGTTTGTGACTGGTACAATCCTTCAGCGAAAGCTATTTTGTCTGATGATAAAACCATGAGTGTATGAAGCTTGCACATTTTTCATCTCTTTTTATGACCTTATCTTTTCTGAGCGGCTTCTGTGAAGGTATCCTAACTATAGGAAGCACCTGGCAAACATATATGATATCTACACTGTGATAAGCAGTTGTGAACAAGAAAGTAGATCTGTCAGTTCTGAACTGTTCATTGTTAAAATACTTGGTTGATTTAGATGATTGCAAAATACATTATGGAGTGACTAACAGCTGCTGTTAACATTCCTAGTCAAGAAAGTTCAATACTTATATCATACAAGAGTTACTGTAGAAGCCTAATGTTGATTAGAAACACATGGATTAAAACAGCAGGATTGAGAATAAATGCTAACCCATGTAATTCTTTAAAATACTGCAATAACTCGTGATACAAGCTGATTAAGTCCGAATTGGGAAGTCTTTAATTTGTTAAAAAGATTAAAGTGAAATCACTGGTTAAAATTCAAGTCACTTTTTCCCTATTTATCAGTATTGTCAGAGATGTTAGAGTTCTCCCTTGCACGTTTCTGGTAATGTGTCTCCTTTACAGTTTCAGATTCCCTGACCAACCGTAGTACATTGAATTACAGGGGTTTAGCATGTTTAATTACAGAATCACAGCATATCAGGGATTGGAAAGGACATTGAAAGATCATCTAATCCACTCTCCCTGCCGGAGAAGGAACACCTAGATCAGGTCACACATGAACGCATCCAGGCGGGTTTTGAGTATCCCCAGAGAAGGAAACCCTCTCTTGAATAATTGTGTCTCTTCAATAAGCACTAGGATGTTAAAAACAACATTAAAAAAAAAAAAAAAAACGCCAACAACTTTTGATCTGTTGTGTTCAAGAAACATTTAGATATATTTACTGAGGGACGTGGTTTGGTGGGGAAATATTGGTGACGGGTGAACTGCTGGACTGGATCATCTTAGAGGTCTTTTCCAACCTTGGTGATTCTGTGATTCTATTTTTTGAAGAGGAACTTAACAAATTCATTCTGGTAAGAAATAGTAAGGTCAGGATGAAAATTATGTTCATATTAGAGTATTGAAGTTGTTTACATATGAAATTCATTTTGTTTTTCTAAGCTGTGCTTTGTGTATTCCACAGGTAACTGTAAGGCAGAGCTTTCTTTCACTTGATTTCAGCTGCCTCAAGATAGGTTCCTAAAGTTAGCTGTTTGTTCTGGAGAATGATTCATTTCAGCTATCACCAAGTGTTGTCACATCTGAAGCATTCTAGAATGGGACGAGTCACTGTGGAGGTTCCTCTCTTCCCTATCTAGTGGAGTACCTCCATAGTTAGTCTGGTGCAGCTTAGCTTTCGGACATTTACCTACAGAGGAGAGGAATCCTGCCCAAGTGCAGTTTTAAAATCAAAGAGAAATTGCAGGGTTTCTAGAAGACTTAAATGACCCTTGAATAAACATACTATATGTTATTATAGTTTCTTGGTCATGTGAATGTTTTTTTTTTTAACCACAGTAATGTTCTTATAATGGATGACATTTGCTTATCTTAGTTGCCATAAGGAGAAACTTCAGTAGAAGCAGATTTGCTTACTTTTAGAGTATTTATCCTGATGGTACTAACACGCTTTATTAAATGTAACTGAGGAGCAAAGGGAAGAAATGAACGTGCAAAAAAAAGTGGGTGGTATATATAAAGCTCTGCTTTTGACATGGAAGGAAAAAAAAAGTCATGGATCCAAATGCCTATAAAACAGAGAAAAACTTAATCAGTTTTAAAATAAATATTAAAAATAGTTTTTCATTGAAATTAAAAAATAGTCAGTGAATGAACAAAAAGACTAAACAATAGAAAGAAAAGAAATTCTGTAAAGAAATAAACTCCTTTGAGCTAAAAAAATATTAGCTGCTTAAGGTATCATTAAGGGGATGGAATTAAAAAGCTGGAGAAATACATTTTGTTATTAGTTCTTGTCCAAGTTAGTTATTAACCCTTGTGGTAAGCTTCCTTTTGACTTTTTAAAAATTGCAGTCTGTAGCACCAAAAATGTTGACTTGGCCATTTTCATTGGACCTTGACACATACCTGAGTCTGGGTTAAAATCTCTTCCCTGATGGATTCTGCAGTCCACAGTAAGGTCCAGATGGTTGGTGTCACAAGCAGATTGCTTCATGATGGGGAGAGAGTAGTATGGGGGTACAGGCAGGTGTTGGTGTGTACAGGTGTGTAACGCATAGGCTTGGTAGTTGCTGAGTAGAAGAAAAATATTGATGCAAATAATGAAAAATAGTTTAGATACAAAACAAAGTTTCCCTTAATGTAAATTCTCCATATTTTGTTCTATTCCGTTTGCACAGAATTACATGCATTAATTCATGAAAAGCTGATTATGGAAAACACATAACACCATACTTCATGAAACACTGAAAAAGCAAGTTCAAGAAAAGTTAAGCCATCTGCTAACATAAATTTTCAGATCTTTCCTCATCTCCCAAATACTTAATTACTGTGTGCAGTAGGTTCTATACCACCGCTGTAGCTCTGTCCTTCTTTTGCCCTTCAGCCCAATCTTTTCACGTAAGTTTTTTCCCACTTCTCTTTCAATTCTCATAGTTTTGTTTGTTTGATGTTCTGGTTGGTTGCACTGATTGAAAGAATGCTCAAATTTGCATGCTAACACCAGGTTTGCATATATTACCATCTGGAAAAACTTTTATATTTTGGAGCTAACATTTTCCATGCTAAAGCTTCATCTAAACGAACTGTTATTATTTCTACCTTTTTGTTGTTGTTGCTTTTCCTTGGTCTATACAGAGTTGTTGTTTACAATGAAGGAAAATAATTTTTTTTATTATAAATATTCCCCTCGAACATTCGAAGAGCTTTCTGTGGTAATTATACAGCTTGAGTTAGAAACTCATTGTCAGTGTAGTCTTTGCTGTGAAATGCTTTGTAGCATTTTGGCAAGAACTGGAGCTGATCTTCCAGGTTTGTCTCTGGCTAAATGGTCCTTTGTGTCTCTATAATAATGAACACCTGTAAATAGTTATGAAGGTAGAAATTCGGATGTAAAATATGAGAGGTTCTTCACTCCACCAAGAAAAAGAAAAAAGCTCTTGCTTTTACTAGAAAACTAACTGTACAAATGCTAGTTCAAAATAAAGTAGTCGGGAAAAGCAAAAAATTGGTAAGATTGCTTGATTTTGTTTTTTCAGCATGTGAGCCCTTACTGACTGTCTTCTGAAGGATAACTTCAGATTGAGCTGAAGTGCATGAACTTCTAATGTCTGGGTAAAATTATGCAGCGGGCTTAACAAAAATTATGCTAGATATTCTTGATTTCTTTTTGCTTTAATCGCGAAATCATTTTTTAGTATCTTTTTAATATTTATTTTTAGTACTTATGAATTCATATTTGTTATTGGAGTCTGGAGTGAACATGGCATTGTGTTAGTGTGAGAAGTAGTTTACCAGGTTCTTGTATTTAAGATTTGAAAAATTGTTTTATGAATGCAAAGAAGAATATGTTATTACAAGATGCTGCTACATACACGTGAAGTTCGTACTTTATAGTGCTTGTATATGATCACATACTTCAAAACTCTGGGTCACAATCTTATCTCGTGTAAATATAGCTCCAGTGATAACATATGGGGATCTGGCCTGGTATGTTGTAATCACATTTCTCTACCTATGTTGCTATTAAAAGCTGTTGTTATCATAAGTGGAAATAATCTGCAAGTTATTACTTAATTGCTATTATTTTTTTTCTTGTGTTTCACTGTTGTTAAATCAACCAGCAGTCTGATTTCCAGTTTCCATTTGTTTTTCAATGCTGTCACTTTTCTGTGGAACACAATTTTTTTTCAAAAGTTTGCTTCTGAATTGTTATAAAATTTGACTTTTAAACATGCTTCCTAATACCTTTCTATGCAAGGCTTTCTAGGATAAATTAGTGGTAAAAAGAAGTTCTACAAATGTACTTAATTACTGGCTGGGATAAGCAGCCTGGCACAACATTCAGCACATTGCTGTGGCCAGTACTTCACTTTCAACAAAGAATTCTTCCCATAATTACTAGGTGGCCTTCCCTAATCTACCAGACTGTAGTGTTCAGCATGCTCTATGTACTACTTCAGACTCAATAGTTCCTGAAGGCTGAAAGAAGCTCTCTGGTAGATGGTGAAAATTCTAAGATTTGTTAGAAATGTTATATTTCTTTTGATTTATACTGATGGGGAGAAAGTGGTCACAGGAGAGCTAGCTTGAAACCTTTAAGTAAAAATTCCCTAAATGCCTAAATACCCCACTAGTTGCCAGAAAAGCCAGAATGTGTAGTGGACCATGTGCTTGTAGAGAGTGTAATAAATCTGCAAAGCATAAACAATAGTTAGATGTCAATTCAAGAAAACATTCAACTCAAAAGATTATTTTCCTTAATTACCTCACTAGCTGGGGTGTAACAAGCTGATTTGTTTCTCTCATTTGTGCATACAAACCTAATGACTCCTTCAGCTTGTAAGTTTACAGAATAGGTGCTAGTGATTATTCTGTTTTTTAAGCATATGGAGTAAACACTGATTACCAAGATTTGCCTTTCCACAGAACTGGAAGGAATGAGCATGTTGGACTTGTTTGGATCGTTGGGAACTCACAGATGTTGAAGTGTCTAATACAATTATTCTTTATTCATTTCCTTTCTATTTATATATATGTCTGTATTTTCACTTGCACCTGTAAGCAGTGGTTTGGTTATTACAGTAAACCTGACTGAAAGTTGTTCTTGAAATATTTCAAAAATACATTTCTTGGGTTACTTTTTTTTTTTTCAGGCAATGAGGAAGGCATCCATGAGGCACCAGAATCTGATGGTGATGCAAAGTCAGAGAAACCAGGGCAGCTTGCAGTGGAGACAGAAGATTGGGATGGGCCAGGTAGGAAAAAAAACAGCTGACAGGCAACAGTAATTTTTCGAACAGTGCTTTCTGTTATTTTATAAGTTGTTTTCTACTTAGTAGTGGTATATAACGTCTGTTTCTTTCTTGATCCCTTGGTGTCCAGGATATTAACAGATAAGTACTAAAAGAAAGATCTGGAGTAAAAAAATGTTTTGTCTAAGCCATTTTGTGAATCATTTATCATGAAATATCTTACATAGTTATTGTTATAAACGAAAATGTTGTTTCTGCTGCTTAGAATTCTAAGATAAAAATTTGTCATTAAATTCCCAGTTTCATGGTTGTGTTAAGTTTTTCTGTTATATTTTCTGATGCTTGATGAAATGCCAGTGTCCTCCTCCAAGCTTTATGTCTACATTTAGCAGCATGTTGGGCTTAACAAAGGTATAAGAACTACTGACATTTTCAAGGACTTTGTTTACCAGTTTTAGCTAGATATAAATCACTAAGCACACCTGGTCATTGATTTCATTTGAAAGAGAAACTCTGAGGTTGCAGTCAATACTGCTATAACTCCACATTGAAACATTGATTCATAGCAGTGTTTTTTGTTATGTACTTTAAGAGAGGATAAGCACAATATTGCTTTTAAATTTGATGGTAGCATAGGAAAACTTTCCAAATATCTGTTCTATGTAAATATGTAAAGTCTATGTCATGTAATAAAAGCATCTAAGACAAAGGGTTAAATTGTATTTCTGAATTAGGCAAATCTACAGTTAAATTCAATGCAAGGTGTTCATGGTAAGGACTCTAGAATGGGCCTTGAAAATCCATTACATTTAATACATTTTAAAAGTGCAGTTGGAAAATGTGCATTTGAAGCTATATATACTCTCAGAATGGCTGTATCTCTAATGGACATTTTCCCTAAAAAGGATGAACATGTCAGAAAAGAGTTCCAGAAGCATTTTATCAATAATTTATAATGCAATAATAATATTTCATTCAAAAAAATTCCTATATTTCAGTCACATTTTCACCCTTGCTTGATTTTGCAAATTACTATATGCTCTTCATGAAGAGAAGAACAACAGTAATGGTAATTTTCTGAAACCAGAAGCTGGAAAATGTAATGCAAACAAAAAGGAAGACATAGTGTATATAATTAATATGATGTCATTTTAAATATTTTTAATGATACTACACAAGTTGAAGCTACGTAAAGCACTGTGGTGTTATATGAAAACAAAATTTTCTAATAAAATGCACTATCATATACTTAAAATAACACAGAAGACATCTTTAGACGTAGCAGAACAACCTTTTCCAGCTTCACTGCAGATTTAAAGGCTGTCAGTGATTAACATATGATTTTTTAAAATTTCATTGCTAATAAATTCTGTCTTGAATAAATTTATGTTCTTTTTTTTTTAGTTTATTTCAACACAGTTGAATATGTTTTTTGTGTTGGCATTTACGGGTTTTTATGTGAGCTGTCTTATGCCAATGTTACAGACACATTTTTAAAGACACTTTTTTGATTTCATTGGAAAAGAATACTCAGTTAAACAGTAAGATGTGTGTTTTTCTGGTAATGTATATTTATTGTTAGCTTTGACACAGGATTTGCCTCCAGCAAAATGATGGCTAATGACATGAAATAAGCTTTGTTTTATTTAAATGTGGATTCTTTAAAGGGAATAATATGTATGAAGGTTGGAAAGGAATGTATGCACACCGCATGCCATGCTCTCCATCATGCATGCTTTCTGAAATGAATTTGGTTATTTATTGATATGGAAAAAGAAATGATCAACAGAAATTATTTTCAGCCATGCAGTACAAGAAAAATGATAGCTTCCTTCAGATCTTTGAGAAGAAAAAAAAAAAACAGCATGAAATATTTTGCTTCTTTAGAGACTTCTGCCAGCACTGCAGAAACAGAACTGTTAAATACTCAGGTATTTACCATCCCATAGTAGAGGTGCTGTCTTTATCACTAGATGGTGGTGGTTATCGGTTCTACATTTGGTCTCTTTACTGAGAAGGAGCTCTCAGAACCCAAGAAAATACTGTATTCTACGTGATGCAAGTTGGTGTCAATTGATGATGTGAACTGTGAACACCCAAAGCCTGAGCTATTTTGTTGTTTTTCCTCTATTACTTGACATAGTTATTTCCAGAACCAATATTTTCTACAGACTAGAATTCTAGGAGTTACTCATTAGCAAAAACTTCTGGTGGAGTCAAAATTAAGTTTCAGGACGCTAATTAGAGTTTTATTTTATATGAAAATTTTCATTGTTAAGTGGTTCACATGCATTCCCAATCATTTGTAACTAGAGTATTTTATGTGGAAAAAAATCCATGGTTAAACGTGCTGTAACTTCAAAGAATTTCTGCTGAAGCAGTCTCTCAAATTGCATCATTTTGTGACCTTCACTGACCAACATGGAAATTCTACAGTGATAATGCTTACTTTATGTAGTTATCTGAACTTCTTAAAACTATCCATAATTTTCATTGGTTTTGTCCGCATTTTTTTTTTTTTTTAATGCTTTTTAATGAGAAGATGCCTCTGAAATAATGGAAATTGAGGTTAATTGACTGCGTATGGACACACAGTAATGGACCTGTTCTTTTCCTGCTATAGCCAGCTGCAAAAGTCCAAGAAATAGAGTCTGCAAAGATGACTGAGTTTAATAAAAATTTGTACGAAAAGATTTATTTCTTTAAAATTGTAAGCAAAGGCCATTTAACAGCCTCAGAAACACTACTTTTTATTAGGTGCCTTCATGTGTATAGATGCGTATGTTTCCTTTGTATTACTGTTAGATTATCAGTGCAAGTGACACTGGTGATCAAGGTTTTAAGAGGTAATGAACACGAGGTGGCTCTCCTATGTGTCTTCTACGGACTATCAATAACACAATAGGATCATACCTTGCTTTAGTGGATATTTACTGGATATGTAAACCAAATACTGCCCAACTTGGGGAACTATGAATGAAATATCCTAGGAGTTTCATGGTTCCATACCAGAACTCTTTTGGCAATATACATGTAGTATGTCATCAACTATTTCATTTGTATTCCTTATGTGAGCTATTATTTTTACAGCTGCAAAGGAGTGTTTCTTCTTTGCAGAACAAGTTGATTATGTGAGTTGGATGATCTTAATTAAAAGTCAGTGTCAGCAGTTCTTCTGATATTTATCTGAAATTTTCCAAGAAAGTGAGATAATTGCAGTTGTCCAAGTAACCAAAAAGGAAAACAAACAAACAAAAAAGCAGAGCAAAAAAAAAAAAAAAAAAAAAAGTATTTTTTTCTAAAAACAAAACAAAACAACAAAAAAACAACAAAAAAAACCCACCTCTCCTTGTCATTTTATGGCTATTTTTATGTACTGTTTACATTCATCTACACATAAAGTGGAAGTTTCCCATGTGTAAAATTGTGCCTCCAGTTAATCAGCAGAATTTCTGCTACTGATAATAGTAGAGCAGGATGAAGTCACAACTCATGTTAAACCTCAGGGGACTCATCATGACTCATATACATGTATCAAAGAACTGTGGAAAAAGGTATGGAGGATTGTTAAATATATCACATCATACTTTCTTTTTATTACCATCGCAGGATGGTATTTTTCTTAAAGTACGTCAGGAAGTGTAAGTAAATAGTAAATATAAAATTAAGTGGTCTTTAAAATAAGGTTATGCTGTGTGTGACACTGCTATGAATTTTTCATGAAAGAATTTTTTATAAAGGATACAGTTTTTCATATGAATTCTGAAGTGGGATGTGAATCAGATTCTTGTGAACATTTTATGTGACAGGTTCTTGTTTTTATATTTTCCATAAAAGGTAGTTTGAAAAGCTTTCTGAAGAGATTTTCTGTAACCTTTCGTAAGAATTAGTGTAAATATTTATTGATTGTTGGGCTAAATCTGCATTATTTAGTAATACTCTTAAGCAGTTTGGGTTACAAAGCAAAAGTGGATAATATAGATCGGAATGTTTGGTAGGCCACTGCAAGATGGGAACAGACATTAATGATAGTTTTTTTTTTTTTCTTCTTTTTCTTCTCCTTTTTCTTTTTTCTTTTTTCTTTTTTTTTTTTTCTCTTTCTTTTCTTTTTAAACCAGTCCTAAGAAGGACTTGGAGATTACTGTCCTGATTTCGTTTCTTTTTTGATTGGGGAATGTGGTAGATATAAGATCTTGGAAATGCTATTTGATGTAAATTAACAAAAATCCATGAAACATAGTTAACCACAGATATAGTCTGACAGTAAGAAGAATATTGTGAAGAAGCAGAGGAAATCATAGAACGACTGTGTGTTACTCTGACAGTGAATCGGTATTATCTCTGCTATCAGATAATGCAGTTATCATTAATTTTCACATTTGCATTTCAATCTTTGGAAGGAAATGACTCTTGCCGGATGAAGATAAGAGCTCTGTACCACTATAATGAACCATCATTTTATCCCGATGCTTTGTATCCATATGAAAATGAGGCTGGGTGGTGGTGTGGTATGTGAGGAGGGGGTGGGGGGGGTCATAGAAACGTTATAACAAAGTGTCAAAATCACTACAGACTTTTGGAGCCCTTTATGAAGCAAGAGACAGTCTAAATAAATCTTCTATAGTGAAGTGGATATCGGAGGAAAAGCAGAGAGCCTGGCTCCTATGCTGGGGTGTTGGGAGGGGCCTTCTAGGAGCAGGGGAGGATTTCTTTGCATCTTGGTCTGGTTTCCATCTCTAGATTGGAACTAAAGGGAGGCTATGGGGAGTCCGAATTGCAAAAATGGGGTGGGAGTGGTCATCAGTTTAACCCCTGGACTGCAGGTCTTATTTTGACTCTTGAATACTATTCAGGTTGGTGAAGTAAATGTTAGCAGATCTCTGACTTCATGGTTAGTTCTGACATGGGAACTTCTGGGAGGTTACTGCACCTGCATGTTAAGTACAGGAGGATTTCAACTATTTTTCACCCTTGTACCCTTGTACACCCTTGTTTCACCCTTGTAGTATATGTCTGTAAGGACTGTGGTGTTCCCAGTTCTTCTCTATGCATAGTGCAGATTAGTGTTGACTAGCTAAAATTCCACTGGAAACCTCTGCAAGGCATTCTTCCATTTTAGTTCTGATGGGTTGACTAAAACCATAGTTCCTCAGATGCTCTTGTACTACATTCACCTTGCTCAACCTTAATGCTGCACGTAGCACCTGTAATTTACAGACTTCATCCATACATCATCAACACTCACTGTCAGATGTCTGCTCTAGGCAAGAACTCCTGAGGTTTGTCCCTCCTTCCTTTCTTTTTTGTAAAAAAAGCTGTGATTTTTAATTCATCAAATGATGGTAGGAACTGATATTTAAATGTATGGTATTTTAATGTCATTCTTAGTGTTAGCATTTCTAGGAGTATCAGGATGTCCATCTTGCCATGACAGCTCCAGGCTGCTTTAGCTCGGAGACTGTGCTATGGTGGTGGGGCTGAGGAACTGCCCTTCTGGCTGCAGCTGCCGCTTCCTCCTGCAGACCCTCCTGAGGGCCCCTCCTCTCTGCTCTAACTCAGTGGGTACATTCCTGTCTCTTAAAGAGGAGATACAGGGCTAAGAGCTATAAGGAAAATACATGCTGTGTTAGTAAATACAGCAGTGACAGAAGCTGAATAATATATACCAGTGAGGTGCTAAAACACATCCCTGGCATGACTGCTGTTGAGGCCAGCTGACACTTCCTAAATAATTCCAGATTTTCAAGTGTTAAAGCAGTGCATAAAGCCTTATCTGTAGGTAGTTAGCCTTATAGGCTAAGGGAATCTCCCAGCACACAGTTGCCCCTTTTTACACTACTTAGTCTCAGTGCACAGAGTCTTTTTTTGGCACATGTAATTAGCTTTCTTTTACCAGAAAGAAGGTTTCCTTCCTTCTTTTACATCCTTTAGCAGATGTTGCTAGTGCAGAAATGGCTTTTCTGTGAAGCAGTTCATCTCGTTACCAAACTGCTCCCCATAAAAAAGACCTGAAAGATAAGAAAATGAGAGTGGCTGTATGTATGAACATGGAAGAAGCAATCTAATCTTTGCTACCATGTTTCCCACATGCAAACTTTTGTGGGAAATGAACTGTTGTATGACCTACTGAGCATGTTTAATAGACAAGATCAGTAGGGAAATTTTTTATTTTATGGCCACTCCTGATGAAATACCAGACATGTTAGACCCCAGGGTTTAAAGAAGAAGTTGAGGTTTAATACAGTCCCCCTAAAATCATGTGAGTAGGCATTTCAGATATTGAAGACTATGTTATTTACTAAATTGAAATTACTTGCTGTTATGATGACTTCATCCAAAGGTGCAAATAAAGTAGGATTCTGTAAGCTTGAAAATCAACCTTACCTCAGTTGACTTAGAGCATAAACTGTAAATAAGGAGAGAGTTCATTGCTGAATACTGGAGCACTGTTCTCCTGTTTTGTATTTGGGATACTATTTTCTTGTCATTGTTTCATGAAGGTGACATATACATGAATTTAAATTCCATTGTAACATTAGGTGCAGTAAAAATGCACCTGCTTCAGAAGTTGCTATTTAGTTTGACAATATTCATTTAGTATTCCTGGGTCTTCATTTATCCATCTGTGAAATGCTTACTTTACGTACTACGTTAGGTATAAATTGGAAACTATCTTAATCTGCAGACTGGCAAGTTTTAGACTAAGTAGACTTGAAATTGATCCAACACCTTCCTAAATTTTTATGTACTTATGTGTGTCATGAGAGGAACATCGTACTGAATCATGAACAGTGCTGAACTCTGAATGAAAGGTTACAGGCATTAAAATTGTATTCTCTTTTTGATTGGCATTTGTGTTTCAAGCACAAAAGACTTCCTGTTTTCTGAAAGAAGTTGATAGCTGGGAAGGGCATGTGCAAGGGACAAATGATCAGATTCACCAGGGGTGCTGCTTTTTTGGACATGATACACTGCATAGTGGATGTTACCTGTACAAATCCCTGCTGTATTTACTAAGTGAAGGGCTCCTAGTCCGTGAAAGTCTGCAGAGAATCAGTGAACATCTGCATTACAGTGCGTTGTTTCTTGTAGTTTCATGCACCAAGGGATCAGCAGAGGCTGGCAGAAAGCTTTGCACTTTTCAACTGTCTTCACTGTAGTGTGGTCATAAAGGCAATGTAATTGCCTTTATGTAAAGGCAGTGGTAATGTAAACATCGTGGTAATTGCAAAGCACTAGGAAACAGTGTCTATATTTGGAAACAGGTAGGATGAGAATCAAAAGGAGCATGTAACTGGTCCACAACTGTTTTGCTCTTTGTTGTGTTTTTCTCATTAATTCAACTAAGATTACTACATGCAGAATATTGCATAGCAGCACTGCCTTGAACAGCTGAAGGGTGGGTCTGTTAATACATTGATCTATGTACAAAATGTAGTGTTATTTATTTATCATGCACAGTGATGTCCAGCAGTTGGATGCAAGCACCTGGTGAGAGATAGTAGTGCCTTCATTTCTTAAATAGGCAGGTTTCTGTTATTTTCAGCATTGTATCCTGTGCTCAGCATATAATTAAAGAAAATACTTTGATTTTCCAAATACATTTTTGTCTTTGCTCACTTATTTCCTCTCTGTTAAGACATCATAACATAAAAGTTGGAAAATGTAGCTAAAACAACAAACACGTTATTACCAGAAGCCATCAAATCTCCATTCGAAGGAACCAGCTTGAGCTGAAAGTAAATTTAATGTGACATGGCAAATTGGATATGAGCATTTACCCAGTCAAATTACAAAGACAGTTCAGAATGGTTGTGAGTCTGGAGAGGAATTGAACAAAGTTGTCATGAGATGGCAAGAGCATCCTAAGGGCAAAATCTCTGCCTAAATTCTGGCCCTAGATTTCTCAGTATTTGTGTTTAGCTCAATGATACTAGCTTTATTCACATTTGATTTTAGGTTTTTAGTTGTCAGATTTCATTTTTAGGGCATTCTACCATTGCATGCCCACAGGAAGGACAAGGTGGTGATGACTGTAGAAGTGCTATGATCAACTTCTACGCAGTCTTTCATCACTCACTCACCAACATGTCAAAAATAAGCATTTCTTACTAGAATCAGCCCTCATTTTTGTTCAGTTAACATAGTTTCTAGTGATTTCAGTATCTTCTGATGGAATCAGTGAGAAGCCTTGGAACCAAATAGGCAAAAGTGTGGCCCAGAGTTAAACAATAATATACCTATGCTGATAGCTGGCTAGACAGAATTATTAAGCATTAAGGTGTATGTCGGGATGGCCTTAATTGTGTAAGGGTTAGTAGTTCCTAGTTTTTCCTGGAGTCAGTGGGTTGGTTTAGACTTTAAGGAGATATTCTGAGGTCATCTGAGCTCTTGCCTTTTTTTTTTTTTTAATTTATTTTAATAACCTTAGACTTTTTGTTCCTCTCTGTATGCTTTGTCTTTCTTGAGACCTTCAGTCATTGTAGTCAAGCTGAGATACTTCACAACATGTTGCTGGGGATCACAGATAGATAGAAAAACTTTCCAGTATTTATGTAATTTTGTCCTGAGTAAGTATTGCAGGATTATGCAATGGCATATTGCTTTGTATGAAGAAAAAATAGCTGATAAATTTTAACAATTGAGGATGAAGTTGTAAAAATGATTTGTTACTTAAGGACAGTACTCAAGTTAGGATGATTCAGGTCTTTGCTTCTCTGATTTTATCTCAATATAGTTGCATTAATATCAGCATAAAACCACAATGATGGATTATTACGGATAATTTAGGAAGATAAGATAATGTGTTCTATGGACATAATGTTCCAGAGTGGTGCATATATGCATTTTTGGATGGGTGGTTGAGTCTGAATTTCAAATTACTTCATTGGGTGAGAAAAAGAATTCATTAAGTTATCTGAAGCTTGATACTTGTATCTCAGTGCCAAAGCTGCTAATCGCTTCAGAAATCTTTGGCTTCCATCTATAAACAAGTATTAGTTCTTATGGAAAGGAAGGAAAAAAGAAAAAGCAAAACTATTTGGACAGCAGTTTTTATTAACATTCGAGAGAGTTTTCTGAGATGTGATATAGTCATGTATATGATGTTTATGTAATGTGATACTGTAAATGCTTCATATTTATTCAGATTAAATAGGTATAATTTTAAACTTATTATTTCTATTAATGTGATTTGTATTTCATGGATTTTTATGGACTTATTCTCAGAAAATAATTTTTTCATAAATTACAGCATCCCTTGGCATTTGATCTTGACTACTTTTCAAAGTAAGTCTTGGATCTCAACTTGTCTCAGAAATTTTCTTTATGAGATACTTCCTAAATTTATTCCCATTTCTAGCAGAAGGAAGAAAAAATACGCCTATAAGAAAACAACAAAATTTGGTGTGGTGCATCTGATATGAGCTAGCATCTACTTTAATTACTACATACATAACATTTTAACAATCAAATTTTGAGTTTCTTCCAAGGAAATTATTTTCCTCTCAACTTGTCCTGGTAATGCTTGTTTTAATAGTTAAAACTTTCTCAGCTTTCTTTTTCTGTATAATCATGTCACAATGTCTGAATCATCTGGAATCAAAGAACTGTGCAGCAGGGATGTGAGCAGAAGGACAATGTAGAATTCCAAGTGCCACATGCCAGAGAACATTTTTAGGGGATGCTGAATCATAGAATCATAGAATAGCTCAGGTTGGAAAAGACCATAAAGATCACCAAGTCCAACTGCAACCTAACCATACTACCCTAACTCTGACAACCTTCTGCTAAATCATGTCCCTGAGCACCACATCCAAATGGTTTTTAAACACATCCAGGGATGGTGACTCAACCACCTCCCTGGGGAGCCTATTCCAGTGCTTAACAACCCTTTCTGTAAAGTTTTTCGTGAGCTCCAACCTAAACCTCCTCTGATGCAATTTGAGGCCATTTCCTCTTGTCCTGTCACCTGTCACCAGTGAGAAGAGAACAACCCCAGTCTCGCTGAAGAAGTGCTGTCAGATATTACTATTGTACTTTCAAGCACAGGATGTGGTGGACCAAAGGAAATGTGCATTGAACTCTGTCCTAGATGACATAGAAAGTATGTATCAGGCTCCTCTTGTAATTTCTTGCAGGAAGAAATCCAATCACAGAAAACCTGCTCTCCTATTCTGCCTCTCACTGTTGTATTTTACAGTGCCACGTGCATCTTGACAAGCATGATGCAGTAGATTAAAAGTCCTACTGATTCATTGGTTTCATAGTGTTAGTGTTCTATATACAGTCAAGATGCTAAATAACACTTTAAAAATATTTAGAAACTGTGGTTCTAGCTATTGAAAAGCCTTTAACCATCTGCTTGCTTTTTAATTTTTCTCATAAAAGGAAACAAAAATCACTTTAATATGTAGTCACGTTATTTTCACCATTTCTCAGCTTCTAGGATGATTACTCTGGAAAAATGCTGTGTGTTTCCCCAAAGCCTGGACATATCGTGACGCTTATCTAAAGAAAAAAGATGATATATTTTTAAAAGAAAAATGCTGACCTAGTTAGTAAGGCTGAAACCATTCATTAATTAGAAGTCATAATTGCAATTACATGGTAAAATTAATTTATCACGAAAATAATCCTATCAGTTTTCCTTTTTGGAAAAATGGAACCAAATGATTTTAGCAGCCTGCATTGCTTAAGGCAGATATTACAGTGATATTGGTTGAGAGTGAATAAAGTAATCAAATTTCATTTTGAAGATCTGAAATTCAGGGGCTGCATCAATGATAGTTCATATATTATATGAGTTTCAGTTGAGTTGTAATTCTGTAATTATGTGTAATATATAAAGCATATATGCACAGATAAATGCATAAAAGGAAAATAGTGTGCTGAAATTTAAAGGGAGTGAAGTGAAGATAACACCGCACATAATATATAGAAAAATTCATGTAATATGGCAAGTATGCTACAGCGTAGGAAAGTCAGAATGCCTTTTGTACCCTCAGGCTATTTAGACTTCCTTGATATTCAAATCTTAATGTACATTAAATGGAATTTAAGGAGGTCCACCTCACTGGACCTCAGGCAGACTTAGCAAGTAGTGCTCCTTAGGGATGCCACTTTATGTATATATTTGCAAAGATGTTATAGCCATGAAATATAGTCCTTTGATGACATCATAACTGTGAAATATGACTTTATTTTGCTCACTGGCAGTCAGAGCTTTGCTTTATCTGTATTAAGCAGTCTGTATGCATAAATAAAGAATACCAAATACTGAAGCTGACTGTTGTAACCCAACATGGCCACCTTGAGTTGGAGTGCTCATTCCTCCATGTGATGCCCTATGAGTGTCTGGGAACTATTTGTAAACTACTGTCAAATATGGCAGTTTAACATTATCTTCTCCCCAGAAATGTGGTAATAACATAAGCACCGTGGGTATTGATGGGCAGCTGCCTGCCCAAATACACCAATTACTTATGGTAGTTTAAATTTTAACAGAGGGTAGACATGTTTTATCTTAAGATAGTCAGAATTTGTCTTGAAGGACCTAAAAATATATCATTGACATTTCTGGTCCTGTTGAAGTAAATAGAAAAGCACACACTGATGGCAGTGAATTTAATACCTAATATCTTAACAACTAGCAATCTATTAATGATTAATTAATTTATAAATGCACATATTGTTTATTTAAGGCTCACAAATACTCTGTAGGAGAAAGGCTCATAGCCACAGTGAGCACACTGTTCATCAGCCAGGACTTTGTTATGAACAGGAGGTAGGAACGAGTATACTCTTAAGCATCTGAAAAACTCTCAAGTCTCCAAGAAAGAGTTCATAGAACAGTGCAAGACGTACATGCTTGAATCCATTTTTCCAGATTAACCAGGCATTTTTAGATAGGATTGATAAGTGCCTTTTTTTTTTTTTTTTTTTTTTTTTTTTCCCTCTAGGTGATAATGTATCTACGTTTAGAAGAATGCCTTTTTGGGCTGCCATCCTGCGCAGCATTTATAAACTTGTAATTTGATGCATATGAGCATGATGTTGAACAAGGAAAAAACTACTCACATGCATTAAGTTAAGCACACGTGTAAGTGTTTATAGGATTGGGGCCTTAGGTCATAAGCTTTTCCCAGCAGAAGCTGCCTTTATCGTTGTGCTTTCTACATACTAAGTGAACTGCTAGCATGCACAAATTAATAGGGATGCAAATCTAAGCAATGCTAAAGGCCCCTTTCCACTCCTTTGACAAAGTAAATGGGCCTTAAAGTATGTCACTTCAGTAAGACTCTGAATACGATAATTAAGGAATTCAAATTGTATCTTGAGTTTCTGTGAATTACAGAACATAGTTTCATGGATTTATTTGATTTTTCTGACTTTCTATTTTGAATCTTCCTAATGCTTACTAAAATATTTGCATTTATATGCAAGATGGTTGATTCGTACATTAAAAACACCTTTTTTTTTAATTGAGAGGTAGGAGATTAAGTTTCAACATTTCTGTTCAGTTCACTTTCACAGTGGCTGTGCGTTGTTGATGCTGGGATAGTAAGGTCTGAGGTAACACATCAATTTTATAAATGAGATGATGTTCAGTTTTTGCAGTCTTCTTTCCTTTGCTTTTTAAAGGGTGTACTCATATTTCATGGCTCTGATTACAGCTGTGAAATACAGACTCATGGTGGCATAATACACATTGGACTTGATTTTTTTTTTTTTTTTTAGTGCTAGGATTTCTGCAGTAGCAGTATATATATTTTTGCTGCAACTTTCTGTATAAATATACTGATATAATGAATCGGGACTGTTTGAAGGGTGAAGGTGCTAAAATATTACCCAAGCGATATAGTGACATATGATGTTCAGAAGGTTCCTAGGGGCAAATCTTTCCTTGAAGGAAACTCTAATGTTTCTTACATTCTATTTTGCAGTTTTTTGTTTGGTTGATTCTGTTTGTTTTTGTTGTTGTTTGGTTTTGTTTTGTTTTCATAAAAATGCGAAAAACTCTGAGGTAGAAAGTGTGCGAAACAGCATTACCTCTTGGTTTCTTCTTCTGAAGATCAGTCACATCTACTGCCTATTGCTTTAATTATTGTCTGAATCCAAGCAGTATTTCAGAACTATTGCTGTTGAATGATGATTTGCTCTAGCATCAGCTGATAACCTTATCTTAGCAGTTAAGGGGAATCAAAAGAAATTTACCCTTTTAAAGCTCATATTTTCTCTACATGAATTTCTCTAATTGTTGCTCATCTTGTGTATGTTTCATTGACTTTATTTCTTTAGCTATTCTTTTTTACTTACTTTTCATTTATTGCCTTCCTTATGCAATGTTTGTAATAAAAAAGCAAGTCCATATATGCTGCTTTTAATTAACTTAACCCTTGTGAGATAATGGGCATTAGGTTATTTATCCGAATAAATTTACTTCATAGGAAAAGTGCACTGCCTAACCTATGATACAGATGTCTTTTGTAATAATGGTCTGATATTACTTACCTGTATTTGCCATCCCCACCCTCCTGCCAGCACTTACGTTTTGCTTCACATACAGTCACAGCACAGTGGTTATCGAGGTGGCAGTGCAGTGGTCCTGCATGGAACAAATGCTTTTACGCTGTGTTAACAAATGATTCGCAGAAAATTCATGCAGCCAACTCTCGGTTTCTCCAGTGTGCAACTTGTACACGTGTGCTCTTAAAGTTTTGTTTCCTTAAGTAGGAAACAAAAAGGAAAGTTTTTCTAGTTTTTATATTCCCTTTTGATCAATCGCAATTTCTGATATTCTCCTTTTATTTCCAGGTCTGATTTTGTTCACACTCTTCATTTTTGCTTTGCTCTGCATCCATTGCCCTTCTGTCATTTATTTCCTTTGATTCCGTTAAAGTCATTTTTTCCATGTGACATAGTGTCTTTTGTATAATTATATAATATTTCAGTTTTTTGTCTTATGCCAAATTTGTTTACCTAGGTTTCTAAGTTTGGTTGCAGTGTTTCATGTAGTATTTGTCAAGGAGAGTGTAGTGAGAAATGAGCATGCTATTATTATTCCTGGCTCTGCTGTGTTTTCAAAGAGCATCTGTTGGTGTTCATTCGACGTTTTTTCCTTGGCTATGTATATAACACACGCATATGTATCATCAATTCAGTGAAAACACCACAGAGAAAATGAATTTTATGAAACTGGGAGGAAGTTTGCAGCAAACAGTGGATTATATTGGTGTTACATAGCTATCTCATCAAAAGGTAGCAAATGCACAAGACCTTTTGCGCTTTTCAATTTGAAAGAAAATGATTTCATTAGAAAAAAAAGAACCATCACTCTGGATGTTGGAGAATGCCAGAGCCTGATGAAACCAGCTGAAGAGACAAACTGAGTGTACGGATGCAGATTAGCCTTCAGAAGATGAGGGTGTAAAAGGGATTTAATGGTAGGATGGATTATAGAAATCCTTGTAACAATGTTAAATAATTATAGTTCCAGCCGAGATCAAAGCAGTGCTGATTGAACCCCCTCAAGCTGTTAACATGGAGTATCTGGAAGAAAAAAAAATAAAGAAGGAAAAAAAAACCTCTGAGATTGGTCAGCCTGTGCTGACAGTGTCCTCTGATCTATGGAAGTTCTGGTGGTATTGAAGGTACAAGTTGTGGGGGAGGGAAAGATGGAGGGAAGAATTTATCAGGCAGAGTAGCATATTTGGGAGGGTTTTTTGTTTGTTTTTTAAGGGAGAAGAAATGGGTATTGTAATCAGTGTTACTAGAGTTCACACGCTGATTGAAATTGCAGTAAACTTATATACTATTGGCATCTTTCCATATTGGAAAAGGGATTAAGTTTCCTTAGCAGAACTCTGGTCTGTAACAGAAAATGATTAGGCTCTCTTTTTTTTTCTTTTTTTTTTCCTCTTCCCTCCCACCTTTTAAACTGCGATTCCTATATACATACCTGCCCAGCAACAACTATTAGCAGTGATAACTGGAAGAACGCCTTTGTAGTAGCGATATTTAGCTGCAGGCAGAGAGTACAGTTGCTATGCCCATTCAACAGCATTAAACATTTATTCTCATTGCCTTGCCTTCCTGGCATTCATGCCTGGAGGATTATGCTTATGCCTCTATTAATAAAAAAAGAGAAGTCAAAGTTAAATCCGTACAGTTTGGTGGCAGAGTAACTTGTGGCATAGCCAAAGCTTTTCCTTCTGTACAGCTGTCGGTAAACTGCAGAACATCATTTGTTTCAAATAAAGTAATAAAAAAAAACCAACTTGTGCCACGCATTTCCAGGGTATGCTCAGGGGCAGATCATGCCAGAGGTGTGTAATCAAAACCAAGGGTGGAAAGGACACCTTGTGGACCAGATCTGTCTGAAGTGATGATTTAACCTTGCACGCTGTTACTTTGTCCTGAGACTGCAGGAGAGAGAGAACATCAGCACTGAATGGGCACAAAGGATGGAGCTGTCAGTCAGTTCCTTTTGGCGACAGCCACGCAGGGGGAAAGGTGCTTCGCGGAGGTACCGTCCACAGGGCAGAAGGAGCGAGCCTTTGCATGCTGTTTGGCAGTGAGTAGCATGCAGCTGTCTTTAGACCTGCAGCTTTGGAAAGGGCAAGTGATGCTTATTAGGAAAAAGGTCTACAAAGTGTTAGGTTGCTGGACATGCCAAGAAATGCATAGCTTCTTTCTCTCTCTTTAGGTCTGTAAATGTATGCATGTGACTGCATGTTTAAACTGAAAGTGGCTGCTTTGTCTCCTTTGTACATTCAGTGGACTAAATACAATCAGTGTGTTCCAAAGGGCTGTTTTATATCTGTGAGAATAATGATGCATGGCCAAACCCCAAACAATTAACTGCGTGAGAAGCTGTAAGAATATTCTCCATAATTTGTAAGTGAAAGTTTGCATCAAATGCTACTACTGTTTTTTAATATCAAAGATAATTTAGGTTTTAGGTTATGAAGTGTTGTATATGACCTCTTTTAGGACTTCTGCTAACCTGTTAAGTTAGGTAAGCTGCTTTTTACTTGCTTAAAATGTGAGTAGTCAGCCTCCATGTGATATGGATTTAAGAGCAAGAGGGCATTAAATAAGTCTACATCAGGGATGGAAACATGTAAATGGCACCATCTCCAGGGTATTTTGTGGCCATTTGCTGTAAAAATGTGACAGTTTTTGCAGGCATCTCAAAGTGTCTGTAGATCATCAAGTTACAGGTATGGACTCTGTGGCTCTATTTTTGGCCAAACACTATGGAAAATGTGTAAGACAGTCCTCTCATTATCCTTTGTGGCATTGTCTCACCTTGTGAGGTTAGATGCAGAAGATACTGTAGCTAACTTGTGCTTTCCTGTTGAATGAGTGATCTATGAAGAGATAAAAGTGATCTTGTAATTGCCAAAGCATCTTGGTTGAGCTCTGTAAAGTTTAGATTTCTTACTCTATTTAACAAACAGCGCTTTGTAAAGATAAACACGTCTGCAGGAGCAGAGTGTATTTTTTAATGAAATAGAAGTTTACATTGCTGGGTAGAAACAAGTGATGCCATTAAGTTGGCTTTATGGCAATTGTATGCTAGTTTTAGGACACCTGGCATCAATTAAGCAAGGATTTTCAAAGACAGGTAAGTGTGAGTTTATCTGGGACTATGGAGAGTTTTTAAATGCTGTCCAAGGATCTCACAAATCCATTTGGTAAAACAAGAATCTGAAGGAAGAATTTCAAGCTGCATAACATATAAATATAAGATTTAATATGAATATAGTAAATATAACCACAAATATTTTATGGTACAGTTTTGGTTCTAATGAAAGCCAGCAGAAAAACAATGCTTTGGAGAAGAAGTAATTGTGTCACTTCTTGCTGTCACTTCAGTGATTGTGTCAGTGTGTGATAATGACAGTTAAACTCTCAGCAGGAGTTTTTATACTGGAAATAGGGAAGAATAGCTGGTGGGTTGTTTTTTGTTTGTGTGTTTTGTTCTGGTGTTGTTGCTTCGGTGCTTCTTTGTTGCTGTTGTTGTTTAGTAAGATTAATAAGGGTTAGAAAGAAGAAAGCTTCCAAGACAATAATTTTAAGGCCAGTAATTTAAGGCAGGAGTGGAGGAGAACAGAAACTATCAGGAAGGCTTCTTAACTTGAGAAGCTTCACAGTCAAAAGGAATGTGGCCATCAGAGAATGTGCAGAATCCTTTCTTTCGCTGCTGTAAAAAATGGATAAATAAAAGTAGGAATTGATGACAAGTCTTAAGTAATTCCATCATCAATCTGCGCTGCTTGACATAGTCATTCTGTTTGATTCTCTGTCTTTTCCTTTCCCACTACAGGTTACCAACAAAGAATTAAAAAACAGACTTTTCCTCTCCCTTACCCATCCTTTCCTGTTGCTTTCAAATGTTTCCTGAAATTGCAGAGGAAGAGTTAATAATGGAACTAGCTCTTGTGATGTTACCTACCTATTTTCACTTCTTTTTCGCACTTTAAACCCCTTCACAGAGGATTTTAGAATGGGAAAATGCTAAATCAGCTCTTTCCCTGTCCTCAGCTTCCGAGCTTTTTTTGTTATTGTGCTATGGAAAAAAGGATCAGACTCCAAACCGTTAAGCAGTAGCTGCATTTGGAAATAATCTAAAGCAAAAAAATATCTTTTTGCAATAAGGGACATCATTCTTCCTCTTTGTGTTCTGAAATGACAAATCATTGCTCCTTGACAGTGAATTTAAAATCAGATAACTAAGACTCACTAGATGATCTTTATCTCCAGAGCCTATGTAAATATGTTGTGCTCTGTGTTGTGCATATTGTTTGTAATAGGATGGTACAAGCTCAGAGGTATATTCAACTATGTGAATATGTGAATAACTCAAAGATTAGGCATTTTATATGTTACAAGAGGGGGAAAATACCTAATTTGACTTAGGAATGTAGATATTTTCCTTTGATGTTACTATTTTAAACCTCAGTTCCTTTTAGCATACCTTGTTTTTGTTTAGATTATATTTACAGTATGAATGGTTCTAGATGTAAGTTAGAATAATTATAAAGAAGGCAACCTTTCCCCTGTTCAGTGTCGTGCTGGCAGCAATTTGTACTTCCCGTTATGAATACAAAAAATCCAGTTGTTTCCCACAGGCTGTGAAGACGCTGGAAAAGGAACTGTTGTTGCTGTTCACCTTACTGTTTTTTTCCTCTTTAGATATCTTCTGTTTAAATGTATGTATGGAGAGGAAAATAAACATTTTAGGCCTAGGTTAAATAGGCATATTGGAGGTTGTTATGGCTGGTGTGCCTCATCCAGTGAACTTAGAGATAAATGCATGTAGTATTTATAGATTAGATTATTATTATTTTTTTTAAATGAGAGGTTATCATATTAAAAACAGTAGGAAATGCAGGTTATAGTAATCTGTAAGTAGGTTACTTATAAACTCAAACTTTCTGGATGTTTTAATTTGTTTCTGAAATTTTGCTAGAACAATATTTGATCTGTTTTCCAAAGCATTAGTTTCCTTTTAAATTCACATTATGCAACTTTGGATGACATCTGAAATATTTATTTAAATCCTTCACATTCTGCAGTGTCCCTTGCCATATGGTAGCTGATAGATGTTCTACAAAGTAGGAAACATCCCTCTTATTCTGATTTTAAGATATTCTGGTATCTTATAGATTCTAATCAAAATTGCAGAAAATGTGTCAGAATGTAATCCAAAATGCATTTTTTTAGTCTCAAAAATAGGATTTAAGGCTATATTCAAGATGAGGGCTTGGTCACTGGCCTTCCTTCCAAGATTTTTTCTTTATTTGAATTACTATTTGAATTTCTATTTATGAGATGGGCACCAATTTAAACCTTTTTTAAACCAATTTAAACCTGTGCTCAAATACTAGAATTAACTTTCACAAACTCCTCATAGTAGTTTACTAAATGCTAATTGTAGTGATTTCGTGTACTCCATTGTTAAAATTGGTCACGCTTAGATGGTGGATATTTGCACTTTGAAAGGACAGAGCATACATCAATCTTTATTTTCCATATGGAGCAGAAGAGGCCAAATTGAAAGATTACCTCATGTAATTTTTCATACCTGTTTCCATTAATCTATTAACAACACTGTAAATATCTGTCTTATGTGCACATCTTAAAATATATTCACAACCCATCACTAGTTCCTTCTGTCATATTGTCCTACACCATTGTTTTGGTCACCTGCTAGGTTCATGAATTCTCAGTAAACGAACTAGGACAGATGCTCAGGTAGGAAAAAAATCCAACAACACATCAGACTTAGTCCTCAATCCCAGTGTTCACTAGCTTTAATGTTGTACATTGAGAACCGGGAAATCCCACAGTACTTAGCATAGATAGAGGTAATTTCATTTTCATAATTCTGTACTTCATTATTAATGAATCTATATAGACTCAACAGAGTCTATATAGATTCTTATAGAAACAAATTGCCAGATCATCTTTTTTATTGTGTACCAAATTCCCATAATTGATAAGCAAGTAGGATATAGGCAGTGTCTGTGGATTATTTTATATAAATTGGAATTTAATTTCAGAGTCAAGCCTGCTTTTATTTCAAATGCTTCTCTTCAGTGAAGTTCTGCACTGATGTGAATGCTCAACCCTCCTTGCCCCAGTCTTCACCTTGTGTGGAGAGCAGCTTTTAAGTTAAAGTACTTGGTCATCTGAAAGCTAGCTTCACTTGAGCAATTTGTCGTCAGGTACTTGCATATACACTGAGCTTGGGAGAAACTTGGAGGGGCTCATTTTGCATCTCTAACTGCCATCCCTAATGAGTCTTGTGGTGCTGTTGGCTCAACTGGGAGTGTAGGTTATGACGTTGGTTGCCAGTCACGTATAAATAATATGTGTTTCATGTAGTCTGAATTACTAAAGATATCTCAAGGTGGTAGTTATGACAAATCTTATAGCTTTCCCTTTTCTCTCAGCAGACTCTGAACTGTAGCCCTCTCTGTAAGTAAAGGGGGAAGATTAATGAGAAGATTGTTGTGGTGTAGGTTCCTAAGGAGGCAGTTACCATCCTGTTTATCAGTACCACTCAAAATAACATCTTCTAAGCACTGAAACAGAGATTTGGAGAAGAACACTGTATAAAACAGCAAACATTCCAAAGGTATCAGAGCAAAATCTGAGCAACTTTCCCGCCTTCTGAAGCTGGTGAACCAGTAGCTTGTCATCGTGGATGTTGGTCTTCAACTTTCTTACTCTTGATTCTACTTTGCTGTTGCTCTCTGTTCTGAAAGAGGCTGTAGAGAACAACATCTAAATTGGATAGCGCTCTTCAGGTATAGCAGGATGGATTTGGCCCTATCTGGCGCATACAGTATTCAGAACTGTGTGCAATAGTTGCAGCATGCAGCCTGTGCAGCGATATACTTACTCTCTGTCTCTTCCTTGTACACAGTTTCTAAATCATCAACAGTCCACCTCTACAGCCTTAACTACCTGGATTTAAAATTTGCCTTGCTCAGTGGATTACTTTGGCTCAGGAGAAAATAACCAGGGGGATAGCAGAGCTGTGAGTACACACATTTCTTTCCATGATTCAGAGGTCTGCAGCAACTCAGTCAAAAATAAGAGACCTTCTATAAGCAAATAAAATGTGAATTGAATGCAAGTTTTCTGATTTATCTAAAAACATTCGCAAAGTGTACTTCATTTCTTTTACTACTGCAATAAAATAATTTTACAGTTAGTAACATATAACTTACAGGAGTGACAAATTTGGTACTTAAAAAATATTTAGGTTAAAAAAACCTGTCACTTCTAGTAAGTCATTTTTAGAGTGTAATCACTTTAATTCTCCTCTCTAATTTTATCACCAAGAGACCAGCTCTGAGCCCCCTAACCTTCCGTAAAGAATCTCAGCACTGCTGATTGTTGTGGCTCCCAGACAGAATGGCAGAATGGAGATTGAGATTGGCTTGACTGATCTGGGAACGTTGGAGACATTTCTTAGTATCTAGCAGCGTAAGGAGTAGATAAACATCATCAATGTCAGGTCACTAGAAGTCTAAGTTTAACATAAAACACTAAATTATTGGGAAATACAGCATGAAACTTATGATACATTCTTCTTGGGCTGGAAACACTGTATGTAGTGACAGTAATACTGCACTGGCTCAGTTGTTGATTTAAAGAGCTGTTTACTGCCCTTCAGAAGACAGGCTGTTGGAGCTATACTGAGAATATCTATTCTCTTAGATTAGTCTTACGTAGTTACAGTACAGAAATGTGATTTACATTGCAGTGTTACTGATGAGAGTCACAGAGGCAGTAGGGGAGCATGCAGTTTCACTTGCAGGCTAATCCAGAGCTACTGGATGCCAAACTAACAAAGGACTGCTGCCCCCCTCATGCAGTAAGAAACTGTGAAGCTTTTTGGTCCACCTTTCTAGTGCTTGTTTCTGTTTCATACATCTCTTGGGTTTACCATCTGATGTTTGACTGGAAACTTGAACCACACTGGATGAATAGAGAAGTTCCAACTTTCTTTTAGGAAGCAGTTTTGGAGGTGAGAGATGAGGGTTGGAATCTCCTCAGGGTAAATGGGAGCCAGATGCTCCTAGATTAGGATTTATTTGAATGATGGTCACCATCATAAATTCAGTCATGAGAAGATGTCACGGAGCTCTGCTCTGTTCTGTTTAGGTGTGTTTGGCTCTGAGGCTAAGGAATGTCTTTTTCTTTTTGAATTTTGATATATTTAGAGGTGCATTAACCTATTACCCCAGAATGCAATTGCATTTGTGTTTAGACACGTATAGAATCAGAATAAAGGGAGTTCTAGATACATGTAGTGATAAGCAGCGACTGGAGTGAGATTTTCTACATTCTTTTCTTCAGTAATCTTGCTACCTATATTCCACTGAACTTCAATTAAGAACTAAATTATTAAGACTTGACCCTGTCTTTAGTTCTGATTTGTACTGAAAATGTGTTTTACATATCGGAAAGAAAAAGCATAAGTAACTGACATGAGTTATGAATAAGAGGAAATCTATGTTTTTTATTTAGATTACTATGCAATACATTTTTCTTTCACTGATAATGTTTTTTAAATGTAATCAGGCTTTTTAATTCAGGAGGGCATTGATTTATGGAGACATTAAGTATTAATGTATCAGTTATTAATTGATAGTTTGTCATTAATAGCTATGAATAGTGCCACTATTTAGAATCATAGGATAGTTGGATTGGAAGGCACATTCAGAGGTCATCTAGTCTTACACCTTGCTCAGAGGTAGGCTAACTTCAATCATATTGCTCGGGGTGATCCCCAGTCAAGGTTTCAAAGTTTCCAAGAATGGAGATTCTGCAGACTTTCTTAGCCATGTTCAGTGTTTGATTTTCGTGTTTAACTCTTCCATATTTGACTACTTTTTGTGTGTGTGTGCGTGTGTGTGTATGTGTGGATTGTTTTTCTTAACGTCTAGTTAGAATTTTCTCCGTTACAAGTTTTATAGTTCTTTTTGTCTTCTCCCTGGGCACCTCCAATAGGAGGGTGACTTTATCATGACTTTAGCCACCCATTAAGACAACATCTAAAACCTCTTCCTGTCCTGAAATGGATCCAGCTCTCTCAGTCACCCCTTTCTTCAGCTCCCTGTCAGTCTTCCCACTGACTCAAACCAGTATGTGGTTGCTTCTTCCGTTTACTGTACTCACTCAAAGTGTACGCACACTTTTTAGCTGATTTACTATTCAGGTGATCAATACCCGACCTGTACTGTTGCATGTTGCTAACCTTACTCAAGTGCAGGACTTGCTTGAACTTCATTAAGTTTCTGTCAGCTGATTTTTCCAGGTTGTCATGGTTCTTCTGAGTAGCAGTCTTGGCTTCTGGTGGTTTTGAACTGCTGCCACCAATTTGATGTCATCATGGCTTTCTTCTCTATTGTCCAGGCTTTGAATAATGATATTAGACAGTGCTGGCCCCAGAATTGACTTGGGAGATGCCATTAGTAACTGGCCTCCAGCTGGACTTCGTACCACTGTTAACAGTCCTCTGGTTACAGTGGATCAGCCAGTTTTTTTTACCAACATTGTGATCTGTCTATCCAGTTGGTACTTAACCATTTTGCATATGGGAATTCTACATGGAAAGACTTTTTAAAGTCAAACAATATCCAGAGCTGTCCTCTCACCTGCTGAGCCAGTCATCCCATCACACCAGGCGATGATGTTGGTATTCCTGACCATCTTCTTGTCCTATTTTTGCCTTGTCAAGACACTGAGAAGGATTTGTGTCATAGTGTTTTTGAAGATGTAGTTCAAGTTGAACAACCCGTAATTCCCCGGATCCTCCTTTTTTTTCCTGATCAGTTGGTATAACATATGCCTATTTCTAGGCTTTGGAATGCTTCCATTTGCGTATTTCTAGGCACGAGGAGACTTCCCTCTTCACAGCTGCCACAGCATTTCAAAGGTAGTAGAAAATGGATTCAGAATGACATTGGAAGCTCCCTCATCATCCTTGGGTGCAACACATGTGGTTTCATGGAGTTTGATTTGTACTGTTTCCTTAAGTGCTGCCTTACTCAGCCTTCCAATCTTGTAGATCACAGTCTAGATTATAACTAGATTCAGAAACCCAAGAAGCCTGAGAGCACAACTTAGAAGTAAAAACTGAACTGAAGTTTTTCAGTGCCTGAGCCTGTTTCATGTCCTTTATCACTGCAACATCTATCCCACTGAGTAGCAAGCCCACTTTTTTGTGATTTTAATTTTGGTGCCTATGTGCTTGTAGGCGTGTAACTTACTGCCCTTCAAATCTCTCCCTGTTTTCAACTCCAAGTTAGAATAGCATTTCAGCAAATACGGAGATGTTCCTTTTAATTTTGTTTTATCTAAATTTAGTCATCTAAAAGTTAGTTTAAGGTAGTCTTTAATCAATGGAGGAAGATAAACACCTTGACTCCTTCCATTTTTAAGATAGTTATCTACATGAAAGGGGATAATTTTATCGCTTGGATTGTGATTCAGTTTACTGCAGGAAAAACCTGGATGAGTATCATGAATTTGACATCTAGACTTTAGACAGTTGAAGTTAGTGTTAATCTCAATTCTAAAAGCTGGTTTTTGAATCCTCCTTATAATTCTTCTGCTCTTTCCTGAATTGACTTGATTCCTAAGTAATGTCAGAGTAACAGTAGTATTTTTTCCCATTTCTTTTTTCATGATAATAGCCATGCTGTTTAATTTGCCGGATCATGGAATAAGATTATTTAAATATAAGAAAAGGAAATGGGGATCAAATTCTGCTTTCCTAATTTCAAAATTGATTGATTTCATTTAGTGTATGTTTAATGTAGTATTTTTGTTTCCTACATATTTGGCTGCACATCGTATTTCCAACTAATAATATCAGGAAACACTTCCAGCAAAGTCATTCTTGTTCTGAGAGTACAGAGAAACAATACCAAGATGCTTTTTGATGTTTTACAGGGAAGGTAGTTTTAGTGAATTGAAAAATAAGAAAGAAAACAGAATTTCATAAGATTTCTTTCACTGCAACAAAAAAAGTGTTACAACTATCTATAGAGCTAAAACATCTTAAATCTTGTTTGTCTTCTTTCACGCAGAGCTGCTTCATGACTAGGTCACATGTGGGAAAGTCTTTTCTTAAACAGAATAACAAAGTTAGTTCTACGTATCTTGAAATATCTGCAGCTTGCTTTTCTCTTTCTTTGCACTTGAGCAGTACTGTTACAGTTACAGTCTTTGAGAATGATAAGTTATCAAAATTCTGGAAATCATGTTTATAACCATAAGATATGTAAGAGAAGTAAAACAGTGGTTGTTTCCTTTTTTTTTTTTTTTTAATGTATGTCCCACTGAATGTGTAAATGCATCGTTGCCTGGGGATTTTGCAGCTATGCAATTAATGTTTGTAACATTATTATGGTTTATTGCAAAAAATAATAATGCACCCTGAACCTCAGGGTACAAATATGATCAGTCATCAGGGACACATGAAATAGCTGTTTCCACAGCCTTTATTTCTAGTTGGAACCATGCTCAGTTAAAACAACCAGGGACAAGATTTTGAGATGTAAACAATGAATTGGTTTGATGCTCAACCTTTGATGATATTGTCTCTGTAGGGCTTAACTGTGTAAAGTGGAACATGTTTTCAAAAGCCACCAGAAGTGGCTGAGTCAGAAACTAGAGAATGACATACACTGAGCTTCCTTTATGGCATTAATATACTATGCAATACGGTGCAGTTTTCTACATATTGGATGCTATGTGATTATGCTAGTCTCATTTTCTCCTGGAGCTTCTTTTATTAAGTTGTATATATCATGAGAGCACAGTAGCCATGAGTCACTTAGAACCCTGTTTGTTCACCAAATTCATTGCAAGTAAATGCAAGCTATATAAGCACTTACTATAAGGGTTATCCTTGTAAGATACAGTTGTTTTCTGTTTTGTTTCTTTTTTCTCCTTAAATTTAAAGGCATTTACTTCATTAGGCTGATGTGAGTAGCAAGATAATGCTTTATGCTCTGTTAAGAACTCACATTTAAAGGAGTCTTAAATGTGGTTACTCTATTCTTCAATCTCTCATGTTTTGATAGAGAAAAAGAAGGAACACTTTAAAGTGCTGTGTTAGTGTTTGATATTTTTCCCATCATCTCCCTTCTCTTTGGGATGATGTTTCATCTATGCATTGATAAATGTAAATTCTGCTTTAATAATAGTTGTATGTACAACTGCTTGTGCATCAGGATGACAAAGTATGGTCATACTGTCCTATCTGGTTTATCTTTTATCTTATGATTAAAATCAGTATCTTCAATATAGCAACCAGTTTAATAATAATGCTTCTTCCTGCTGTGCCAGGAATAAAAAAATCTAAATTGTCTTTTTTTACTGAAAATTAACTTTAGTTTCTAGAGTATTTAAAAATAAATCTTATAAATAAAATGTGTAGGTAAATTTCAGAATTGTTGTGTTCATAAGTTTATAGGCCAAGAAAGAACATCCAGTTTGAATAGCAATAAATCACAAGATATATTTTATGCAGAGTTTAGTTGAAGCATAGCATACTCTTAAAACAATATGCTGTTGTACAATAATTTAGGTTGGAAGGGTCCTCAGGAGTTGTCTGGTCTACTTTCCTGCTCAAAGAAGACCAAGTAGGTTGGTTCTTTATCTTGCTAGATCTTGAAAATCTCCAAAGTTTGAGACTGCACATGCTTTCTGGGCAACCTGCTCCAATGCCTCACAATCTTGACAATGGAAGAAGTATCTCCTCATATCCAGTCTGAACCCTTCTTGTTCGAATTTACATCCAGTATTTCTTGATCTGCGTATACACATCAATAAGAATTCTACCTCTTAATATTTTGAGTCTGTTTTTCCTGTAAGCCTGCTCTTCCAGACTGTCTAGTTCATACTGAATGGCTGTGCTTGATTTTCCTCCTAATTCTGAATCATCTGCAAATTTGACAACTGTGCACACCAGCATGTTCTCCAGTAATTGATAAATACATTCAGCAACACGGTTCATAGTACAGATCCTGCAGTACATCTGTTATAGAATCATATAGAATCACCAAAGTTGGAAAAGACCTACAGGATCATCCAGTCCAGCCATCCATCAGTCACTAGTGGCTCTTACTAAACCATGTCCCTCAACACAGCGTCTAAACGTTCCTTGAACACCTCCAGTGTCAATGACTCCAGCACTCCCCTGGGCAGCCCATTCCAGCACCTGCCCACTCTTTTGGAAAAGCAGTATTTCCTAACATCCAGCCTTCAGGATTAGTAGGACCAAGCAACTGCTACCATTTGCACCCAAATTTTACAGAATTACGGAATTACAGAATGACTGAGATTGGAGAGGGACCTCTGGGGATGTTTGATCCAACTCCTCAGCTCCAGCAGGGCAACTGAGATTGCTAGACTGTCTGGCACTATGTATAGATGGTTTTTGAATAACACCATAGAAGTATACTCAGCAAAGTCTGAGCATCATATTGAGTGCTGAGTCATCCTCATAGTAAAGAAAAGCTTCCTGATGTTCAGTCAGAACCTTCCGTGTTTCACTTTGTACTGATTACCTCTTGTAACTGCATTAGGGTACTACAGAAAAGAGCCTGGCTCTATGCTCTCTGTACCCTCCCTTCAGGTAATTATGAGATCTACAGTGACACTTCTCCAGGCTGAGCAGTCCCAGCTTTCTCAGCTTCTCCTCATAGGAGAGGTGCTCTAGTCCCTTTGTCCCTTCATAATCTTTGCGACCCTTCTCAGGATTCTCTTCTGTATGTTCATGTCTGTCTTATGAGGAGTCCAAAGTGCTATGGACATAATACTTCATAGTACTCACTAGTACTGAGTAGAGGAATTTTAAGTTTTGAACTTAAATTTTCTATATATAAGCTATATATAGAGAGATTTAATTTTTTTTTATATATATTATAGTTTTTATTGTTTTGATTCAGTATTGGATAATTCTTTTACATTAAAGTAGGCTGGACATTTTAAAATTTGCCTGCCTGCAGCTTCCAGCCATTTTCTTACATCTTTGCTCTATCCGTGTTGGCTTGATCAAGAGGTCTACCATCATATTTCTGTTCTCCTTTCAGGTATGTGTATGTCCAAGTCAAACCATAACATTATTTTTTATAAGATACAAAGATTTAATTTCTTAACTCATACCATAAGACATCGTTTCTGACATTTTTGTTATTGTCATGTCTTTCCACTAAACCTCCTGTAAGCAGCCCCAGGATGAATGTACTTTTCCTCTTGGAACTGGGCACAGAATTCTTGTACACCCATGTCAATGCCACCTTACACAGCTAATATAAATTTTTTACTGCTCCACAATACATGTTTCCATTGCTACTGTTTGGTAGCTTTATTTACTGTTTAGCTCATTGCCACTTCTGGATACTGTGTTCAACTATAAAATCCTGTTCAGCTGATAACAGACCTGAATCCCCAAACATTTTTTCACTAGCAGCGCTTCTAGGAAGGGAGTTCCCTGCACTGTGGGTACATATGCCACTATCTGGTCCTGTGGGCAGTGTGCTTTTCTGTGTTGCAATACACATGAACTGAGAGCAGGCAGCCAGCTCATTCTGCTGTCCTTCTGCATTATCCAGTTATTTTGTTTTCCACAGACTTTATATTTAAATTTTTTGATTCTTTGTTCTCGGTCATTTGTACGAATGGTAAGTACTGAAGAGTCAAAAAGCAGAACTTCCCAGGCTTCTTTAGAAGTACAACCAATCAGTGACTAACAAATTTCGTATTTGTCATTTGTCCAGCTTCCACTCAGCTTTATTTTTTCACTATTCATGTTTTACCCCTAATTAAATAGGAATATCATGTTAAGTTGAATACTTTACAAAAGTGTCAATGTAATAGTGCTAACCTATGCTTTCTATCAGTTAAACATAATTCTGTTGATAGAAAATATAAAGTTAATATTTTAAAATATTTTCCATAAACAAATGTCAATTGGCACTAATTTTATTACTTCTATTTATTTTTGTATTAATTAATCATCTGTTCCATTGCTTTGCTGTGTATCAATATCAGACTGGCAGGACAGTTATCCAGGTCATCCCCTTTCTGTTTTTTAAGTATTGGCACAGCATAAAGTTTTCTTTCTAACAGTTGTAAAAATGAGTCATATACTGGCTATGAAAGAGTTTCTTTTTAAAATAAATCTTCAAAAAACAGTCTTTGGAATTAGTTGCGTAAAAAATTATAGAATAAAAAAAAGGAATATCAAAGGAAATACTGGAAATAAGTAGCATTCACAAACATGGTAACATGATCAGGATTGTCAAGGAAATAACTGAACAGCTGAATGAAGTAATTAATTTCAGTAACCTAAACTATTCCAGGGCATGTTGCAAATGAAATATTTGGAAAGAAAAGCTCAGAAACCATAGTGAGTTCCTCACCGATTTGAGGAGTGGGTATTCAGAAGGCAATCCTGAAGGCAGTGAAACTCCTATGTTCACCAATTGGAATGAGTGGTTCACTGTTCTATATGTGAAAGTGGTATCACAAATGCTAAACTCACATCTCTAAGAAGAAGGCTTTGTGTCTCTTTATATTGGGTATTTAAAACCTGAATTATGTATTAGTAAAAAAGACATCTGATACATTTGTATTTTAATAAAACATCTGATACTTATGAAACCATACTCCCAAACTGATTAATTCAAACTGGCATAGATGCTAACACAATCACTTGGAGAGAACCTGGCTCGAGAACTGTAAACAAAAGATTCTTATAAAATGATCAATTATTTAATTTTTGGGGCACCATCTGGTAATGATGTAAAGAGATCTGTTCTTCACAAAGTTTTATTTATTTGATTTACTTAATAACTTCATTAATTATTTGAATAATGTTATTAAGTTGTTACAGAGCTTTAGAAACTTTTGGAAAAAAAATGTATGTTTCTTTTGTTGGTTCAGAATCTACATATGAATTAAAATATGAATTAAAATATAGTTCTGTGGTTCCATTGAGAACTAGTTATGTTCAGGGTCAGACATGTCTGGATAGCAGAAACATACTGAGAAATTGGAGGATTTCATGGAGAAAGAAGAGGATTGATTGGTAGCTGTACAAGATAAATTTGTGAAAGATATTAATAGGTCCAGTACACTGGATTTGCATAAGTAATGTGTTAAGGCTCTACCAAGCAGTCTTGTATATTTAGAACTCTATCTGTTTGTGACAGTGGCCAATGGATACGTTTGGAAAGATTGTAAGCATGTTAGCTGGACAGCGATATTTCTGCACGCATTCCTAGTCATTTTCTGGAATTGTGAACTTTCCACCTTCCTTGATCAGAGATTGTATCTGCAAAGTAGTGTTTGATAATTTTGATGGGCTTTTCTTTTATAAATTTCTGTTATTGCTCTACCTTTGGCTTTCATGCTGTTGCCCTGGTGTTGTATGGAAAAATAATTTTCTTTTGGTGTATTTTACACCTTGTTTGATTAATTTATTTGATGATCTGCAGTTCCATAAGCATAAGAAATAGGAATGTTTATTGCTCTGCTTGCCATTCATGTTTCTGCCTTATCAGCACTACTTACTTCTTTTCCAACTCTACAGAGAGCTTACAGTTTTCAGAACTCTGAGAATTAAAAAGTAAAATATTTTATTTACATGAAATGCAAGGTAAATGTAAAGTGATGAAACAAAACTACAGCTTTGATTTGAACTGCTGAACATAGTCATCATGATTTCATATACCTTTGTATGCAATATAAAATTTAACAGAAAAAAATAAAATGCCTGGAAACTTCTGGAACAGTAGGCTTGACCTACAGTTAAGCAAACTGCAGTATGTGCCTGTACAATCTGTGGGGCAGCATGAACAGAGATATCTATTGCAACTTAATGTTTGACTCTCCTGATACCACTGCTCAAATGTTAGATTACAGTAATTTCAAAACTGTAATAACAGGAATAATGCAATTTAAAATGTTATTTGAAAGATGGATCTGGCTGCTTATTCCCATATTGGGCAATGTGTTATTTTCCCCCACAGTCGTTGGGTAGGGTTTTCTTCATTGCAATTCAGATGTTGCACATGGTGGAGAACCTCAGCACTTACAGCTCTTTCACTGTTCCCTGGATCTTTCCACTAGGAGGTTTTATTTTCCTGTGAAGCTGGAGAAGCTCCTTGGTGATGGCTTGTATTATAGACTTAGGCCTAAGAAAGAACTTTCCTTCACATTTTTTGTTTTTTACCATCTTTGAGTTATGAACAGCTGTTTTTTTCTATGCATCATGGTTGCATTACAGTGTTTGTGCCTTTTCAGCCATGAAATGTTTCTCAAGTGTGTTGTGTTGTTGGTTCTTGTTTAAAAAAAAAAAAAAAAGTGAATGGTTTCTGGTAGCTGTGATTCTCTGCCCCTAATTAATGTGACAGATTGTATTGTTTTGTAATTCTGGTGTCCCTTTATAAATTAAAAGGCCTTTGTTATTTGTACAGAGAAACACAGTGAGGAAATAGAGGAGTGGCTTCTGCAACTCCTTTGTGTCTCTTCAAAAAGAAAAAGCTTCAACTTGCTTTCTCTGCCAGAATTTCCTTAATATTGAGTGACAAATGTAGATAGATAAGAGCTTGAGTAACCTTCAACCTAAACTGCAAACTGGGAAATCAGACATGGGTAAAAGTGGGAGAACCCTTGGCTGGGTCCCTCTGAAAAGCTTCTGTGTGTTGTACATGCCTCTATAGGATAGTTCTTAACAAATGTATTCACTTCAGGAAACCATGCTTGAAGCATGGAGGAGAATGGATGGCCCTGGGGAAGGAAACAGGAGGATGAATGTCCTCTGCACAGTCCCGCTCTTTCAGGATGTGCTGTGCTCAGCTGAACTCTTGATACTTCTGCTCAGCATTAGCTGCACCTCCAGCGGTACCATAGATGGTCACCTTAGGCACACATTGAAGGTTGTAGTGGGAGTGCATGATCCTTTCCCGTGGACATTTGTATCCATCCTTTTTCCTCTCCTCTGTCAAAGGACAATGTGAAAGAATCCATGAAAAGCAATTCTTGCAGAAATCTTACTACTTGTGCTGGTTCTTATAGAAAGAAATAAATTGGAATCTTTCCTTCCTGTTTTATTTATTATAGTAAAGGCGCAGCAGTATTTGCTTTGTGTTATCCTCTGCAAGTGTTTATTAATCTAAATAACTGAACTTCAGTTATCAGAAAATTCCTGTGCCTGCTTAGACCATTAAAGAAAATATACAGTTAGTAGATGCTCATTGAGCATATAGATGCTCATTTGGGGGGAGAGCTCACAAAAGTTTTTGGGCTCACTTTAGCTCAAAAACTGTGTATTTTCTAATAGCTAATTTCCACAATATTTAAGGTATTTAGCGAATTGTTACATATCCCATTGAATTTCTGTGCAAGTCTGAATTCAGTTTTGTAAAGTAAGGGGATCTTTTTACCCCTTAAAAATTAGTCCTTGCATGAGAATGAGTGTTAAGAAACATTAACGTCTGCCCTATGCAGTTGGGATAAGAAGAAAATCACTGTATAGGTAAAATAAAACTCAATCCACTTACAACCTACCTTAGTTGACAATGTCGAGCTAGTCGTAACATGGATTTTCTCAGTGTATATGTTCAACACACTACAGTTAGGACAGATGTTCAGTTGAAGTCCTAGAAAAAGATGATAACTTAAGATTTCCTATTTTATAATGTTTTGTTACTGTAATATGTCAATGCTTTAAGAGCAGAAGTTTCTTATTTTTTCAGCCACTTGAAAACCATTTCCTCTGATTCTCATGTACTGGTTTTTCAGATATTTAAATTATTGTTTGGGTTTTCCATACTCATTACTTTTCTTTTTGTCACATGGTCATTGCCATTTTTATTTTTGTTGTTTATTTCCTTGGTATGGTTTGTTATATTTCCAGTATTTTTCTGAGATGTTTTTGCTTCTGTGTTTGGAAAAATGGCTGCTTGACCAAGGAACTATGCTTGCATGATTAAATTGCATCATATCTTTTCCCTTGCCCATGGAGAATCCTGTACGTAACCTGGCTTTTCCTCACCTCTCAGTCAAAATCTGCATCATTTCATAGTGAGAACATTAAAACACACAATAATAATAATAATAATAAATGTTAATCAAAAAACTGCATGTGTCTTTCTGATTGTGCCAGTGTTGTGGTATTCAATTATGCAATTTTCATTGGCATATTAATCATCTCTTCAACAAACAAGCCGGCGTTAATTAAAGCAAACCATGGATAAAGACATGTTGCCGGATCATCATTCCGTTTATCACAGCACACAGGCTGGCCGTTAAGTAAATTCTGGACTGTGAGATGAATTTCAATGTTGGCTTCATCTTTTTTTGTTGGAGTTTGAATGCAACTCATCTAACAACAACAACAAACTTCAGGCTTCACAAGAGAAAGATGAATTTATTTGTAATTAATGGCAAAAGAAGAAAGATAAAGTAGTTGCATGCTTCTAATGGGAATTAGGGTATTTGGAGCCAAACCATTTTTGAAGATTTCTTGCTCGTTCCACTGCTCTCCCTCTTACCCTTGTTCGAGTGTCAAAGCCCTGAGAACAAGGAATAAATGAACCCTCATCTACCTGTATAAATTTAAGTTTCATTTTAGCTTTGGAGTAATTAGTAAACTGATTGGCATTATACAAGTTATAAGTGCAAAGAGAGAAAATGAGACAATCTGTTTTAGTTCTGCATGCAAGAGCGAGGTGAGAGAGAAATGCACTTGTATCTTTAGAGTGAAAATAGCCTACAGTTTTTTTTTAGCAAACAACAGTTGCATGATATAAATTAGAGCCCCTCTCCCACTCCCCATCCTCACCGCCCCTTGGCAATAGTGCCTTCAGTGCTCCAAAAATGTATGTTAAAGAACACTTTCTAAAATACCTGTAGGTTTATTGAACAAATATTTGTAGGATGGTCAAATGTTTGTAAGACCCTGAGCTTAGGAGGGCAAGCTGTATGAATAGTTACTGCTTAGCATAATAATACTTATTGTATTTTTAAAGCTTTATTAAAGGGACTGTTGAGAGAGCAGCAGAAGGTTCATTTTATTTGTTTGTATGTTGTTTCATTTGAGTGGAAAAAACATTTTATGGCTTCAGCAGTGTGAAGTACATGCTTCATCCAGCAGGGACAGCTGACAGTGGCATACAGCGGCTTGTTGATTACTTGTTTTATCTGTTTCTATCCCAAAGTCTAAACTGTCACAAGAATTTATTAAAAAAATGTAGTTTAGTGTATATTTTTTCAAAAACAGCTTTACAAAGATGTTGACTAAGTTATGTTCTCACGGAATAGTTTTCTTTATTGTGTTTGCTATGAAGAATGCATAGAGTGTACAGAAGCTGTAGTGGTCATGTCTCCAACCAGTTAAGAGTGCCGTAAAAAGTGTCCTTTCCTGGATGTTCACAACAGTCTGATAGTTTACATACCTGACCTTCCTGTCTGCTTCTGATAATCAGATCTATAGGCTGCTTTATATTAGACTGTCTATACTTGAAACTTAAGAGTATACATGCTGGAAAATGTAGAGGTTTATTTTGGGAACAAAGACTTATTTAGCTAAATAATAAGAGTGTCTATGCATTTTTGTTGTTGTTGTTTGTTCGTTTGTTTCTTAAAGCAACTTGCAACTTTATGGGAAATTTAAGAGATTCATTTCAGTGGGGGTTTATGTTGCAGACAGGTACAGTTGCTTTCTTGTGGTAAATTACTCACTTGCTATGCTCCTGAGCAGCGTATACTTTTAACTCAGTGCTGTCTTCAGAGAGGATGAATAGTCTTCTGTGAATGAATACAGTCACAGTTCGACAAAGTAAACCAGTTCCCAAAGAAGTAAAGATACGTATCTTTTTTTTTAGAAATGGATTTTATGTTTGATATATTGTTGGTATGTAGCACAGAGGAGAGGGAGCAGAGCGAGATTTTACTGAGACACATTTTTCTATGCAACATTATTTAGATCTGCGGATCTAGTTTGGACTATGTAATTGTGTGATACCTCAGACTGTTTCTGCAACATGTCTTCGTGTTCATGCTACCTCAACTACCTCTGTCACATACAAAGAATAGACAAAGTAGACAGAGGTGATCAGAACAGTAAAACCCAGTTCTCACTGAATGAGGGTTTAAGTAAGACAATTTTAAGTAAGGACTCTGCTTTCTGTTATGTTGCCGTGTCTGTTGCTCATGTAAATGCATGAGATTACCTAGTCTATCAAACATGACAATTCTGCATACACTTACTCTATTAGAACTTCTGATAACAATCTGAGGTCTTAAGAGGTCTCTTTTGGACCAGCTTTGCTTCAGATTATCAAGATCTGCAGTAAAGGAACAGAGTTAAAGACGTGATTATTTTCAAATTCTACTTTAAATATAGCAAATCATTTTTAACATCATAAATTTCACCTGTTTGAAAAATAACACTATATTTCAGGAGAAATGAATGTTTTGTAAGGTATTGTAAAGATATTCAATATATAATGCATTTGATTTTCTTCTTCTGTGTTGTTTTTTGTTTGGAAATATGTTTGAATCATGTTAAGTCCCATTTACAGTATAAATCAATGAAATTAGGTTAATGATTTTTAATAGCTTCAATCTTATCACAAAATATGTTAATATGGTCTGTAATTCCCACTGCATATTGTTGAACAATGGAAAAGTTTAGTAGGGTTAAAATGGATTCTGATTGAACTAGTTAAATCATTAAATTGTTTAACAGAAGGCTAGAAGTACATAAATTGAAGTAAATTCTTCTTGCATGATAGCAGATCTAAAGTGTGTAATGGCATCTAATGGACCCTGAAGTGTGAACTCAAGTCTTGTTCTTCACTCATCTTGATAATGACCCAGCTCTAAAAATGTGCCTGCCTATTGAAATTAGAAGTTAGGATGGTGGTATATGGTACTGCCTGCATCATATCTGCAACTTGTACAGATCTGGTTACAGAAAATTCCATGTCAGAGTCCTCTCGATGGCTGACGTAGCCAGTACAGAACTTTGGCTTTTGTTGGTGTACTAGATAATAAGGGCAAATTTATGTTTGCGTTGCAGATCCTCATGGCTGTGAGGATCTTTCATCAGACTTTTTGTGCTAGGTAATATGCTTATAAAATGGGAAGTACAGAAGCATTTTGTATTTTCAGGAGCTGTTAATCTGTGAAGTTCATTTTAGCACATGAGATATGTAAGCATTCTGAAACCTTCCTCATTCCTTTTGAAGAAATGAAATATGTTGTGAGAATGGAAAAGGCAAATAATTTAAAGTGATGGTAGTGGCCAAAGGTCTTTTTCATGGTAAAAATTGTAAAAATTTATAATGCATTGTTGGTTTCTTGATAGAGGCCATCAGGCTCAAATGCTGTCTATTATCTTGCATTTATACCTAAACAGTGCCACATTGCATTTTATTATTCACCGCACTGCTAGCACTGCAGTGAATACTTTCCTTTTTTTAAAGCATCTGAATAAGCATTGATCAGCAGCAGCTAGTAATAAATGATTTCATACAGTTGTCAGTTATTATCATTTAATGTCATTAATATCCATATCATTTATTATAACAGTTTCCAGTAGTAGGTGGTAAACAGCTTGGAGAGTCTGGTTTGCTTGTATAATACAGAACTGCTATTAGTTTTGAAAATGTTTTTGGAAATCCCAGCAGTTACAGTTTACAAAAAAATTACGAAAATGATGTTGCATAATACAGTGCATTACTGAGCAAAAAGTAAACTTTTACCCAGCAAGTTTTCTCACTTTTAATGTAGTATGGAAATCTTGAATCTTCCTGATACATTGGGGTACGAAAAAAATTTGTCCTCAGTGTTTTATGTTGTCAGCTACAGAAATTGGAACACTGTAAATATCTTATAAACGTGTTACCTTCTGTAGTATTAATAAATAGGAAAATAAAGCATGCCCTTTTCCTTTTTGGTGTTATTTAAGTTAGTTTATTGTTTGAAAGCAGCAAGCAGGGAGCGATTATTAGAATCCATCAGTTGGTCATAGATGTGTACATATAACAATTATCTGAAGAGAATTATGTTATGGTCTCAGTTAATTGAAAATAATGTTGGGGTGAAAAATATGCTTTGTTCTTTTTTCTCTCATACCTTTCATAGATGTGTGCAAATAATGACATTAACGTAAGAAAAAGAGTGCAAAATTTCACTGGATCATATCATGTTTTACAGTTCCTTCACATTTCACGCTGTATCTCGCTGAGAAGAGCAGCAGTTGCAAATCAGGTGTGTTAATCTCACTGGGCTTGAATATTTTTACATTTTAGATCATTTGTTCATCCATATTGCAGGCACAATTAGACAGTTTCTTATAATTTTTCATCACTGTTTCATCATATGTGTCAACATAAGATGTTATACTGATGCAGTTTTGCAGTGCATATTTTAAAAGGTAAGACCAAGTGAAAATGAGAACAGGCATTGTTTTAAGCATACAAACAGAAGTTCACTTTTCTCATTAGGAAAGAGGGGTTTTGGTTGCACATGCTGAGACCAATGAAGAAAATCTTGACAGTTTGTGAGGAAAGAAATTTAATTTGCCTTTTTCTTCCTCAAACAGTATCCTCACAGTATAAAAAGTGCCTCCCATGAAAGTGTTTCCGTGCATAATTCCACCTATCTGTACTGTTTGTAATCCTTATATTTCATTTTCATAGCAGTGAATGATGCTTGGCTAATAAAAGTAAATATTTAAATATTTAAATAAAAAATAGTCTTAGAAAAAAATACCAATAAAAAACCTCCGGTGTTGTCTGAGTATTGGACTAGGAAGGCCAGTTCCATTTGGCTAGAGTTGAACATTTCATGGATTTGGAGGTGTTCTTAAGAATAGCCCCAAGTGCCACAAGAGTATAAAGGTTTCAGTGTGATATAAAATGCTGGTGAGAAAGTGTTCTTAAGTGAGGCTCAGTGTGTCCTCCCTTCCATTTTTTCATACATTTAGAAAGATTTCCTGAAGTGCCATCGGTTTAGAGTCTGGCAGTTAGAGCCCGAAGGACAATTTCATACTTCCTACAATCCTGCCCTACATTCCTTTTGGATTAGTTCAGTAAAATTGCACTCTGCTTTCTGGATTGGTTGTGTCTTATTCTTTGTGTATCAGAATCAAATACATCTATTTTAAAATAGTCTCAATTGGCAAATAAGAGCTGCATTGGCACCCTTTTTTTAGAGCTTTGAGGGGAAATCAGTGCTATTTTTGTCAGGTACTAGTCTATGCTACTATAATGATGGGAGGTTTTTCTTCAGTCTAGAGTTTAAGTCAATTAAAAAGCATTATCCTATGTATTTTCACCATGGGAACACTGTTCATACACAGTGAATACTGACAGAACACATACATTGTCACTGGAATTAAGAGAGCATATACATCTTAATGTATGAGTATGTGAGGTAAGATGTCTAACAAGCAGAGCATTATGTGGTGGATTTCTTTGTAGCACTGTTTTGGCATCTACAGATGGAAGATTTTCACCACAAAGAAACATTTTATATATTTTTCTGTATTCACAAAGAGAATTAAAAGCTGAATTTTATAAAGCACGCAGTAATTGTGAGTTGATTTGTTATTTCACTTCTCTGAAAGGAGGATTTTTACACATCCAGCTATGAACATGTGATATTTTGCATCTACCTGCTTTCTTCTTGTTAAATAAATATGTTTGATTACTGCTGGAGTGCCTAGAGAACCCTTACTTGGGCTTGTTTTAGGGCTAGTGCTTGTCTTTGTACCCAGAAGAATTACTGCACTTGTAGGCTAGGACACCACAGCAGAGCTACAAAAAAAGGCACAGTGGGAGCAGTTCCTCCAAGCACAATATACGTATGCAAATCACAACTGGTTGAGCATAGTGGAGTTAAATCATGTAGAAAATGAGGAACTGCAGTGACCACCTTGCTCCAGGAAAACCAGGAGAGCATCCTGAGCACACTGCTGAAGCGTGCCCGTGGCTGTGTGGGCTCTGTGCCATCTCTGGAACCTCCTCCTCCAGCTGCCCACTGGGTCTCCCCATGGGCCGTCAGCATCAGAGCGAGGGGCTGCTCCTGGCAGCAGCAGGGCGGTGTGGCTGCAGGCTGAAGCCTTCCCATGGCTCTGCATGCTGCAGCAACATGGCACTGTTGTCAGATCACCTTCTGGTGCTGCTGGGCTCTGGCCTCAGTGGGGAGAAGCGCAAGTCGGAACTGGGGCTCCGGGAGAGGCAGGCTTCCTGAGGAAGGAAGGCATCCAATTTGTAAAGGGTGAATCCCAGCTGATAGGAGGAGGGTGGCTTGTTTACTGCTGGAGAACCAGTTTAACCATTAGCCATGCTGACTTCTGAGCTGGGCTGTCACTTGCAGCAGGGAAGCGTCTCCCTGTGTGCAACAGCAAAATCCCATCTGATAGCACAAGAGGCCCTTTTAGGTGCTGCTAGAGCACCAGTCCAACCAGTAACAGACAGTTCACTGAATCCCTAATTCCAGTTGGAAAGTTATCTGCTGTCTCTAGCAGTGAAATCCTGACTGATAAGCAAAGAGGCTCATCGGCTGGTAGCAGAGCATCCAGTTTATCAGTGTCCAACCAGCTCATAAATCAGACTAGTGTCTGTTTTTATTTTGTTTTATCAAAATTTATTTCTATCATTGTAACAGTTAATACTTTAATAAGAGAACTTAGCTGGGAACATTAGGAAGTTAGTTAGAGACATTTTGCAGGCGCTTTTTCCCTTGTCAGTGACAAGGTAAGGTAATCCTATACACAGGCTGCTATTGTGAGATGAGAAACTGGCCTCCTTCACTGCCAGAGACCAGATGCACCTCTCTCTATCCTAATCTGTAAACGACTTAAAGGAGCCTTATCTCGGGGCTCTTCTGCTTCATTTCATGCTTGATTTACTTTAATTTGTCTGATAGGGCACAAGGATTTGGAGACGGCCCATCTTTCTGCAGAAAATGTTCAGATTTTTTTTTCCTTGGTATTGTTGTGTTGGGGGTTTTGACTTTTTTTTTATGTGGAAGAAATCTTGCTCCAGTGCAGCAAGCTGCTTGAGTGTGTTTAGATTTAAGCTACCCCAGCAGAAAAGAGTTTGTGAAGTGGTATGATTGTGTGATGGGCCACATTTACATTGAAATCACATTATACGATATATCTGGACTCCTGAAGGGAGCAGTGCAGTGGAGCGCTTGTGCCCACAAGATACTTTGAAAGGGCTATATATAGTGGCAACAATTGATACGAGATTTTACAGGAGACTTTATAAATATGTAAATGGATGTTATCTGATTGGGTTCTTTGGCTACACATCTGTACCTCAAAGGAAGTGGAGCTGTGAGAACTACCAGGAAAACAGTAGTTTGCATTCAAAGTGAGTCTGAGAAATAGAAATGTCTCACAGGTTGACAGCAGGTCAGGGTGGAGGTGCTTTGCATACTTTGGAGGTAAGCCTCTTTGATGTGAAAGCGATCTCTTACTTCCACCAGAAAGGTAGAATTACCGCTAACAATTTTCATTTGTTTTATAACATGGCTTAGATCGGGAGCCATTGACCTTTAGCATTCCTTGTTATTTCTTTAAATTGCTTATGTGATATGGCACTGGGGGGAATTGCCTTTACGTTTTTTGCATTTTAAAAAATGTACTTTCAGTGACCCATGGGAGGGAAAATAAAGTCTTTGGTACATTGATCCCTTGATTAGTTATTTCCTAAATGAAAATGGAAATACTATTAAAGCAGTAATAATGCTATGTCTTAATAGTTGAGGAGTCAATAAATGGCTCCCATGTGCTTCATTAAAGTTCTTAATGAAGCCATTTTTGATAGCCGAACTTTACATTATCTCTGCCTTAGTCAGATACTTTTTAGGGGAAGGAGGATGTAATTTGATATAAAATGGTTTTCTTGTTCACTATAGTAACTGTATTACTAAAGTCCCATGCATCATAATATCTGCTTTATAGGGTTATGCAAAAGCCATCAATCCTAAGTATTGTTATTTGTAGCTGTATGCAGAAATTATACTTTTGCTTGGCAACTCATGAATTATTTCACATACTTACATTATGGCATTTATAAAATGTAGCATCAGTGTGTTTTTGCATTGCTGCTTGCAAAATGTTCTCAGGATTTCTGTGCAGCTACGTAGCCCTGTCCTTCTTGGGCAGCCTCCTCTTCCCTTGACACCATTATAGCAGCAGTTTCTAGTCATTTAATTTCTCCCTCCTCCTCCTCATGCTGAATTGCCAGCCCTGACTGAACACTTTATATTTTGACAGGAAGTATTTAGAGTCTCTGAGATGAACACACCATTCAGCGATGAGCTTAAAACAGGATGTGAAAGGCTTGTGGGCTCTTCTTTTGCCTTTCATGAAATCTACAACCAGTAGAGTGGATGCTGTCTATGTTCCCTTATACAATAAATATGAAGAAGGAAAATCTTGTATTTCTTCCTAACCTGGTCTTTACCATGGTGAATGCTGTTTCCCTGAATTGCTCAGACAATATTTTATTTATATATTATTGTATCACCCTGCTTAAGTGCTGATAGCACTAACATTATACAAGCAAATTAATCATAAAGGCATTAAACATATTATACAAAGCTAATAAAAACATTCTCTTCATTTTTTGACAGATGTGGCATTAAAAGCAGATGGTTTGGGAGTAGTAAAACCATAGTTATTTCCACTGATACCGGCCAATTCTTTGATGCCTGAGATTTGACCTTGATTTTCAGGTGCCCTAATCTAGGTGTCTAGAATCTGTTTTTTTCACAGGTAATGTCCTTCAATGCTGAGTAAGAAATACACCAGAAATCCAATTCTAAAATCAAGCCCAGCCCCAGCTGTCCAAATCTTAGAGGCTGTTCAAGAGGTTTTGTATGTGGCTTTTATTCACTGTGAGAGAAGGGTAATATTACCTTGCTATCTTAAATAGGAAGACATGATACTTTATTCAGTTTTATGTTTCCAATACCTTTTAATCTTCTGGTAAAAAGCACAGTTAATATATACATTATTAGAACTGTAAATACAGAATATAATCCAGCACATATACATCACAGTTTACTGTTACATCACTATCTAAATGTACAAATGAAAGTAGAGTATTGAAATGTATACATGTAAATTTCTATGTTAACAATGGAATTTTAGTAAATACATGCTTTTTTATACCATTTAGTTTGGCTTAACGTATTTATGGTACCATTCCATATTAATTTATAGCAAAATCTTTTTATCAACTTAATAATAACTGAAAAATAATTGAATATAAATAATAAACAGAAATAAGTAAAGGTTGTAAAAGAGGGTCAGAAAATCTTGAATATCTAGAAGATGAAATTAACTATTAAAAATTAATTTCCACAGAGAAATGTGGTGTTTTCTTCTGTTTAGCTTTTGCATAAAATAGACCATGCTGGAAAGGAATAATAATCTAATATATATCAAAACGGTCATTAAATTGGTTTTGAATTTTTGTGTTAATAACGCTGTATAGTGCTTCCAATGTAATCTTGAGCTCTGAACGCATTGAGTCTGGAAAAAAAAAGCAAAGCAGCTGGATATGCCCAGTTCTTCTTAAGGTAGATACTCCACACAGTGCTGTTGCATAAAGCCATTCTTCTGCAGACATGAGAAAGAATTACCAACACCATTTTAGAGATGGGGAGATGGATGACTCCTAAAGTTAAATGTCTTACCGAAGCTTAATATGTTATAGTTTATATAAAGAAAAAGGAAATACTGCTTCTACTAGGATTTTGAGGATATTCTTCATAAACTATTCTAAATGATTTGGTTTTATGAAGCTGGTATTGAATGTAATCTTTTCTTCTGGGCAACATTTCAGGTTCTGACGCATTCTTTTTTAAGATCAACTGATCAGTTGGTTTAGTTCAGTAGGTTTCATTAATAGCTAAGTACAGCGGTAATTTAAAATGTAAGTAAGAAAGGAGGACAGATTTGGCTGACATCAAAAATCTTTAAAATATATAAAAGATGAATTAAAATTTTCATCAGATGAGAGTAGCTTCCCATGTAAAATATTTTTCAGGGCTTTTTTGTTGAATCCCAGCTCCTGTCTTTACTGATATTTATGGTTTCACTAAAACGTTCAGGTAGAGAAATACCTGCCCTCATAAATCATTTGCAGATAATACTGGTTCAGACGCTCTCTGTCCAAATTGATAATGGATATCTGATTCAGAAGAAATGTCTTGTTTCTCAAAGTTCTATGGAGGATGCTGGAAGCCAAAAAAAAAAAACAAAAACAAAACACACTAACCAAACAGTAAAAGCATGTATTTTTTAATTTCAGCATTGTTTTTATCTGTTTTGCAAGGTTCAGAGCTTGGCAAAGGAGGGAACCACATCATGATTGTCTGATTTGTGGGTTTTTTTTTCAATTCAGTCTGGTTTCAGAAAGTGTAACTATATATTGAGAGATACACCAACCTGAGAAATATAAGTACATTATAAACATTTTAAACCAACGAAGATGTGATATGGAGCAGCATGGGGTTCACCCACTGCATTGTTCTGTTTTTTCAGCTGGCAAATGTACCTTGTTTGTCTTTTCGCAGTTCGTTTTATGTGTGCGTGTGTGCTGAGTTTTTGTGAGTTATTTGTTGATTTTTCTTTGGTGTATTTACTCTTGCTGGTTTCTCTTCCTTTTATATTTGTACTCATATCTCATGACTTGATGGACGTAAGACCAGGAATGTTATAAATTCAGCTGCTTAGTTATCATGGAAGAGATTGAGTTTTGGGTAATCGTTTCCATACCTTATTGACTTCCCTGTTTTGGAAGAGGTTTTGGCTGGGTTGTAGGCTTTATTTTATTTCCTTGTCTGCCAATAATTTTCTAGTCTGTCATCCATCACATCAAGAGAATCAACAGGGAAGGCCCAGAAAGTAGAGATGAGTGGTGTCTTTTTGGAGAAAGGAAGCTACTGGGAATGCGGAGTGGAAGCACTGCTTCCACTGTATGGAGCACAGGCTGGTTTCTTCAGGCATCTCTGTAATATGCTGTGTAACAGCAAGGTTGCATAAACTGCATCATATAAGGTAACTGGAATTAGAATTTCTCAAGCAGTGACAAACTCTAAAATCAGAGAATGATGTTGGGACTTCTGTCATCTTTTTCAAAAAGATAATCAACTTTTTCTTGCCATTTCTGGCTGTACCTATTCAGTATCATGTGGCTGGACATTTAATAGAATGAAATCTGTACCAGGATGCACAGGATTTTTAGGACAGCTGGGGACAGGCCCAGGATCTTGTCTGATGCTTTTAAAATTCTTCCTGGCATTTATGAATTCACTGTACAGCCTGTATGTTAAAATTAGAGTTTAACTTCAGTTATGATTTAGATACAATGCTTGAATATTTTGCTTATTTTGTCCTCCAGAGACCCAAACCTCTATAGTTTTACACATCTCTCATGCATAACAAATTGAAAGTACGTTTGTTGATTTGCTGGAAATGAGTCATGCACTAAAATCATGCAGATTCCTTTGTATTCTTATAACCACAAAACTAATATGAGCAGAGATGAAAAAGTAGGTGGAGTTGGCCTTGAAAGAGATGTTCTAAATCTAAACAAGCTGTATGAAATGTTATTGTCACAAAGGAAAATTGAAAAATACAACAAAAACAACTTCATGCTTCTGAAGTATTTCTGTTGCAGGTAAATGTTGCCACATAAGCTAAAGAATGCTTAATTGCCACAGTTTCCTATTGAAGTTAATCTGGGAAATTTTCAGAAATTCCTTTGTGTCTAAAATGCCTGTGACTGAAAACATTTCTATCAGACACAGATTTTTAAACTGTTGCATTGTTATATATTTAGGGATTCACTCATATGTATTGGTCATTTATTTATTTATAGAAAGCACTGTTCCTGAGCATTATTTTAAGATACTGTAAGTCAGTATATTACCTTTAATATGCCTCGGCTTCAAACTATCTGTAACTCTGATTTTTACCAGCTGTTGATTTAATTCTGTACTCACAAAAATAGCGGTTAAGAATAAGCTCAAACTACAGAGCAGTGGTGTATGTATAAACAAGACAGGAAACCATCCAAAGAAAATCGTATCTGCAGTCTTGATTATTGAAAGGGAATAACAATGTAAATAGTTCAGGCAGCATTTTATTCCATTTTATGTCACCTCGCTGCTCTTTTGATTTGTATGGGTGAAGGTGAGATAGCCTGTTCTGCCAGTGGTGAAGATGCAGCATTCTGAGTTAGCGAAAAGTTCAGTTTGTTCCTATCTTTTTTGCTATTTTGTAATTTAAGTGTTTCCCTTACTTTGTAAACTTATCCACATTTATCAGATTGTCTGCACAGCATAGGAAAAGTTACATTTTTCAAGGATTTAATTTATACTTGTTTTAATGATGGCTGAGGGCTTTTACCATTTGGCTGGATCAATACCTACCTATAGGAATTAGATTTATGAATTAATGTCTCATTTCCTGCATGGAAGAAGAAAAAATAATTAGTTTGACGACTGTCTTGCCAACCTATTTCCATTTCAAGTGGTATCTTCCACGTTTGCAGGTCTCCTTCACCTTAAGGTTTGTTTGTTTTTCATAGCAGAAATAGTTTTAGCAAGTAATACTAGAAACTTTCTAAAATTATAGCGTGTTATCTTGTTCAACTATCTTTTTGCAATTATGATACGGAAATATTGCATCAGCAACTTTCTAAACATAGTATGCAATGGTGAAATGAGTTAATTGAACAGTTAGGAGATAATGCAGTATCATTGACACGATTTACTATGTAATTACCATTGTTTCCAGTGGAGTTATCATGTCGCTACCACCTAATATCATATGTTATTTTGTGATAACTGTGAAATTAACTTATCATCCTGTTTTGAGAGACCATGTTGGTCTAAGACCGATCACTCTCCACCAAAGTTAAATATAAGAGCTTGGTAATAGGCTGACCTGCCCCCTAGCTTTGGAGTGTGGCAATTAAATCATAAGCCTTATATTAAAGCTTGGAGAGAATGTATCACTAAAACTCATTTATTTCAGAGTCCTGGGTGTCTTGAATTATAAATAAGCTCTCTTGCTGCAAACATCTGTCCATCTAAATGAGTCTGACAGTGTTTCTACAACAGGAGGAGAAATATTGCATAATCCATCAAAACATTTTAAATGTCTTACAATTAAAATAAATGTTTTTTTGAGTTGTGCAATGAGGAACATGAATATTTATATGGTAATAGCATGCATCTCCATACAGATTCTTCCTGAATTTGGTTTATTAATATATTTCTTAATCTTCATAATTAAGTTATGATCCAAGCTTTTGCATATATTAATCAGAACATAAGTAACTGGAATTTTATCTAAATGAAAATGTTCAGGAGTTTTGGAATGTTCCCTTAATAATGGAAAGAAACAACCTTGCCTGTCCATTTTTAACTTAAGTAGAAATGAATAAGAAGTAAGAAAATAGTAGTGCGTTTTTGTTTTGGGGATCCTTTTGATATACTTGGTTGTGAATATGTCTCCCAGTAACTTGGAAATTAAAATGTATAGCTTTCTGTTTCACTTTCTACTTGCACAAACTTATGACCATTAGTTCAAGTTCTGTTACCTTCTGCTGTAATTTGATAAGTATTTACATAAACATATATCCTGTGTTCCTGCATCGAGAAATTATCTTGAAGCAGTAAGTTTTGTTATAATTAGACTTGTTGCTTGTTTTTTCTTTTTTTCTTTTCTTTTTTTTTTTTTTTTAATTAGAAGTTAATGTGGGATGTTTTTAATATAAACAACTTTTCATTTTATTTTGTTATTAGAGTTCTCCTTGTTCACATAATCTGTCTATTTCCTCTTTGACTCAGCAAATGCACCAGTGTTAACAGTCAAGATAAAGCATTTTAGCTGTTAAACACATTGCATGTAGGAGTAGCAAAATAACCTGAGGTGTATGGTAAATTCATCTGGCATTGTTGGAAACAATTTTTTCATTTGTTTTTATAAAATAAGTTAATTGTTTTCTCATTACTAACTCTGACTTCCTTACCACAAGACAAATAAACAATCTGAGGACTGATTAAAGGTCTCTAGAAAATTGTACACTTTTATCATCTGATCACTTGGTCTTATGACCAGTGTAATTTTATTAGAACAGACAGTGATTGTACTAGATAGCAGCGGACTCGGAGTACACCTATGTTCTGTGTTGTTCAACATAAACTTAAAAGGTCTGTTTTATGATCACTGTTCACGTCGTGTGACTGGAAGTAGTGTGGAATTTTGCTTGGGTCTATAAAATTACCTGTGCTTGAAACCCCACCACTGTTTTTTTTCTGCTACACATTTGCTGGTACATAACTGCATGCTTGAGAGTAGGTTTGCTGAATGAGCGTTCTACAGCAAAACAGCCATGCTGTCATGTTGGAAATGAACAGTAAAAAGAACAGAATAAAAGAGTTCAGGAATACCTTGGAGAAGGAGAGACTGAGGGACTAGTCAGAGAAATTATTTTAGCAGTTTTGCGCTAACACGCTAACCTTTACTTTCTGTGTAGTTAGGTAAGAGAAAGCCACAAGCAGACTGTAGTGACTTTCTTCCCAAGTGCAGGATTTTCTCTACACATCAGTTTTTGATGGTATCTGTGATCAAAGGGACGTGCGCTGTTCATACGCTTCCTCTGTACTTCAGAACTGGTGGTGACCTGGAGGGTGCACAAGTGCCCTTGTGTGGTTGCCTGGAAACTTTGGCCCACACAAGTGTCAACTTTCTTTCATGGCTATAAAGGCAGACGGAGCCTCACAGAGAGCTTTAGTCTTAGAGAAAAAAAGGTCCTTGTGTGTTTTAAAACAAGTGTCTCACCAGGAGATAATGGTAGAGCAGTGGGTTATAAATGATGTATTTTGTTCACTTCGCCTTGATAATGGCACAAGGGAAAAAAAGTTCATCGTTCTCTTATCAAAATACTGTGACATTTCTCCTTCAACTGTAAAATTTCCTATCACATTCCTCTGCTGCAACAGCAACTAAATTTACTCGATTGTGGAGACTACATAATCTCTCATCAAAAGGTGTCTTTTTTATTCTTTCTTTTCTCCCTACTTACACTTCAGGAGAAGCACCAAGGTTGCTAAAAACATCAGCGAATTAATTTTTCTTCTAAGGCTCATATAAATTAACTAGTAACTATTATACTGTGCCACACAGACTCTTCCTCTTGGCCAAGGGCAGTGTGCCATCTTCACTCGTCATGTTTGGTTTTAACACTGACCACATTCACTGCTTCTGATGCGTTTTTAAATAAGAAAATTATAAACGAATGTGTCTACTGATTGTTGAAGACCAAAAGCACTGAAGAGCAGTTGAACCTCTCTAGAGTACTAAGTTATTTTCAGTAAGTACAGATTTGTGTTTGATACAATGTGTGACATTTCTATTCCTGCAATTAAATAACTTTCTGTAACATTTCCAGCTTGCGAAAGTGCAGATCTGCATGTTCTTCTTGGGGAAGCATGTTCATTTAAGTTTTTGCCTGCCATCTGCCCAAAGAATGGTTCCCAAAACACGTTTCCACAGCACACTGGCAGTGCTCCGCTGGGGACGTCTGTGTGAATGCGGGCGCATTGTTTGGGGCTGTTTCCAGTGTGGCTGTTCTGAGCCAGCTGACGTCCATGCAAAGGGATTCCACCGGCTTTGGATAAAATTTGCCTTTTTCTCTACAAACTACCAGTAAGCTTGCATGTATAGGCTATATTTCGTCTGTGTGAGCTGTTGCTCTGATACAAAGGGACAACCACTTACAAAACCAGAGGACGTATTACCACAAAATACTTGTCTGCTTCCATGACTGTGATAGTAAGCACCATAAAATAAAGTGTTCAAAGTATGTGTCAATTTGTATTTTGAGATTTACTACTATAATGATTCTAAGAGTACTGAAAAAACTGTAAAGACATTTTTTGCTTTGTAAGCAAAATTCCCACCGAGAATGTCCCACCCGGCAGATTTGGCCCACATCTCTAGTTTCCAGTGGTGGTATATGTAAGGATACTGGGTAACTGCAGAATATTGTTGTTAGTTGCTGAAATGTTTATAAAAGTGCATACTATACTATTGCTAAAATGTAGAGGTAAATTTCTAGATGGGAATGCATCTTGGAGAAAGTAGTAGCTTAATGAAAGCGTGTAAAGTTGCTTCGAGTTCTGCAGGCAGAAAAATCTTTTGTTTCTTCCAACACAGCAAATATTGGAGAAGTTATAATGCTAATGTAATGATTGACTTCTTACAATGGATCCTGCTCAGAATTACAATGTTCTCAGAATTAATCTCCAGAGACATCTAGAGGATATGTGACATTCCCTGCAGGACTTGGAGCCTTGAACTTCAATAATAGTCACTATAGCATTTAAAAGAAACACACACACACCATTAATTAAGTGAAAATGCCCCAATACCAAATGACAGCATGGATAAAATCTACATATATGTGTGAATGTGTTCTGTGCCTGGCCTGTAAATGTTCTGTTTCAACCAACTGTGACTTTTTATATTTTAGAGAAGAGTTTTCTGCTGACTGGATCATCGTTTGGGAGAAATTTGAAGTGATGTAATATAAGAGCACCAATGTTTTGTGATACATGTGACAGCTGGGGTTGAAACTGGAGATAAGTGAAGTTCATTTGATGTTACATGTCACATGGCTTTTGGAAGATCTGTTGTCTTTAGTCATAATCTCCTGAAACAAAAGCTTACGTGTGGACTGTTTGTGAAGTGCATAACACTGTTTTCGTGTTTTACAAGAGAAGGCACAGCCATCTGTTGCATTTGGAAAACTGTTAAAGATATTTTTATGCAAAACATTTATTTTATTAACAGTGCAACTCAAGAAAAGCTCTTGGTTTAAAATTACTTTTACATTTTTATTAGTTGAAACTATAAGATTACTTTGTAATTGAATTTTTATTTGAGTTGGAATGGTCAGTGGAAATGATCGGCATACCCAATACTCCCATTGCTATGCAAAAGTAGTTTTGTTTTTCTTGAATACAGGAAATTATGCAGTGCATGCAAATATTAATCAATGAATATACACTTTAAATAATTTGGGCTTGGGACTTACATTATTTTTAAATAGTTTGGAAAAGTGCATAACAGTTACAGACTGTGTTGAGGACACTTTTGAGTAAGGCAAAGTCAAGATGCTTGTTCCTACTTTACCTGCTCACAAGTACAGGTATTTTTTAGTTGTTTTTTTTTTTAATCTGTTTGCTGTCAAGTGGCCACAATTGCTGAATTGCATTTTACTTTCATACTTCGATATCAAATGTTAATACAATGGAGGAAACTTTAAAAAAAGGTTTAAAAAAAAAAATAATGGTATGCAGTATGATCAGTATTGTCCCCTGACAAAGAAGCTTGTGGCCAATCAGCTCCTCAACTACCTTTGCCTTAGAAAAAGTTCACATTAAAAAGTAGCTATAATAAATAAAACTTGCTTTCAGTCCCATACACAGGACCGATGGTTTGCTCTGTGGAATAAGACTGTATGTAGTGGGGCTCTCTTCCATATTATAAAATAGTTGTAGGTAGAGGGGATGGAAGTTCTTAAGCTAGAAGCAGTGCAGGAAGGGAGCCTCAGAAATAGGATGCAAAGAAAGTTATAAAAGAGAAGAGCCATTCTGTCTGGATTTCCAGCTGGGTGATGATGGAGCATGGGCCCTTGTGAGGTTGGAAGGCCAGCAGGGAGGTAGGTGTCCTTGAAAGATGGAGTGTGTAAGTGTGGTTCAGTTGCAAAGTCTGTGGCACTGTTAGAGTTATTGCAGTAATGCTGAATTTTATGATTCGCTGATACTGTCTTGTGGAAACAAAAAGAAAGGTCTAAGAGGAAAACCAGAAGGCCCTTGTAAAAAAAAAAAAAAAAAAAAAAAGAGAAAAAAAAAAAAAAGAAAAAAAGGACGCTCTCATTCTGTATAGTTAAAATGAACTTCTGTTGTATTGTGTAAATTAGTTTTGCACTTGTAACACTAAGATGGTTTGATAGAAAGAACATTTTTGCTTGAAGGTACACACAGTATCAAATGAGGTAAAAAGAGAAGGGTTCATTGAAGGAAATGGAGGCACCAGCAGCTTTTACTCCTACATTGCCTATCTTACATAGCCTTGAGCATGTGAACACACTTCCAATAAAGAGAAAGGAAAAGTCACTGGGAAGCCCCAGAAAGTTGCTCCTTCTTTTTTTCTCCTACACTTCCTTTCACATTATGTGTGTAATACATGGGTACATAAATAGCCCATGTAACCCTTCTCTTCCCCCCTTTCTGGCCCACCTTCTCTCTATTTTTTCCAACAGATAATCTGATTTACAACATAATTATGTTCGCTAATTAATAATGTGCAGCTCAGGAGAAGGAAAGTCATTTAGTATGGAAAAATTATGATGTAGAATTAAGGGTTCAGATATGTGAACATGTTTTGGTGGAATAGCAAGTTTCCTACACTGTCTAACTGTTGGTAACTGTCCATTATTACACTTTAGATCATGAATTTAGAGTGATTTGATTCAGTCCTTTGGCCAGCATTCATTTACCCAGCTTCTTTTTTCCCTTCTTCAAGCTGCAAGTCCAAAACGCAGTGCAGTTCTACATTTATTGACTTCAGAAAAAGGACTTGATGCCTCAGAAATGTCATTATATGCAAAATGTCTGCAGAGTGGGGAAGGTAAAATAATTGGTAGCAACTTTCTTCCAGTGGAAAGTGAAGTCCAATGCAACAGTATAAACCTTAAAGCTCTAGGGCAGATCACTAGAAAATGTTCTGTTGTGTGCAATGGGTTGTAGTGGATGAGTTTTGTAAAACTGAATAGTGTTGCCTTGGTGTAATTGTTATGAATGTAAACATATGTGAAAGGGGAGAAGGCGGTAGTATAAAAGTATAAAGACTGTATAAAGTATAAAGACGGTAGTATAAAGACTGGAATTTCTTCCTTTAAAATATACCCTCATGTCAAAAGCTACTTTCTTGCACAGTAAATTGGATCACAGCAAATACATTATTGATTATGTTATTGTAAATCATTTGCAGGTGAGAGATATTTTGTATTATTACTTGTTCAGAGTCCAACAATCATGAGATAAAAAGGACAAATTGGAATTTCACTTGATGGAGTCCTGCACATCAGATATTCTTCTATCTGAAGCTGCCAGTAGTGCAGCAGAAATGCCTAAGTGGTATTAGGTAGAAAACTGACAGCAGCCTGCATTTCTGGAACTGGACAGCAGAAATCAGGTAATCATTTGCATATATGTGTTCGTACAGTGTCACATTTTGGTGTTGAATACAGGTGACACAGATTTTGTATTTTTGGGAATTGAATTTTTTTCCCTTGTTCTGTTTCACAGACCTAATGCAAGGGAGCAGTCAAGGCTGCATGAACAGATGCTGAAATTCTCAGGTACGCAGTGTCAAATGCCTGAATCATGAGACCATAACCATACAAACAGGGGTACATCAGATGCTTGTACTTTCTCTAGAACACATTGCCTTTAGCATCGGTCTCCATTATAGATATTTTAAATATTCTTAAAAATTTATTCTCTCTTCAACTTCTGCAAACGTTTTAAGATTCTCTCCCATAAAAAGAAAAATAAAAGAAAAAATGGAACAGAGAGACAAAGGCAACTGTGAAGAGTTATCCTCAACTTGTTCATAGTACATGCTTTTGTATCATTAAAATGACTATGATACAGCAACTGGCAGATTTTGACTTCTCTTGCCTTCAAGCAGATAGTGCCAGGAAAGCGAGCAGAGACGTGATATACTGAGTCTAATTTATCATTCTAGTTTTCTGCTTATGAAGCCTGAAACAGTGAAGTGTTCAGGTTGAAATACTGATCAAATTCACTCTTTTTAGAGGGTGGCTTTCTGATTTAGTGGAATAGAGTGAGAATGAAAGAGCTATTAAGTTGTCAGTAGCTGTTAAGCTATTGGCATTCCAAGCTACTGGAGAAAAATACAAAAATCCCACATTTTTTCTATCCATAAAAAGCAAACTTCAGAAAATTTTGGTAAAATATCTACAGTGGAATCCTAGCTATGGAGTCTGAAAAGCAGAAGAGCCTGAAAATTGGTTATCTGGAAATCAAAACATAGTCTTGAAAATTTTATATTGTCTATATGCCATCACTTCCAAAGCTGGAATTGAACTTTAAATGATCACAGTGATGTTCTTCATTCCTTCAATTCCACTGGCATGCTATGTGAGTGGTTCTTATTGTAAGGATTGGTATGTTCTGACATAATGAATGCAGTGTGTATATTGGAAATGACCGCTGATTTCCTGTTTAATTTTTGTTTTGCAGAGACCACAATTTGTCATCTCAAAATATTTCGGAGAAAATCACTGCAGAATTTCACATTCATCATGGCTTTATTTTTAAATTAAAGAAGAACAGCAATCATTAAAATTAGCTTTTGCATATTCCAGAAATGCCTTTGACAGTACGTTTGTGCAAAGGAGGAAGGAACTGCAGAGATAAATTCCAGTCATCTCAGTTTTCAATGGAAATCAAAAAACGACTGGGAGAAGGTTAAGAAGTAATGGGGTGAACATTCTTGAGAAACACTGCAAAATTACACGGAGCCATCATGTTGAACATGCAGGGCCTAATCTGAAACCTGCTGAGGTCAATTAAAATCTTGATATTAATTTTCTCAGGTTTCAGATTAACCTCATCTTTATTTTGTAGAATTATATTATGATGGATTTTTTCTATCCTCAGGCTTACATGCTTTTGTCTTCACACTTTCTGTAAGATTCCCAATAATGCTATTTTTAATTTGATGTTCAGGTTCTACTCCTTCCTGTGAGAAATACATTTGTAATGCAAATAGAAGCTGGAAAATGGTTGTCTGAAGGTGGTGTTCTTATACCCGCACTGTTCTTTCTAAAATGCCAAGTATTGTCTGATGGAAATATTTAATAGTTTGACTCTAAATTATTTAAATAAATATCCTTTATTAAATTAAATTGCAGAAGTGGTTGTTGTGACAGTGTAATCATTTACTCAAATTACCCATCCTTGTAGATATTTTTCCTTTGTTTCAACCTCTATTTTCACTAATATATAATAACTCTGGATCTGTACTTCAGAACAACAGATTATTTTAGACTACGTCTGTGAAAATACTAATAGGTCTTATTTGTGGTACATCATTACAGTGAGTTAAGTTTATCTGTGCTGTGCATAGGTATGGGTTTAGTACTGATTGACTGTTATTATGTAGGCTCTGGCTACATTCCAGCAGTGGTGCAGCTGTATCTGTACAACTGTGTATCACACAAAATCCCCACAAATCCAAAACACAGCAGTCTGACTCATGTGTATGTTTTTGGCTTGTTATTATTATTACTATTATTATTTTGGTAACATATCTGGCAAGATTGCTGAAAACCAAATGAATAAATCAAGACTGTTTTTAGCCCTCAGATTTCATGTAATTAGATGTCTGTAGCTGATGTGCTAAGAGGTGGCTTTCTCACTGTGCAGTCTTCCAGTTGATGCTGTCCCTATCCTTTGAACACAGGAAAGAAAATCACAACAAAGCAATTACTGTTTTTCAAGCTCAGTCTTTACAGGTTAATATTAATGCTGCAGGTAAATGTTTGCCAAAAGCATACCTGTAGTATATTGTTGCTAAAATCAAAAGGGAAAACCTTATTGTAGTCTCTCCAGCTAGCAGTCATCACTTAAAGTAAGGAATGTGAAGTGACCAGCTGCCCCCGTATTCAGCATTTGGAACAGCAGATTCAAAATGTTTCAAGTATTGTCACTGGCAATTGTTTGCTACTAGCATTTCAATACTGTTCTATATAATAATAATCTATTTAATCAGATTACAGAAGAAAACATTGACTGCCTGTCTACCTGTGTCCAGAGTAGTTTCGTAACCCATTCTTATGTGCTTCTTGTTCATCGTTCAGATTGTCATGTTATTTTGTAACCATGGAGAACAGGGAGGGATGCCTGTTGGTCGAATTTAGATTTCTCCGGCTGAGTGCAAACCAATTTTTGAGAAAAATGAGAAAACATTTCCTAATGTAAATTGTACTGTCACTCCCTTATATCATCAGTGCAAAATGGATTTCTTTCCAGATCATCTGAACTGTATAATTAGCATATTGTGAAGGCACAGATTTGAAAGTGCCAAATTATATACATTTTTAGTAAGTAAAGATAAGTGCAATTAGATCAATGCAGCTAATTTATATGATGGGTTGGTCAAATAATAAAATTGTTATTATGGGTTTTGTGTGTGTGTGTGTGTGTGTGTGGAACTGTGGCATTTTCTAATAACCTCGCCACCATTTTCTCTTAGAATTACTGTTTGAACAATTTTTCAAAAAGCTGGGAAGGATTGAAGAAAAATGTGAACAGTAATTGGTGCTTAAGTATTTTGGTTCTTCCAAATGGGGTGAAATCACTTTTGGGAGAGGATGACATTTTGAATCAGTTGTCAATTCCAGACATAATGCATGTGATTTTCCTGCTTTTATCTTTTAAAGAATTTCTAAAGCATTATTTTTTCACTCGTGTTCTTCTACTTTTGGTTTTGGTTTACAAAGATAAGGGCTAATTTGAGGTAAATCATCTGGCAATCCAGTTTGCTTTCCATTGCTATTTTCTTAATGGTTTGTGTGCTGTAGGCTTCAAAATTATCCATATGCTACATTGCTTAAAAACATTTTAAAGAAACAATATGGTTGCTGTTTTAATTCATTTATCTCCACTGTATATTTAGAGTCTGTATAAAGTGTAACTTCTCCATCATGCCAACGAAAAGATATTGCACTCTCAGGTTCATGAATTCAAGAAACATGACATAATAGACTGGCAAATATGGCCTTGTGTCTTCTGATGATGATCCAAATCCACTCACTTATCTTGATCTGCCTATATTGTTAACAACATGGGATGTCACAGAAGAAATTTTTCATTGTAACTGTTCTTTATGTACAGTGCAGTGTGGAATTTACTTTTTATTGCCTTTCAGAGGAAAGTATCATACCTCTCAGTGAAATAATGGTTTTGTCAGACACTGGTATCTTTATTGTATAGTGCTTTTAAATTCTGCACTATTTATACCAAGCTTTCTTGGCTTAGGACAGGTGAGATGTGATACCTGTGATTCTCCATGAGAATGCTTAAAACTTTATGGATTCAGAAGTGCATTGTTTATAAGTAATTGTAGGTTCTGTATAGAAGGTTACAAGGAGAATTGTTTTATTACAAGTGCTCTATGAATGTGCGAAATATGAACAGCTATTAGAAATGACTGACAAACCTAAAGCTTGAACTCATAATCTTAATATTGATTTGCTTGCCTCTTCCTTCCATAATTACACTAGTTACAAAGTGTAGACATTGATTTGCTGTTAGAGGTTTTATTATGTTTGTTCATGACAAGAAGAAACAGCAGTCATTTTATTGCATGGATTGCCAATGTTTTGTTGTTGGGAGGCGTCTAAAACTCAAAGAACGATAGGTAACTGAAATTCATGGGATCAAAGAAGAATCTATAAAGGAAGAAAATGTGGCATTTGTTTTAGAACAACACTGAAGATAGGGCTGCCACTCAAATTGAAATAATTTTAATTGGTCTAAATATTTGTAGCAAGATATCATTACAACAGAAAAGGAGATCTGCATATGCTTCAGGGGCAGATAAGTGTTTTGTGGATTGAATGTTTTCTCTCTGTGTGTGTTTCCTGTAATATTTTGGACTCTTCAGTATTTTGAAGGGTATAATTTGCTATTTTGTGAGGGTACCTAAATGATAAAAAGAATTATAAAAACATATATATATATATATTTTTTTTGTAATAATTATTTCAAGATGAAAAACATAGTGGTTGAATTTAGATGAAGTGAAATCAATGACCTCCAACTGTAAATAACTTGTATGAAAGTAGTCTTCTTTTTCTCTGGGTATCTTTTCACTTTATTAAGAGGATGTGATGACTGAGCTTTGTTTAGCCATTCTCAAAAATCATACAAAATATATATCAGAAACATAATCAAAGCCCTTTTGCAGGCCTACTTGCTAGAGACAGAAAAGGTGGAGCATACATGAAAAGGGCATCCTTTTCAAAATGCCAAGATATGTTGTTTTTTGTTGTGTGTAATACAGTATCACCAAAAAGCTGTTGGTTTCTTTTGACAAGGAATTCTTTTTATCCTAGATACTATACTTTATAGATAGATAAAAATGTTTATATATACACATATCTATCTCTAAATAATGTGTATCTATATATCTGCGTGAATGGGCTTTTGCTTATTTTTTTTGTAAGCACATGTAGGGATGCAAGTACAATTATTGATCTTACTCTGGATAGTTTGCTATCTAAAAAGAACAGGTCAATAAAAGGTGAGAGAACGGAAGCGTTACATCCTGAGTGTGATGATCACTCACAGACTGTGTGTGATTTTGAAGCTCCAATAGGATGTAGGCTAAGATCCAATTCACAAAGCTCTGGTCTGTCAAGATCTTCCCTAGTCTTCCCTAAAATGCACATGCGTTTACTTTGTTTCAGTTTCTTGGAAGTGTTTTTGTGTTGTATGTGACAAAGTACAACATGATAGTGAGCGGAGGATTGAGTTATACAGGTGTCTTTGGCACTGCCTTTTGAATATCTGCGCCTCTCTCATTTTAGAAAGCAATTTTCATTGCTCTTTACTGTTTACCAAAAGGATAAGCATGAAAAAATGGAAAGTATCTAGATATACTATGGCCTTATTGGCAGAGTCACAGACTTCATAAACTGCTTATATTTATTTATACATATACTCTCATGTGTATGAGAGCACTCAGTCTTTGAAATCTTTTGATCACTATCCTTCTCCTTCTTGCCTTTTTTGGAGACTGGAGTGGAAATGGCTTTCCTTAAGCCCTCAAGCACCTCTCATATTCTCACAGAATTGCAGGGGTCAGAAGAGACTTCAAGAGATTAACCTGGTCAAGTCCAACTCCCCTGCTAAAGCAGGTACAATAGGTCCCACAGGTTGGTGTCCAGATGGGTCTTGAATATCTCCACAGAAGGAGACTTCACAACCTCTTTTGGCAGCCTGTTCCAGTGCTCTGTCATCCTTACCATAAAGGTCTTCTTCCACTTGTTGGTATGGGACTTCTTCTAGTTTTAGGACATCACTTCTTATCCTATTGCTACACACCACCAAGAAAAGCCTGGCCTCATTCATTTGCCTTTCACCTCCCTTTAGATGTTTATAAACATTAATCAGATCTCCCCTCAGTCTTTTTCCCAGGACAAAAAGACTTTCTTCATATGGGAGATGCTCTCGTCCCTTTATCATGTTTGTAGCCCTCTACTGGCCTCCTTTTAGGAGATCCCAGTCTTTTTTGAACTGGGGAGCCCAGAACTGGACACAATGACCTTTCTTCATAACCTTTCAAAGATGATAGGGAATGGCTTGGCAGTCACTTCTGCCATCTCCCTGAGCACTTGCGGGTGCATCCAATTGGGATTCAAAGAAGTGGTGCTTGAATGTCAACTATCTCTCTTGGTCTCCCTTACCTTCCAATGCTCTAACTTGAGAGCTGCAAGTTTGGTCCTTGAAGAGGACAGAGTTGGCTCTCCTGAAGTCTGGAGTTGCAGTCCTGCTCATTGCCCTGTTTCTCACATGTAAGATCCTGAACTCCACTATCTCATCATCACTGCATCCAAGACTGCCACAAACTTTTCACTTTCCCCAGCCAGTCAATCCTTTTTGTAAGAACAAGATCCAGCAGCACACCTCTTCTCTCTGATTCTTCCACTAACTGCTTCAGAAAGTTATCTTCCATATACCGCAGAATCTTCCTGGGCTGTGTGTGCATGGTACTGTTGGTTTTCCAGCAAATATGAGTGATTGAAGTACCCCATGAGAACCAATGCCTGTAATCCTGAGACTACTTTAAGCTGTCTGAAGAAGGCCTCACTAACTTCCTCATCCTGATGAGGCAGACTGTAGAAAATGCTTATAACTGCGTCACCTAAACTGGCCTGCCCCTTAACTCTCACTCATAAGCTCTCTATTTGTTCATCATTCATTGCTAGGCACAGCTTCAGGGATGGAGCTTCTAGTTGTTTTCTCACATAATGAGCAGCTCCGCTGCCTCACCTAGCTGATCTGTCTTTCCTAAAAAGTACATAACCATACATGGCAGCATTCCAGTCATGGGAACTGTCCCTCTATGTCTCCGTGATCTCAATGAGATCACAGTCCTGTGACCACGCTGATCTCTATTTCTTCCTGTTGCATTTCATGTTCCATGCTGCATGCATTGATATTTGGGCAGTTCAGAAAAGGAAAGTGAGCAGAGTTTCCCTAGAGATATGCAAGAGGATTCCCCATAGCTATAAATACCCTTGAGGTGACTGGCCTTCTGGCTCATGCCACAGGAAGCAGTTAAGGAACATTTTTCACTGTTCTGGTTGCCTTGGCCTATTCTCCAGCTGGTTGCAATATTGTGAGTGAAGAGGAATTGTATTGGGCCACATATACATAGGTCACTCTAAAAGTAATACCTCCTATTTATTTCCATGGAAACAATAAAAGATACAAAGAGCATAGTAACATTATTTGACTGAGCAAATTTTCAGCTACAAAGTACTGTTTTTCAACATAGCCACCACCATTAGCTATGCATTTTTTCCAGTGATGAACAGGAGCATGTATGCTGCACTTGTAAAAATGTGTGCCAGTGAAGATTACCTGACGTCTGCTGTTGTCACTGCAAAAGTGCACTACCTGTCACCTCACCAGACTTACATTCACTCTTTGGTCTCTACAAACAGTAAGTGCTGATGACGTTTTTTCAGCATGGAGAAATTCATCTCCACACTTTTTTCTAGTTTGTACTCTCCTGCCAACCACCATTTTGTTAGACTGCCCCTCTGCTGCCATCTGTCACAAGTTAACGAAGCGTAACAGAATTTTGGTGGGAAAGTTCACCTTCTACTGCCATACCCCCAACATCTGCCTTAGACGTGGGCCAACATAATAAAATAGGAGGCATTAGTTTTGGAGCAGCCCTCATTAAATATATACTATCGTTACTGTATATAAAATGACAAAACTTATTTTAATTCTTAATGTTTTTTATTAAAATATATAGAAAAAGAGGGCAACAAAAGCATAAAACTAGTGGGGTATTTGGCCTTGTTTTTGTGAAACTAGCACCTCAGCCTGGTTCGATGGCAGTGGCTGCAATTTTCAGTGAGCTCTCAGGGTGTTCAGTAAAGACTTCTGATGAAATTTTACTCTTCCTGTGCTTCGTTCTTCAAAACAGTTTTTCACAAATGTACCTAATGCCAAAAGTAGTGACACGAGTAAGGTGTGACTTTGAAGTGAGGGATATTTCTCTCTGGTAAGAAAGGGCTTATAAAGGTCTGGAAAGAGACATGATCACATTTTTAATTGCAACTCGGTATTTCAAATTTGAAAATTCAAAGGTAGTGTATTTATGTTGGCTGAAAATGAAGTCAGAAATAAAATTTAAAAAAATGATGGTTTTTTTTGCAATCCTGAAACCTATTCTCAAGCCAATGTATAAAAATCCCTACACTTATTTACCATCGCTTGAGTTGGCACTGCACTGCGTCCCATGTCCCGGTTCCAACCCAGGTGTGTTCCTGACACACCAATGTTCTTCTGGTGCTCAGGACCGGGCCCTGGTGGGCCACCATGATGGTGTAGGCAGGGGGTGGCTGCAGTGTGAGTGGTGCTGGGCCGCATGCAGCCCACAGCCCACAGGTTGGATGTGCCTGGTTTAAAGCCTGCCTCAGTAGGATGACCAGAGTGCTGCCAAAGACAAGGATGCAGTGCCTGTGGGACATGAAGCAGGATGCAAACTGACTTCTACACAGAGGTACTGCAGTGAGCAGGAGGGGCTGGTTCAAGGCTCAGAGGGTCTGTGTTGAGGTTCAGGTTTTTGCCAGTGTTGTAATGGTTGATTTTGAAATGCCTATCTACACCCTTGGATACGTAAAAGTGAGATACGTTTATCGAGATTTTTTGATCTGGTTAAGTTAATGTTTTCTACAGCCTGTTCATGTAAGTTGTTAAATGCAATTAAAACATGAGAAAAAATCAACTGGTAAACTAGAACTGTCCTTGTCCAGTATTCACTGTACAGCAAATTGTCTGTCCCTATCACGAAAGCGTTGATTTTAAAGTTATTTATGTATGTTGAAATAATAGTGGTGGCTAAAATAGAAATTTCGTTCTTTGAGTTAATGTAAGTTATTGTTTTTTTTAACTGGAGTGGATGAAAAGTAGCAGATTATTTTAGGGCAGTTCTTATAATATTATATAATATTATTTTGTAAGCTGTCAGTTTTATCAGCGAGAGAATGAAGATGTCAACCTGTAGCCTCTTCAATGTGATTCTTTCCTGTGTACTGAAGTAATTTATCTCAAAACACTTAATAGCAGTCTACACTTCTTAGATTCTTAAATTATTTCACAATAAAAGCGTAATAAGATAAATTGACATTAGTTTTAAAGATGAGACTATAGAGGCAGTTTTAATTCCTCACAGACAAAATAATTCCGTAGCCCATATATATTCTGAGTTACAATTGTTTTGATCTCTATTGATACTTTCTATTTAATGGCTGTGTCTTGCCAGAAATGTTTTCATACTTCCTCAAAATGATAAGTTTCTTGTATGTACTCTGTGACATTTCCTGAAGCAGTGATTGCAACTGTTAGAGACAGTGAGGAGTCCTGATTCTTTTGCCAGCATTGACTCACTCTGTGGCCCTGAACAACTAATTGAGGCTGAAATTTTCACTGAGGCTGTAGAGGATGTGGGCTTGTTTTCAGTCACTGCATACAGAGATAAAACCTAGGCAGTGAAGTCAGATGAGGGAGTCAGCTCCAGGAGAATGACATGGCATCATCTGCAGGCTCCTGCTCCATAGGAGACCCTACTTGCCAGCTGGGACTGCTCACTGAGCTCCCCGATCACTGCATCTGACTGAGCAGCAATGGGGTGCTCAGAGCCTGCACTTCTAAAGAGCAAGCTTGTAAGCCAAAATAATTTGGGATACACTTTACACACATGATGTCTCCGGGCCTTATTCATGTGAAGGTCAAGATCATTCCTGTGTGGAAGGCTGCCACAAGACCAGTATTCTACTTAAGTCTTATGTTATCCTCAGAGTAGGATTTAGGTAGTGCACAGGACTTGTGCTCAATCTCTCTTCAAGGGTTTATTTCACTGGTAGTTACATAGTCTGCCTTACAAATGGGCATCACTCCTTACACCAGCTTCAAAGTCCCTGCTACAGTAAGATATAGCCACACATGAAAGCAGTGTAATAGTCCAGGCTGAAGCATGGAAAAAGTGAGGGCAGTGGTCTGTGTCCAAAACCAGCAGTCATTCCCTGTCTGGCAATAGTGGTGAAAAGCTGTCTTGGTCACTGCTGGTGCTTGATCACAGAAGATGTAGATAAGCACATAACTCATGAGTGCTGGAGCAGTGCAGAGCCATGTGTCTGTTATGCATGGCCATCCCCAGCAAGTGCAAAGAAATGATTAATTTGAATCTTGATATTGTACATTATAGTTATACTACATTTATCTCTATTTATAATAATTTTACTTTTCATATAAATTATAATTATAATGGATGGAACTATATATTGCATGCATGCACTGGAGCATGGCATTCAATCTCCCTTTGTCCCAGCCCCCCTTTCTCCTTCCTAATCTCACAGTAACTAAATCTTTTGGATGGTCACACTAAACACTGATAAATTTGAGTCTTTGTGGAGATATTTTTTTTTTCTTTGTACTCTCCTCCTTTCATAAATTTGTTGCAAACATTGAAAGGAAACAGGGAAATCATGTTAAAGCATCTTCTTTTGTAAGACATTTGGGTACTCTGACTTACAAACTCTGAGCTAAAAATCAGCATCCAAGCAGTGATGTTATAGCTCGGAGCATACATATCTGGTGGAAAGCAAATAACTTCATCTGCTATTACACAAATGAGAGATGAAAATGGATCCTCCTATGCCTAAGCATAAGTACTGTAAACTGAGAAGACACCACAGACACAGTCACAGATGATCTCACTTTCTCCTGCTTTTAGACTTATAAAGAATACTTTCCAAAACATTTTTGTTCACTTAATACATTTCATAACATTATTGTTAATGAGGCAGTCTTCGTATTAAACTAACTTTAGTAGATTTCTGTATTCACTAACACAAGCTATCTGGATATTCTTCAGTAAAAAAATGAAACAAAACAAACAAAAAAAAGCATTAAAAATCCCATAAAATTGTCTGGGGATACAATGGCATGTGGAACATTTTTAGAAAGCATAATTTGTAAAACTAATATTGTCCAGACCTAAAATAAAATGAAGATATCTTTCAGCTAAAAGGATCCCCAAAAGTCCTGGAGAACGATTGATGAAATGTTGAATTTTCTGTTTGCAGAATAGGTTATCTTCAAAAAGGTTTGAGTCTGAATTAAATAAGCTTTATACTTAATTATCTCTACTTTCTATTATTTTACATGCAATGCTCCATATACTTCTTACTGTATTTTGCCTATAAGAAGCAACTGGAAAGCCAGGCTGACTCAGGACTGAAATGTCTTTGCATACACTGGGGAGAATCCGCACACAAAGGGACATTTATCAGGGGCGGCTGTTCCTGTGCTGAGGAAGGGAGCAAACCCGAGAGTCCAGAAACAGACTATGATCTTATCAAGAAACCCTCTTCAGTAATATCATCAGCCTGCTCTTGCCAAGTCTGGCATTTCTGTATTGTGTATCTGTGATGGAGAGAGAGGCAGCAAAGCTGTGCAAGCTGCATGTATCTGGGATAAAGTGGCTACTCAACCTACTGGTTCTGCACAGTGTTAAAGTATAATTGGGAATCCTTTCTGCCACTATAGAGTGTCTATGTGAGAATGGAGAGTACAGTATTTCTCTCATGGAAAACTGCAGAGAGGGCTCTTCAGCTGCTTTGGTTGCTTTTGTTGTTGATGTTTGTGTGTTTGTTGTATTTTAGTAAATGTCTCTACTCCTGTTTTTCCACAGCATGTGCAGCAAGTATAAAACCTTTTCAACTTTGCATCCTCGATGTGAAGATGGAAAGCTATTAGAAAAAACAAAAACAAAAACAAAAACAGAATATTTTTTCTTTTTGTATCAGATTTGTAATTTGATAACAAAGGCAGAAACTGCTCCTGTAGCAAGTGGACTCAAAGCTAAAGCTGGTTACCTCTGATTTCATCTTGAGGTTGGGATTTCACCATGATGGCCTTTCTTTAATTGAAAGGACTAAAATTTAACTTGCATCTTTTTGTGACTGGATTTGGAGAAACCTGAGCATCCTGAAGTAATTTGATTAGATTCTTTTTTGAGTTCCCCCAGTAGGAAGAATTACAGCACTATGCATGTGTTACTAGCAATGGAGTAGAATACAGAGCATCATAAATCAGAATGAATCTCAAACTTTCACAGATTTTAGGATGATTGGGAAGACAGAAGGATCTTTTCTTCTCCAACTGTTGTTCCATTGGCTGTAGCCTTCTGTAGTTCTGGTTTTCTTTCCAATTTCTAGAGCACAAGGCAACTACAAATTTAGGAGCATAGCAGTGTCTCTGTTGTGGTCAATAGCTGGCAGTGAGCAAGCACTGCCTCTTCTTCGGGACTGTGTCGGGGAAAAGTGCACTTTTCTTTCAGTAGGTTTCTGTAAGCTGTAAAATCATTCCACTAAGAAGCTAAACAGACTCTAGCAGCAGTATTCTTTATATTCTTCTTCCTAACCAACAAGGAGAAAACAGTATTTTTATAATAGCTGACCTTTAGCCTTGAAAACATGTAACTACAGTTTAGCAATTCTGGAATTAATAGCCCCTCACTTTGAAATTCCAAAGTCACATTGTCCTGTTTGATGCAGAGGTGCTCACCACTGTAGGTCTGTGCTTTTCCAGTGTGGGATGTGATGTTGTGTTCATATTCTGTACATTATAGGAGTGTGAGACACCATAGAAATGTAAATCTTTCCTTTGTATTGAATTTATATAAACAAATGAAGAACTTACAAATAGAGCTCAACTTTATATTGTAAGTATTTATTATAAATACGAGTGCGTGTACTTTTGAAACCACCTATGTTGTGGGGCATAACGTGCCTTCATATCACTGAGTTCAGTTCTGTGTTCCTGTTGGGAATCTGGAGCAGCTTTTGTACCTGTAGCTAAAGTCTCACTAAACAAGCTGGAGTACTGTACCGGTATGGTGGTATTAGTCAGAGCATAGTGTATATTAAATAATCAGTAATGAAACTTTTTCTTGGAAACAAAAAAATGATTGTCTGCACTGAGATATTCTTATCTGGCTACTTGGAGACAGAAAATGGTTTAGACCAGATGTCAGGTGAAATCGCAGCACTGGGTGCAGTTGTTGATACACTTCATGTGTACAGTTTAGCTATTATTCAGCTGAGCAACAAGGAATTAGAAGAAGTATGGTTTATTTTGGTGGTTCAGCTTATAAATTAAGTACTTATAACAACACACATGCTTTGGCTAAGTAGCATAATAGTGTTTACATTCTGGTTCTAAATGTGAATTCATGCACTTCTGTCCATATGTTTCATGCCTGGAAGTACAAATGTGTTTCCTCACTGCTGCAGGGCTTCTGCCTCCCTCTGTTTCCTGAGTATCTTCTGTTTCCATTTCTCCAGGCTGTCTTGTATCCTGATTGGACCCAATTTGAAACTACAGGCAGTTATTTCCTTAGACACTCCCTCTCTTGCCTTGTTTTTGGATTTTGTTTTTCTCCTTCCAGGTCCTTTTTTTCCTGAATATCTGTCTGTTCTTTTCCTATTCTCATTTTCAGAATATCCTTGTCTTTATTGTCCACTCTAGGACAGTGCTACTGAAGATAAGCATAGTACCTGCACTCTCTGCTATTTTCAGTACTAGCAGCAGGTAGGAGAGATAAACTGCTTCTGACTTTCAGTGCTATACAGAAAGGTAGAGAGCAGTGAGGTTTTTGTTACCAAAGTTGGAGAAGGTTTTTCATTTCTCATCCTTGCCTAGAATGCACAGCTGCCCTATGAGAGCGCTGCCAAGCAGCACAAACATTCAGCAGCTCATTGAGGAGGGAAGTCATGTGTGGCAGCTACTCCTGCTTGGTGTCTGCTATCTAGACCTAATCTGTCTCCAGGCAGAGGAGAATGGTGGTTTGAAGCTACTGTGGGCTATCCTTGTGTCTGATCCGCTCAGAGCCATCACTCTAAAAGGTCCTGTTGGCCTTGCTCCTTGGAAAAGAAGGGACTGGAGAGGAGTGGGGCAGGGAAGGATCCCTGAGCAGTGGCCAGGCCTATGTCCTGTTTTTCAGAGCAGCAAAATTCAGTTTTGTAATTGGTTCTGGACAGCCCTTAAAATGCATTTCTTACTGCAAAGGAAATTATAAAATTCTTTTCAAGGTGGATTGTAATTTAGTGTGTTACTGTTTGGATTCCACATATGTGTGAGTCTTTTTAGTAAGATAGTTACAGTGCTTGCATCGCAGAATGCACTTTGTAGTGCTGCAAGTTACATGTTACCTGGAAACTTCCCAGATCTTCCCATTTCAGGGTGACTGAGATGGTGACTGCATGTAGTGATATCAGCAGTGGAGAGATGTGGATTCAAGCACATTCCTGGGCTGAATTAGGTAAAAGGATGTGTTAAATCGCTAGCAGACAGACTTGATGATGTTAGGTGGTTGGCCCTTTTCATAACATAGCCGTGTGAATTGTTCTTTTAGCCAGCCCTCCTCCACAATGGCAGTGGCAACTTTCCAGTTGGTGCTGAAAGGGGATGCAGTATTCATGCATTCATTCATTCGTTCATTCATCATGAAGTGCCATGATTTAACTCATTGTGGGTTACTGCTTCAGACTCTCAGTTACTTGTTTTAGAGTTTTTGGCTATTGAATATGTCCTGTGGAAAGGGAATGTTTCTGTTTTGCCCACCTCCATTATGTTATCTTTTCCAGTATAATTACAAGCTAATTCAAAGCTCTTCATGTTAGTCTAATAGCTTCCGATTCACTGCTGTCAGCCACTACCTCTTTGTGCACTTCTGTGCTGCATGCCCATGTCCCTAACTCTTACCTATGAAGCACATTATTTTTTTCAGAGTAGTCTCATCATAGGCAAATCATTAATGGGACATCAAAAATATCCCATCTGTTACATATGGCTAAGATCAAAATTATCCAAAGTCTTTTTTTGTTTGTTTGTTCTTTGTTTCTTGTGTTTTTTTTGTTGTTGTTCTTATCCACACAGTAAATGTTGTCAGCAGGACAAGTTCACGCATCGGATAAGGTCACAATTTCATTTAGTGACAACTTCCAACAGCGTGAACTTACAAGGTTCGATTTATTAAAGAGTCAGAACGGATAAGATCACTGCATGGCCAGCCTGATTTATCAGGGTTTGACTGGAGTACTTGAATAGAGAACGCCATATTTCAAGTTTATGTTCGAAACTGTAGTTTAGAGTGTGTTATGTCTCAGAGACTTGAAAATTGAGGGAGGAGAATTTAGAGGAGGTATCTCAATAATGCAGTTTATGCCTGCCAAGCAAGTGGATGAACATTTCATATTGGACATGCCTTGTTAGGGATCACATGAGTGGAAGAGGGATAGTTCTGTGTCCTCTTTGAACTGCTGTGTGCAAAAGTGAACATATTAGCTGGTTCCAGCATTAATTACAATTTTTTTCTGTGCACACAGCAATGCTGGCAGATCTTTGGATCTGGGCTGGGCAGCGTTTAAGAACTTGTGAGAGTGTTTTCCACTCGTTAGCTATGACTTCAGAGCAGTCCTGTTTGAAACTATGACACACACTATTTCTCTGCTGTGCAAAAATATTCATTAAGGTTGCCAGGTGGCTATGCATAGGAAATATGCAAAGAAGTAGCCATTTGCTAGTGCATGTCAAGAAAACGGTCCCTAATTGTAGCAGAAAAAGAGCTTGCTCATCCTTTTTAGCTGACACCACTTAGAGAGCTATTCATGATAAAAAACAAAAACAAACAAAACAAAAAGCCCTACTGCAGCCAAAGTTACCAGTGACTGCTTAGAAATGTTAAACATTTGTAAATCTGGTTAAAGCTATTTCTGAACGAAGTAATGCCCTTTTTCTATCCTGAAACTCAGCTCTTCACTCACCTTCAGATATGGACTCCTCTGTTTATTGTTCCAAAGTGTGGGCAGGTGGATGAAAGCCAGAGCTCTTTTGTTCAGAAATGCTATATAGAGTTGAATTCTTCTGGTATTCAAACTGTGGTCAAATCCTCCTAAGGGTCAAAAGTTGTTGTCAGATTCATCTACACTATACGTGAATTTTAAAAAATGATCCTGATCTTGCTAAGCAAGAAGACAAAGTTAAACTAACCCTCCATCTCCTGTTTTATGCAAGCCCTTTGTGACATCCTTAAGACAATATGTTAATGTCAGGAAAGAGTCCTAAATTGAGTCATTTCATTCTGGTTTTGTATCCACCAAGGTGGCCTAATATCTTAAAAGCCATGGGATGTTTTGTAGCTCTACTAGTGAGTCATGACTTGGGGCTTCTTTTACAGTGCAGCTATCATAAGTCTTTGAGTAATCACAGACTTTAAAAGTATGCTACATCAACAAGATAAGAGAAACAGCCCACAGCACTAACAGCATTATCTTTTACCAAAATTGATTAGCCCATACTATGTGTCTCAAATATTTTGTATAAACTTACTCAGCAAGCTGAAAATAAGCGTGCTCCTGAAGTAGAAGCTGGGGAAAAAAAACCAAACAAATCCCCCAAAATAATAATGAAGAAACACTACTTCACCTGTGAATGACAATGCTGGCTGAGGCTTTGCTCAGATAGCTGCCAGTGCTAGCATTGCATAGAAATCTCTTCCTGATGTAATCTGTTACCACAGTTTTGATACCATTTAATAAATGTGAAGTTTCAGAGGAGCAAAAGGTTGTAAATGAATGCAGGAAAGTTGCCGACTTTTTGCTCAATGGTCAGGGGGTATTTATCAGAGGATTTTTAATAGTGACATTTGCAATCTTGCTTTTACAAACCCTTGTATCGGCCCCTGGCCTTCCCCTGTTTAGTGCAGACAAAGGAGTATATGCTGTGATTCTACAAAAGAGATGAAGATGAATCTGGTAGGAAAAAAATAATCTTAGCAGATGCTTGTAGATCTTACTTTTCTGTATTATTTTTTAAATTGTCCTCCCTTAGCATTAGGTTTTCTTTCCTGACAACAATTTTTGATGACAATGATCTTGCTAAGGATCCAATTGTAATGTGCTGCACCTTGCATGTGACCTAAACACATGTGCTTGCCAGAACACTTCAGCAGGTTATTTTTTGCAACTCCTAACACGTACATACATCCATCGTATTAAAAATGGAGGCAGTTACTAGTGACCATAGAGAAGTTTATCTTATTCAGAAAAAGATGATCAAGGAAAAAAAGGTTATGAAGCAGCATGATTTATAATTCTGTTTGCAATCTGCTGCTCTCTGTTATGGTGGTCTTGGTGGAAGGGAAATACAACAACTCCAGTACAGCTCTGTGTTGCCGTCCCATCTGCAGTGCATCCAGTACATTAATACATCCTGGAAGGTACTGCCCAAACTGCAGCATGGGACTGTAACAAAAGAGAAAGAATTTATATTAACTTACTCAACTCTCAAAGGGAGGAAAAAAAACACTTTTGGAAAATAGCAGCTCATTTTTATGTCTGCCTCAAACCTGAAATACTTATCAGATATAAGATTTGTGTTATTAATCTTATTTAAAATATAAAGTGTAATGATGTGTTCCTTAAAACTTAGGTAGGTTTTTGGATATCACCGGATGATCTGCCCCAAGTTTGTCGTTCTTAATCCATTAAAAGACAGGCCTGCTTGTAAATCCACAGGTACAGATAAGAAGTCACTGTTTGACTGTGTCTGAACCCTTTTCAGATGAAAAATGTCAGTGGCAGAAAGGGAGGCTGAATTATTTTTTAAAAGGGTTTTCAAAGATTCTCATGATTCCTCCGGTATCAGTTAAATGTGACATGTCCGTAGACGTGGCTGTTTTTTAGGGTGTAAAAGCAAGTAAATGCTATAGTTTTCATCTCTGTGTAGAAAGAAAATGCTGCAGTATGTGTAAGTGATCAATTTGCCTTGCACTACCAGAAAGATTCCTGTCTTCCATAATTAACATACAAAGAGATACTTTAAGGTTCCAATGATTTGTGACCATGTACCTGTGAGAGGGAAAAAAAGTGCATATATATGTATATTTCTGTTTGGATGCATATATATCACATATGTAAATGACATATAATGTATCCATAACAAGCTTTGCTGCTTACATACTGCCATTTAAGCTGTCAGAGCCCTGTCATGATGATAACTCACCCGCATACATGCAAGCTTTTGTAAACTGGTACAGCTCTATTTCCCAGATTTGTTCCAGTTTGCAAGGAGGACCTGATGCACAATTTTACATAGAGTAGTTTTGTAATCTGCAGCACTCAGAGGTGGTATTTAGATTTCTGTGCTTGGAAACAGGAATCAAGTCTCCTCTTTGGAAAAATGGTCAAGATTAACTCAAGAGAACCTTTGCAGCCTGGCTGACGCATAAATGCAAGCGTTCATGGGAATGGCTCATTGGGGGAAGTCTGTGGAGACTGCCTGCAAGCCGGAGGAGTTACTCACTTCCTCAAACCCAAGGTTAATTTCTCAGCAATTGCCAATTCTAAATATGGGATGAGTTTACTTCTTACATAGTTGGACTTCCCACTGCTTGTGCAAAAGCATGGCCCTGATTAGGGGGAGAGCTGTCGAGAAGGGATGTGCTGCAAACGGCAGGCAGTGCTGTTGCTTGGAGGGAGGAAGGGCACTTAGCAGACGGCAGAAGCAGGGCTGCAGAGAGGCGGGGGAAGTTCTGCACGTCCAGGGGCTGCAGCCAATTTTCAGCCTTTGTGGCAACCTGCAGGAAGGGCAAACCTGGGTAACAACTTGAGCAAATGTGAAATGATTGAGGAGGAAAGCACTAAATCCATCCCCGCTGCTAAGTCTCATCCCTCTTGAAGTTGGAAAACAGAATTTATTTTTATTGTTTTAGAGAAGATCAGTATAAATTGTGTAATTTTGCATGTGAACATGGCTGCTATTGCACTTTTAACTGTAGTATTTGTTCATAGCAAAACAGACTTCTTGAGGAAATTGCTTTGCAAAGAAGAGTTGTTCAGAGTCCTTTTTTTTAAATCCTGTAATAAAATTAACAAAACTGGAGAAGTTAAAGTGAGCTGAAGTAACACTTCAAGGTGTTAAAGTCTGTACTTTCTAAATAAAATATCCATATGAAAAAGGAAGAATTAAAAAAAAATAAAAAATCACTCTTTACCCCTCCATTTCATTTGCATGTTGTGTTAAAATCTTAATCTAGCAAGTTAAATTATTTTGGGCCTAATTCTGAACGGTTATTTCCTGTACATCACTCTGTTCAAAATCTCTACTGTTGTAATTAATTCTAGTAAATATTTTTAGTGTGTCTTCAAAATCAGTGGAGATGCTCTGGATTTTCTCATTGTGAAATATGTTTAAAAAGTATTTGGGAGCCAAATGCTTCAGAGTGTGTTCTTCTGACAGTGAAATGGATCACAGAGGCTCATGTACCAGGGGCTGTTGCACTCTCAGCTATCATCTTCCCCCTCCTCAGCATTTTTTAAGAACTTTCTTGAATCCACTCTACTGGCTAAGAATGCCATACTGCCTGTGAAAAGGTAGAAAAAAATGTAACCTTCTAGATCACCTTTGAATAGAATTGTAAAGAAAGAGGTTTGTTTTTCTTCTGCAGGATGAACAGATTGGTTGTTTTTTCAGACAAGTGTAATTAATTCTCGTTCCAAGGATCCTCTGAATGCCATGCATACATAACAAACATGGAGGTGTCTGCTGTCAGGGTAGGACTGAATGCACTAAAACACTGTTTGTGCTCTTTGTTTGCAGGGGAACTGGAGGTGGTCCAGAAGGATGGGGAGCGCAAGGTCCAGAGCCGGCAGCAGCTCCCAGTGGGGACAACGTGGGGGCCCTTCACCGGGAAGATGGATCTCAACAACAACACCTTGGTACGTAGGTGATCCCGGGCACCTTGCTTCCGTGGGGGTAATTATGCAGCTGGAGCACTTGGAAAACAGGCTTTGTTAGCTGTCGTGGGCAGTGGTATTGGGATCACTTCCAATTAGTGCACCTATGGCAGCCGTCCATGTGAAGTTATTTGGAACACAGGTTAATAATAGTAATCTTGTTATTTTACAGGAAGAAAGGAAGTGTTGCTTCCTTGTTTTTTGAACTACACTGCTCCCTTTCGGCAGCAATATCTGATTTTTAGTGTCTTTTAAAATATTTCATAGCATCAGTTGTTCAATATTTAATTTATATTTTTGGATGGCATAGAAAATAAATGGCTACATTGGTTAACCTAAAATTTATTAAGTCTGCCTCAGTAATAAGATTATCGGACATAGTAAAATGTCTCATCGGCTTGCAGTTTTTTTGGAAGATACTGAAAGACATTTGCCATGTAATATGTTCCTAATTGTACTTTTCAAATTATTATTTTGATGCAGAAAGTATGTGTAATTAACTTGTAAGTAACACTTTGCTGACTTCAGTTTCATGAAAATCCATGTTGTTTCTAAGTGTTAGTTTCATTTTTGTTTGGATAGGTTTTAACCCTGAGCTTCAATATTATCTGTATATAGTTCAGATCAGCTTTCCAGGAATATCTGGAAAGGTGAGCCCATGATAAAAAAAAAAAAAAAAACATCTCTGGAAAAAAGGGTTTAGGCAATTTGGGAGTATACATTGCCCCATGAGATACTACTAAAAACTACTACTACTAGCTCTATCACTTGCCATTACAAATTTTGCAGGAAGAGATTAACATAAAGATCTGGGGAAGTATTACACACATGTGTACTACACACATCTGGGGCAGATGCAGCTCTGCTTTAAACTGAGAAGCTGAACTTCCCAGTGTAAAGGATATCATCCTGTTATTGGAAGAACTGAAGAGTGGGAAGTGTTGAGTTGCTAAAGCAGCATCAGTGGACACGTGAGAGAGGGGACATGTGGAGCTGGATGAGAGGAGGAAGCTGAAATTTTTTCACTCTTCCCTGAAGAACCTATGCTCTTGTATTTGAGATCTATTTCTAAAAGCTTGCTGGATATTTCTTTCTGTAAATGGTCAGTACCTGGTTAAAAGATGCACTTTCAAAAGTACTGGACACTGAAAGTGTCTTACACTTTTCTAAGGGAAAAATGGAAAATTTGAATACCTGTCTCCATTTTCTCCATTTCCTTTGTTTTTTATTTCTTCATCTACTTTATTCTTTGTCGATTAGTCTATAAGCATTCTCAAAATGTTTTTCACAAAAACTCATTTGTGACATCTATCTGAGACTCAAATGATCTTTCTCAGATTCCACAGTCACTACTCTCATCAACATCCATGCAACAAAAACCTTAGTACTGATGTGTCTTGAGGTCAGTCTGTATAAGACCTGAGGAAAAACACTAGCTTTGTGTTATTCCTATTGCCATGAGAACTTATACCACTTCTTCGGGTGTACGAAATTTGAAGTTAATGTTTCAGTATGGGAGCTCATGATGACTGAGCTGTCACTACAAAAATTATCATTATCAGATATCCTTAGGATCAGTTTGCAATTGTTTTATTTTTATATTCTGAAACAGGGATGGAACAACTGTAATCCTTCCTGCAGGAGCTTTCTTCTCCTTCAGTTGTACAGGCATTAGGGCCTGCTATTACTTTGAAATTTGGATTTTTGCCATAACAGAAAAAATTAGCTAAAACATTTTGTTTTTTAATAAAACTGTAGTGACTTTTTATTTTGGTGGTAATCATCAGATGGAACAACTTTCTCAGCCTAATTCAGAGGGATATGGGATAAAAATGTTCAGAATGACTTCTGTCTTCACTAGGTTGGAAAGGTCCTCCTTTGCTTCTTGTCCGTTTAGAAACTCTAATTTTTGCTGACATGATAGATTTTATTTTTGTTGTGCCTTCTATTTATCATAAATGCTTTTTGTAATCGGAAAAAGTTCCTGTAAACAGAAATGTAGTCCATAGCAATATAATTTTGACCCCCATTCTCTGAGACAGTCAAAATTGAACTGGATGTGGTCTTGAGTAATCTTTGAAGTTGAGTCTAACTGAAGTTTGCCATGCTTTGAGCAGAAGTTTGGACAGGAGGTGCCTTCTACCCTGAATTATTCTGTTTCTAGGCAATGTTCCTTTTTTCCAAGTATCAGGTGTTTCCTGCAGTCCTACATTCGTTAGTTTCAAATGCTGCGTGAAGAAATGTAAATCCTTTGATAGATCCTTAATTTACTGTTTAAACGACACAAACCCAGTGCCAGCTTCTACGTTTTTCCTTTAGCATTTTTTTTTCCCTTGAAATGATTCTCGTTTATCTATGATATTTCTGTTTGCTTTGCACATTTGATTACTTTCCTCACTGCCATACATGCCCTCAGTTGTTCACAAGGGGACTTTGTGTTTGTTTGCTTAAGTTATTTATATCGGTTTTGGAAAGCTCATTTGGGTAAAGCCTTACGTCTCTAGAATTCAATCAAACTTTCACATCAGCTGCTGATGTAAGGTTTAGTTCATTTCTTAATGAGAACTTCAAGCATTGCACTGCTATAGACATGAAATATTCTTTGGAAAAAGCTTTAATGTGCATTTTTAGTGTAGACAGAAAAGGAAAGAAAAAATCAGTGAAACTCAGGTAAGTATCACAATTCTTGCAGCCGGACTTCTTGGAAAAGATGGTGGTGGTTACTAGTAGGTATTTTACCTGACTTCACTGATTTTTAGTGTTAGCAATATATGACACTTAGCCTCACAGGATTCACTTGCCTTAGGAGTCACTAAGCAGTAAGTTACTGCTTACTTGCTGTCCTTTCACCCAGCACTTTATACAGTCAGTACTTATATCATGTGAAACTGCTTCGTATTTCAGTCATTGCTATGGTGCTGAATAAAGACTCAATGCTGTTGGCTCAGGAGATAGAGCAGGCTAATTAATTCAGCATGGTAATTAATTGAGTCACTGTGCCAGATGTCAAATACTTTTTAGATCTTTCAAGTTTCTGTCTTGAAGTATATTAAGAATATACATCTCAGAGTAGGAGAAGGTTGGGTACCTTGAACAAAAACGATTAAAGTGCTGTTCACAATTGCAACAGGAATAGCAGCTTTTGACTTCACCAGCAGTGCCACAGCACTGTCAGATGTGATAGAGCAAGGTCCCTGTCAGAATACTTAAACTCTAGTGGTAGACTTGAGAGCTCAATGAGTAAGCATGTTCTTAATTTTTCTCGTCTAAGAATCAGCCAGCAATCATGAATTTTGAAGTGTTTAAAACTCTTTATGAATTGCTTACCCCATTGCATTACTATTGCTGTGCACAGCCATCAGAAGTCCTAAGAGTGTTGCTTTTTAAGAAGAGAGTGAATCTGCGATATTGGAAGTTTTCTAGGCATTTAATTCCCATTTCAATATGAATTTGAGAACTCCTTATATCATTATCTAAATACTTATAGACATCTATTCATATATTTAGAGTAATAAATCTCCTATTTAGATAGTTTTAATGATCTGTTCCCATAATTTTGCCAATTTGGCACAATACTTTTGTTCAGCTGCTGGTCTTTGTACCTGTGGTCACAGTTGCAGGTTCTTTCCTTTTCCTTCAATTTCTTTCCCCTTCTCGTTCCTTTCTGCTGCAAGAATAGCAGTTAATAGTCCCAAGAAAATGAAATGCCAGTGTTTTCAAAGTGAATCATCATGGTACTTGGATTCCAGAAGGTAATGGCATTGCTCTTTTGTACTGGGCAAGTTTACTGTCATACCTACACGTAACAAAAAATTTTATGAATTGCACAGGATTTTAAGAGAAATACAAGGGCTGCTTTGAATGTAATGCCTCCTGTTTTATGATGTCCTCCCATGACATAAGAGGCAAATGTTGGTGATGTGATAATTGAGTTTGAACCTGTCCACTAATAGCCTGTTACCTGTTGTTGCTGTGTGACACATGGCAGCAGAGGGGCAGTCTGACAGAATGGCCTCTGACATGCAAATGCAGCAAAACTGAATTCTTTCATGCAAAAAAAAGTGGCACCCATTGGCATTCACTGACTCTTGCTGAATATTTCTGGAGACTAAACAGTGGATGTGAGCACAGTGAGGCAGTGGGTGGTTGGAAAAGTCCTTAAAGATCATCAAGTCCAACCACAGTCTAACCATACTACCCTAATTCTAACAACTCTCTGCTAGGTCATGTCCCTGAGCACCACATCCAAACAGTTTTTAAACAACTCCAGGGATGGTGCCTCAACCACCTTCCTGGGGAGCCTATTCCAGTGATTAACCACCCCTTCCGTAAAGAAGTTTTTCCTGAGATCCAATAAACCTCCCCTGGTGCAACTTCAGGCCATTTCCTCTCGTCCTGTCACCTGTCACCAGTGAGAAGAGACCAAACCCACTCTCGCTGCAATCACCTTTCAGGTATTTGAGGAGAGCAATGCCATCTTAGCAGCTGTGAAACAGTGGGTCTTCTCTGCTGGTGCAGATTTTTAGGAGTGTGGCATGCAGGCTGTTGTTCATTGCTGGACAAAATGCACAGCTAATGGTGGTGACTGTGTTGAGAAACAGTTTTTTTTAGCTGAGAATTTTCTCTATCAGATCATGTTATTGTGCTCTCTGTATCTACTGTAGTCCACAGAAATAAATAAGAGGCTTTTCTTTTCTTGATTTTTGATTTCTTGAGATTACTTGAAAAAAAGAAGATACTTTTACAAGCCTTCTATGCTAAAAAGAGATTGGCTATATATTTCTAGGTTTTCTTGAGGTTTAATATGGTATCACTGTTTTGACAAACAGGCACATAAGTAATTTTGTACAAGATTCTTTTTTTTTTTTAATGTACAGTTGATGAGCTCTAAGGGAAGCAGCATGATTAAATCAGTACATTTAGCTGGGGGGCTCCGACTTTGTACCTTGCTGCATCCCTCAAAGTTCAGTAGTTCCTGGGTACCTAAAAGCAGACAGGAATGTATTTCTACGGCTTGTGCACATAGCTTGTGACTCTAGTTTTCAACAGGAAAGTGGGTTTGCGCACGTGCCAACTATAATGTGAGCAGGCTTGTGAGAAGAAGGGAAAACAGTTCTAGGAGGATCAAACTGCTGAAAGCATAGCTGCTGCACATAAGCAGATCTAAACTGAAATTGTTAACAGCTTATTTAAGAAGAAGCAGTTCAGATATTAAGAAGCAACTGTAAATATTTTCCTTGTCTCCCTGAAGCAAAAGAATATCTCAAATATTGTGACTGCATTCAGTATTTCTCAAGAAGCAGCACAGAACCACATGGCCTGTGATGAAGGTCAAGCTGTGGATGATGCCATGGCTCCAGTAGTGAGTGGAGGTATTCTGAGATGTGATTTCCTTTGGCTGCAGCCATCTAGTTTTTGGTGTTAATCTCTGCCTATGGCGGGATTTTGTGAAATGAAACAATGAGTGGCTGGATCCTGCCCCCTATTCCTGTGGTCTTGTCACAAGGAGGAGCGCGTGGTGCAGGCCTGTATCATCCTGATAAGGAAAAGAGGATTCAACATGGCTGTGACGGGAATCCGTGGGAAGAAAGTGTGCAGGTTTGGACCAGGCGAGCAATGGGATACAGCAGAGACCCTTTAATGGGATCTGGGAGGTTCAGTGCCAAAGCTACACTTTTCCTGGAAGATAGCCTCACAAAACAGTTTATTGGGTAGTGCTGTGAGGGGCTGAGGAGCCAAGGTTCAAAATGCAGTTAAGTTATTCATTCGCTAATCTGCAGCTGGTCACTGCAGGTCAAAAACCTCATATCTGTAGTAGCCAGCAACTTTTAATCTCCAGAGTTGCAGTGTGAGAGTTTGCTGGGCACTTGGTTGAGGTTCTGTGTGGCCACAGAGAGCAGCAGCCTCTGCTAGGCTGCCTCCAGTTTTGTTGTTTAAACGTAGAAATGTGTAAAGTAGGTTTTGTTTTTAGTCAAAGACAAATGGGGATGTTGGCTCTTATTAGCACAATGACTCCTATGTTTCATTACCAAAAGTAGTATATTGAGTCACAAGCCGTGATTTTAATATTTACTATACTGGTTTGTACCTGTGACATCAAGTGTCTACAAAAGCATTTCTTTCAGTTTTTCACTGTTATTACTGACAGGTTATACTTTAAAACTGTAGCTTGGGAGCACTTGTTTCTTTCCCAAATACTGGGAGACTTTAGTGTAACAATATTTCTGGGCAGCAAATTGTGCTACAGTTACTGTAATGTACATTTGTACTATGCAAGCGTCACTGCCAGCCACTTCATACAATGTGAACATTTTAAAAAGCTGAGATATGTTGATGCAATGTAGAAACCCATGTGGCCATCCTCAGTGACCGTTGAAAACATTCCTTCACATTCCCTCATATTCCCACCCTCTCCCCTTTTATAAAGCCATGAGTTGAGGGGAAGGTAACGACAGAAGAATTTTTAAAAAACTTTTGTCCATGGCCATTTTTAGCCACTTTTCAAAACAAACAAACAAACAAGCAATCAAACACAACAGCAGTTGTTTCTGTTCCTTTGTTGACATTTACATAACAGAGTTAAAACATGTTGCTAATACGATAGCAAGATATGGTAATGATCTGAATAAACACTGTTCTTGAAAAGTCAGAAGAGGTTTTCTTAAGCTCGAGAAAGTGGTTTCCAGAATGCTGAATGAAAACCACATTCCCTGCAAATAGAAATGCACATATTGATCACACACCACTGTCTCAGTTCTGTTAGCATAATGATATTAATATTGTTGTTAATATGGCCTTAATTTTAAGATACTACATGTTTGAGAGGCAGGCAGATATGTTTCTTCCCTGTTTTTCTTGTTGTTTTTTTTTTTTTTTTTTTGTTATTTTTTTATTAACAAAACTAGGAGATGACTGAAATCCATTGTTCCTTCTGATTTCTTTATTGCTGTATCAATTATTTCAGAAATAGAGTGTTATGTAGAGAATTTTTACTTAAAATTGCTTTTAAAAAACTCCATTCCTGTATCTGAAGCCCTTTCTTAAAACTACACGTGCCCATGGTTTAGTTTGACACTTGTTTATCAAAACGACAGAACTGGAGCACTGCATCCAGGCCTGGGGCCTGCAAGCACAGGAGAGATTTGGAATTCTTGGAATGGGTCCAGAGGAAGGCCACTAAGATGATCAGAGGGCTGGAGCACCTCTGCTATGAAGAAAGGTTGAGGGAACTGGGATTGTTTAGCTTGGAGAAGAGAAGGGGAGACCTCATTGTGGCCTTCCAATACTTGAAGAGAGCATACAAAAGGGGAATGTTTTAAACTGAGACAGAAGGTTTAGGTTAGATATTAGGAGGAAATTATTCATACAGAGGGCAGTGACACACTGGAACAGGTTGCCCAAGGAGGTTGTGGATGCCCCATCCCTGGAGGCATTCAAGGCCAGGCTGGATGTGGCTCAGGGAAGCCTAAACTGACTTAGGTGTTGAATTTAAAGAGTGCCACTGCACAACCTGTGAGCAGGAAGGTGTTCTTGAGCTGCCAGACTACAGACATACAGTCTGATTCTCCCTGTACCACAGACTTTATGCCTCAAACATTTATTTTGCTATTGATGATTTTGCAAAATTTGTAACACAACTTTTTGAATGGAGTGTAGTCCTATTTAGGAAGTTTGGATGAGAGGAGGATTTGGTTTAGCTCCTTTGAAAGTGGTTCATACAGCTCAGTACAGTAAACACCTAAAGGGCACAGTTCAGTATTCATGTTTATGACAAGGAGTTTAATGTTTTTGCTGTCTTCTGAGGAATATATATTTTTTTAATTCATGCTTTTTATTATGATATTTCTATTTATTTATGAAATGTGTGTTAGTGTAGACTAAGCAGGTAGAAAATGTCAGATTTAAATATTTGGCAGTTTTAGAAACAACTTTTTTCTCACTAGATGTTAAACAACACTTTTTTTTTTTTTTTTTTTTTTTTTTTACACTAAACCAAAATTCAGTTTCTAAAATGTTGATAGATTTCATTATTAGTTTCATATCCATAGAACAAGTGCAGGAAAATCTAGTTGCATCATTTTAGTAAAATGTAGAGCCATGACGATGCCCGTGTCTACAAAGATACATGCATTGTTATGCCAAGAATTTTGTGCTTATGAGGGGCTCTGAGCTGAAAGACTTGCAGGCTTACGTTCTCTCCTTAACCATTATAAAGATAAAATATCCTGGATACTCCTGGGCTCCTCGGGGGAAAATACATAAAGCCCACATAGTTATCCTTAGCATATGTTGCTAGTGGAGGAGAGCACCGTGATGACTGAGTGTATGGAACTACAGTGGCACTTGGGAGGACAGTGAGGAGTGTGTTCCATAAGACCTGTGGAAGCAAAGCGGGCAGTTGTTTGGAATCGAGCGTGCTGTAGATGAAATTCCTGTGTGAAAAGAAAATTCACCATTTATAGGTTTTAGAATTATGCTAATGAAAGTGCAAACCACAATACGACTCTCTCATGTACATTATCACTGTAGCAATAATAAGATTTGAAATTATTGTCTGTCCTAGTTTAAGACTTTGAGTAAAGGAATAGACCTGTGGTTTCAATGAAGACAGCGTGCACTTGCTGCTCACTTCAGCACAGCGTGATGGAATGATCAAAATTCCAGTCGGTTCCCATTCTCTCTGAATAGGCTTCAGAGGAATAGCCTATACATGTGCAGGACTGATTGAAAAAAATGTAGTTATTTCATTGCCAGCCAAATTAACTGCATTTTGTGAAAGTATTTCTTTGAATTTCTGAATAGAAAAAAAATATATAGCAAGCAAAGTTAGCACAGTATGTGTATTCTGTGTATTATGGCCGCAAGTTGTATCAGAGGAGGTTTAGATTAGACATAAGGAAGAACTATTTCTCTCAGAGAGTGGTCTGGCACTGGAATGGCTGCCCAGGGTGGTGGTGGAGTCGCCATCCCTGGCGGTGTTCGAGAGGCGTCTGGATGATGTGCTGCATGATATGGTTCAGTGCTTGTGGTGGCAATGGTGATGAGGAGACAGTTGGGACTGGATGATCTTATAGGTCGTTTCCAATCTTGTGATTCTATGATTCTACATACATACACATTTATAAATATAACTACAGGAAAATACACATGTATACATTTATACATACATATGCTGGTGTTTGCAAGTGTATGAAAGACAGCATGTTCTATTACGAAGGAAATGCTGTTATTAGTTCCTAAAATCAGGGATGCATTTGAGATACCCACATTTTGCTCAACTTTCTGCTCAGCTGTAGCTGCTCTCCTAATGACGTGGTGGTATCACATAGCCAGTAGCAAAACTTGTCCCTTCCCAGATGCAGCAGATCTCCTTTCTATCACTAAAATTTGGGCAGTACAGTCCTTGTATTGTGCATAAGAGCGGAGTGAGATTTGTAAATATCCCGGGCCTCATTTCTCAAGCTCAGCAAACAAGGTCATCAGTGCAGCCCATGGTGGCTCTTGCGAGCTCCTGTAGCACTGCAGAGACATTGGGCTGCAGTCCTTAGGGCTCTGCTGGGACATGTGCAGAAGGCACCAATGCTGGGCATCCATCTCTGTTCTCCTGGGCAGTCCCAGCCACCTGCAGCAGTGGGAGTTACAAAATGCTTCGCGTTCATGTCATGTCTTAAACAATCAAGCATTAATAAACTTTTGTCCAGTGTTTTTTTTTTTAACTAATGTGTTTTATGTTATTTCACAGACTAGAGAAAAGGGGAAAATATTTCAACACAGCAACAAAAATGTTTCGCAAATTTAAAAGCCTTAAATATATTTGCAGTCATGTATTTTCCTGGCTTTTTGTTTTGTTTTGTTTTGTTTTGTTTTTTAATTTGAGCTTCTTAGGGAATAATTGTGTTTTAAATAGAGAAAATAATGCCTTTTCTCTGTGTGCTTTAGGGGAAGAACACCAGAATGTTACTGATGCATTTAGAATAAGCTATATAACATTTGAGAAATCATCATAGTTTTTGCATAAAAAATGCAAATATTTTGCATCTAAGAAAATTACGTAATTTAAAACTGTTGCAGATCCATATTTCCCATCTTTTTTGACATTTTATTTTAATGTAAGCCTGAAAAGAGCAGAAAATATTTTTGAATAAAAGCTTCATCTGTGCTAGTCATTATTATTATTTATGTTTTTATTTATAAGCACCTCCTCAGTCAACACATTCCTCCAAGATATTTTTCTCTTTGAGCTGTGTGGTTGCACATGGTGGTCTCCAAGATGGGGGAGGAGTGCCCGCACTTTCTAAAAGATGAAGCTGGCACTTGTGCCATGTGCGAGGACACAAAGACAAGCCAGGGTAGCTGAGGGAGGTGTGCTCGGCACGGGGAGGTGACGAAGGATTCTTCCCTCTCTCTCCCTCTTGCAAGCTGTTGTCCTCACGTTGGGTAGAAAACTGGGACAGATTAGCATAAAGGGAAGATAGCAGTGAAGCAGCAAACAATAGTAGGATCAAAATATGTGAGTTTGTTTAAGCTTGGGCTGGACCAGCAATGGGAAAAGTGTAGGCGCAGCAGGGACAAAGTGGGTGACCCATGGCTTCTGGCATCACAGTGCTGGGAGGTGGCTGCAGCCAGCCTGTCTGTGTGACTGTCCAGAGACATTGCTAGTAGCTGACATCTCTCAAACTCGGCTTTGAAAGGCCTGTTGGAGAGGGTCCAGAGAAGAGCCACAAAGATGATCAGGGAGCTCCCTGCAAAGACAGGCTGAAGGAGCTGGGCTTGTTCATCCTGGAGAAAAGAAGGCTGCGGGGTGACCTCATTGCAGCCTTTCAGTACCTAAAGAGAGCCTACAAACAGAAGGGGAAACAACTCTTCGAAAGGGTGGATAACAGCAGGACAAGGGGAAATGGTTTTAAGTTGAAGGCGGGAAGATTTAGATTGGATGTCAGGGGAAATTCTTTACAGAGAGAGTGGTTAGGTGCTGGAACAGTCCCAGAGAGGTTGTGAATGCCCCGTCCCCAGAGGTATTCAAGGTCAGATTGGATGGGGCCAGTACTTCAGTAAGCATTTCCCTGTTATTCATCCCCTGGGCAGCCTGGTCTAGTATTAAATGTGGAGGTTGGTGGCCCTGCATGTGGCAGGGAGGTTGGAGATTCATGATCCTTGAGGTCCCTTCCAACCCTGGCCATTCTGTGATTCTGTGATTCTGTGAATTAGACCCGCTTTTGCAGAAAATGGCAGATGGGACATTATGGCAAGTGAGACAGTTGGTCACACGGCGGAGGATACCCTTTTCAAAATATAATTGAAATATAATAAGGACTTGCTGGGAGATAAGAAAGTGAGCCTCTATATTTCTTTGATATGTCCCTCATTAATTTCCTGCAGGTTTTTTTCTTACGGATGTTTCTTCTTCCTGCTCCAGTTTCTTGTTTATAAAAGTTAGAATTAACATGTGGCAAACAACCCAGTTTTAAATGAATGTTGTTTTTTCAGTGAATTTTTTCTGCTTTATGTTGGACTTTGCTTTCAAGTGTTCTGTACTATTTTCTTAAGAAATACTGTCTGTTTTCTGGGGATCAGTGTCTCAGGTTTGTGTCAGAGATGTGAGAAGAGAGAGCAGTGGCATTGGATTCTCAGGATGCCAAATGTGTGCACTTTGATCTGGTGCTCAGGGTGCCTCAGGGAGCAAGCTGCATCTTGATTTCTGTAGTCTGCCACCCGCTATCAGGTACCAGGGCCCCAATTAGGCAGGCGGAGAAACAGTGAACACACCGTGGGCTGGATGTGGAAACCTTTGTGAGAAGGCTTTTTGCATCAGCAGCGCTTGTTCTCTGGTGCAGTTTCTGGGGCAGTAAATGCCCTTAACACTCAGTAACAGCAACAGCTACCTTCATGCCCTGATTTGAAAGCTCTCCCCTCTCCCCACATTTCATTGTGGTTAACATTTCATTGCAGAATGGAAAATGAAAAGGATATCCATGTTTTGAGAACTTGACCTCTCGCAAATGTGAGACCACTTAGAGTAGCTGTTCCTCCTTAACATTCCTCACATGCCCTCCACCAAGCCAGTTGCTAGCACTTGGCGCAGTGCTGGAGTGGCTTTGTAGTCACACCTGCGCCGCTTGCTCCATCTGTGGCATGCGGGAACCCATGGGGCAAAAGAGCCTGTCTGAACTTCAGTAAGCATTTCCCTGTTCCATTCCCTAAGTTCCCCCCCATCCCAAGGGGACTCGACTGGAGTCTCATTCTTTATTCACTGTAGCCCCTATAGTTTTGAAGTCTCCTGAACTCTCTAGAAGTGTGGTATTGTCAGAATTCTCTGTGTCTCTCTGGCTGCTCTGTGGCACCTGCAGAATGCTCTGGGAGAGCCGTGAGGTGTGGGGAAGCAGAGGCTCGGCTCTGGCATCCAGTGCCATCCCCATGGCCTCAGGTTCATGAGAGCTGCAGCAGCAAGCAGCACTGATGATATTGCATCAACATTATTGGGTTAACAAGGATTCGTGAATTTATTTTTTACAGACGACATGTGAAGTATGCAAATCTGCCAAGTGTTAGAGATCACAGTTTATAGGCCCGCGGATCGATTCTTACTGGTCATTTCCACCTATGGTCATTGGAAAAATACAAAGGGAATGCAAAGCAATCAGAAATATTAAGGGCCAGTTAGTGTGTTAGGGCTCGAGTTCGCGCAGTGCTGAGGTGCAGGAGGAGGTGCTGAGCACCCCAGTCTTTCATTCAGAGCAGTGGGGCTGAGGAATGCCTAGCATTTCATGACACTGAACACCACCACTACAGTCTGTGAACCTCTCTGTAGAAGATAAATATTTCTTATTTTATTTGACCTTGGAGATGGAACTGGTTTGATAGGGTTAAGGTCAATGAGTATATTATTTTTAGACGAGATACGGAGTACATGGATGGTTCTGCTTTATTTTAGCGTGTTAACATCTGGCAACATTCTGTTCCATATGCTGCTGATTGTCCTGATACATTCATCTTCAGTGATTATCAAAAAGATTTCAGTGCTCTGGAGTTAATCACACGTTAGAGAAGACAAATACATGAAGACAAGTGGAAAAGCAGTGTGTGGGTTTTTGTGCATAAGACCAAGATTTGGGTAATCTTGTCAAGTGCTCAATTAATTTAGAAAATAAATATTTTAAAAATTGATTTAATCAGTTAATATTTGTGAGTACTGTGAGGATGAAGAACAGCATATTGGAGCTTGATATTGTTATCACAGTAGACAGAGAGAAACTAATTGTGCCCTTTTATTTCTAAATGTGGTGCACTTATTTCTCCTAAGGATAAATAGTTAAAGGAGTTTTAGGTCTGTATCCTTTTCCCATGTGTCATTTTTGCATAGCTTTTCTGTATGAAAGTTTAGCTATGCTTGCGCTATTTCATTACAAAAAATCACACACATAACTATCAACTGAGGTTTTTTTTCTTTTTCTTATACCAGTGTTTTCAGTTTTCCTAGGTTGATAACATTTTTTCCAGGGCTATCAATTACTATTTTCATTTTATGCTGTTTTGGCCTTACATGCTACCAGCTTCAGGGGAGAAAGACTTACGAGTTTCAGAGGGAATCTGCACATAGCAGGTGTTCCTTTTACAGCACCTTCTTTTTGAAAATGCAGAAAGGCTGCCGAGATCAGAATGAACAGGGAGGCAGCAACCAAACTAAGCATGATGTCTGTCAGCCTTGTACCCCTCTTACAGTGTTTGCCCCAGCCTGTGCTCACCTCCAGACAGTTGGCTGTGGGGCTACCCCTTATTTCTCAGTGAAGAATTCAATTAAGAAAACAACCACACAGTCCAAAGTGTAGAAGGATGTGAAAGGATTTTCACTCTTCAGTGAAAGCCATAGAGCAGAATTGGCCCATGTAGCACTGTGCAGGACGTCTGGCCAAGATAAGATGTTAGAAAAGCAGCAGGAAGGCTGAAGTGGCAGTTTGCCACAAAAGGAAAGGTAGAGAAAAAACTAAAGTAGCAACATTGCTACTCAGTATTTCTTTCTTATTTGAATATTCATCATTTCAAGGGAAAAAAATAAAGGCAGTGAAATCTCCTAGGGGACGGAACATACCGCTATCCACTACTGAGATAAAACTTGTTTTATTTTATCATGCGCAAATTTGTTTAGATCTTAGCAGTGGCCACTCTTCCTGTTGCCAATATCTATTAATGATAATTACTTCAAATACAATACTTGCTCAGTGATAGCATCACGTCATGGTGAGGAAGATTGTGATCTTATCTAAACCTATTCTGTTTAACTCTGACACTCCTTCTATTATAGTAGGGCCTAGATAAGATCATGCCTGTTAGGATCAGACATTAGTTGGAATCAATATTTGAAAATGTGCCTGTTTTTGCTTAATAGCAAAGTTAGTGTGGGGGTCAGAGTGAGATCATTTGTTGGATGAGATTGTACAGCTTCATCTTGTAACGGAAATGTGTTCTTTGCTTCAGCTGCTGGTGAAAAGTGAAACAAGGGCTCCTTGAAAACTGTACAGCTTCACTAACAGTCGCTGTGTAAGGAAGATACAATGATTGTTATGATATTTAACATCTGTAGTGCTGCAGCATGTTGAGGTTCTATCAGGAACTGGTGCTCCTTTGTGCTAGACTCTGTCTGAATCTGATACTAAGAGGACAGCTGCTAATCTCAGCTAGCTTAGGTCCTGGGCTTACACCAGCCCCGAATACAACGGCAACAAGCAAGTGTGGGAGGCAAAAGTTAAAGCTGAGCTTATGGAGATTAGTTTAATAAACAGCAGTTACTTCACAGTAAAGCAGCAGACATGAGCTTTACAGACATGGTGAATCAATAAGGCAGCAAGTTTGCAGATGGTTCCAGGGAATTCTTCCTACTTCCATTAATCTAGTGGAAGAAAATATAAAAAAATTGGAAGCATTGATTTAGATGGGAATTTTTAAACTCACTGGCTGTTAAAGAAATATATAATCTGTATCAGAGATGGTGAACCTTTTTAGTGCCCAGTGCCAAACTTACTTTGAAAAGCTCAGAAGTTCATGTGCTGCCAACAGAAATCTTTCAATGACAAACTTGTTACCAGTGCAGCAGTGTACAACTGGTGGAGGTGAGCACTAAGAAAACACAGAGTGCCATAAATGCTGTTTTACTGTACAGTATGGTTACTGTTTCTGTAGGATCTTTTGGGTTTGGGTCAAGGAGACCGAGTGCCCATGGATACTTGTGTGGATTGCTTGAGTGCCACTTTCTGTTTCTAGTCAAGAACATGAATGTTTCCTGTGTTATCAATGGAAAAGTCGAACAGCGTAAATTAAAAACTTAGAAGTTAACAGTCATGTTAGCAATTGTTTTTATCATTTCACTGCAAAATAGGAGTGCCGCTAGTTCTGTGGCTCAAGCTGGAATCAAAGAGCTTCATGTGTAGTTCACTGAGCTAGGGAAGTAGCAGGATTGTACTGGACTGCTCTAGACAGAATGACCACAAGAGATATTTTAATAGATCTTTTAAATCATTCCAGTGCAAAATAAAAACAATTTTGGAGATTTCCATGTTCTAGCATGAAATGAGCTTCTTGTTTGGATGCCCAAATCTGTATTTGAATGAATTTCTGGCATTGTGCCTACCGATGTTCTGAGATCTAGACTGAGTTTACCAATCATTTCAGTCTCAATAATGTTGCTCATTACTGAGTGTTTCTCATCTTAAACTCTAACTTGTGGCTTGACTTAGATTTCCTTCACTGTTAACAGCTCGATTACAATTCTTCACATTTGACACACCAATCTAAATTTATAACACTGTTCTCTGAGAAATGAACATATTCCAGACAGGAGTGGTAGCTTTCATTAGACAAAGTCAGAAAGTTTCTGATTTGAAACAAAATAAGTTTAATGTCACATGCCCCTCTAAATATGCATGGTATATCAGTACCAGTATCACATATGTGCCAAATGGTAGTTATAAAGAGGTGTAACTATAATTTATGTTTCTTCAGGCACAAAAATAAGTGGAATGACAAATGAATAAATCATTGCACCAGTGTTAACAGTAAAAGCATGACTGAATTCACTATCACCACATTGCCTTTCAAATCAAATAAATGCTGTTCTTTCAATATAATCATATGTGAAAAAGAATAAAGAAATACCAAATATGAAATATCAAAGTAGATTTATATAGGTGAAATTCTTCTCCTGTAACATGTGCATAAGGATATTTGAGTAGTATTTTGCTCACAAAAAGTGAAGCGTTTCCATATTTTCATTGAAAAAGGCACAATTTTGGGTTCAATCTGAATAGTTAAGATACAGATTTTATTTTACTTTTATTTTTAACAAATAGGAGGAGGAGCAGAGACATTTTTGAGTCATCCCAGAGTAACTGGGAATAATTTATCTTTGAAGTCTATGAAATTCATCTGGATTTTAGATATCTGTATCACAGAGCAGAAAAGATTCATTTTCAAGATAGATTTTTCTTTATTTCCCCAACTATATGGAAGTATTCTAATCTTGGGGCACCCTGAAAGAATTGTTCTGATACTACACTGTGGTATTTGCGGACAAAAAATAGGTGTTTTCTCACATGCACACTTCCAGAACATGGCCTTCACTGACAAGGTAGATTTTTAAGCAGTCAGATTTAAATACTGATTTATTTTAAACTTAGACTTTTTGAGCAATTTTAATTCTTTGAATTATTTCTTTCTTTGCAGTCTGAATTCTGAAATGGGGTGTAGTTTAAAATTCATGGAATACTGTCAGTTTTCAATTGTCCTTTATTTCAGAAGCCAAAATGTGCTAGATATAGATTTCCAGGTGCATAAGTGGGGCAAGAAAGGAGGCTAATTTGAGACACAATGAGGCTAATTTTAAATACAATGCAAAACCCAGCACTAGAGTTTTCTGCCTTACTCCCAGATATACATAAAACAAGAATTGTCACTAAGACAATTGAATATATCTGAAGAAGTAAGGTGGTTTTTTTTTCCCATGGATATCCCTTTTTTCTCACTAAATACAGAGTGAAGAGCCATAATTCTGCCTTTATGATAACAAAATGTTCTCTTCTATTAGTAGCTCATATTGCCTACATACAGCATGTGAAAACCTTCTGTTAAACTTGTATGTGAGTGAAGTCAGAGCTTCATTTCAAGCCTGAATCTGAAGCAGTTAGAATGAGGTGAAACAGGAGGAGATTACAAGCAATTATACCTATATAAATAATATGAGCATTTATTTTTGCTCTAGAATTTTATTTAACTTTGTTTATGTATTTATTTGATTTCTACTCTCTATGCCAAGAAGTTCTTTGGTATCCAGACTAGCCTATTAAACAGATCTTGCTATTATGGTTGGTATTATTATGTCTGAATCAAGAGTGTGATAAAAAAAGAAATCTCTTCCTGAAAGAATTTAGAGGCCACAAAGAGAACACAGACAAAGAGCGGGAGAAATGTATAATTTGATCACCATTTTTAAAATAGGAGATCAAGGTACACAGAGATTAATGGACCTGCTTGACAGCACTCCGAAGGTCTCAGGTTTCCTACAGGTTAAACGAATGCCTGCGTTACAAGATTATCCCCTGAATGATTAGCAGACACCCAAAGAGTTGTACATCACCAGACTATGAATTGAACTAATTTGTTTAAGCTCTTCACATAAAAATTGCAAATAAAAGTTAGTCTTGCAGGAATCGCTCTCTTCGTGATAGAAAAAATGAAACTTTTTATGAATATCACATGCAGATAGTAACTAGAAAGAAAATGTATTCCCAAATTACTACTGAAGAAAAACAGAAGAAAGTAAGTAGTCTATCAAACAACTACACTGCACAAATTTCTCACCATTTCATAACAGATGGGTTAAAATTGGAACATGAAGTTATTTTAAAAAATCCAGATTTGCAAAGAGTGGTGTCCCTTATCATGTAAAGGAATGATTAAACCAATTGATATCGCACTGGTGTGCATAGTCTGGACTATGTCTTTGAAAAAGAGAAAATGTTTGATGGTGGTCTAGCAGTGCTATGCTTCCAGTAGGCCAGTCAGTCAAATGCAAATACAGCCTATAATAAAAAGAGCTGGTTGGCATAGTAATTGGGAAATGAATGTTATTTGTAGCTCCATATTTCTGTCTTTAGGAGTCTAAGAACTAGGAGGTTGGTATTGATAAGAGGGTTTGTGTATAAATCCTTTGTAATGAGGCTGTGCCTCTTCAGTCATTTGTATTAATTTTAACTTTAGATATGAACATCATTCTCTGGAATGGTTGACAACTAAAATAACTAATTTCACAAATGTCTAGGAAAAAAAATCATGTATTTTTAGAAAAAAAATCCCTCTTTTTTTGTGTCAGGGTGAGTTTGGGGCTGTACACAATATTCAGCTTATATGGCATGGCATGCACTATAGATTATAGCTGCATTTGTGTAGATCCTGGTAAGGATGACATGGTTTTGGGAGAAATACCAACTATAGAGTGTAGTTTAAGGGGTAGAAATGCCCTTCTTATCCTTAACTAAGGGGAAAAGCATTCTCCAAATGGCTTTAGATCTGCATCAACTTCAGCATTAACCCCCCGACTCTACGTATAGATTTTTCTTTATTGGCATGTTCGGTTGATTGTTTAGTAAATGGATTTAACAGTTTCTGCTGTTCCATATCTTCCTGCAGAAACTTAACTTTTAACATCTCATTCACTTTCTGAATATTTCTGTCAGAGTACCTGATAATGTGGGACTGTAGAGTCCTAAAAAGAAAACAGTCCAGAATGATGAGGGAAAGCCAAAGTTCAGGGATTTTGATGCTTATATTTTACAACTCTATGCACACCACAAGTGCTCTCTCTCCATGCAGTTTCACATCCTTCTGTGTAGATTCCCTTAACACCTCACTTTCCCTCTGCCCATTCCGTGATGGTTATCCCTTATTTCCATTTCTAGCACTTTCCTTCTCACCTCTCTCTTCACCTTTCCAGTTTGTCCTTTTCCACTCTTCTCTTTCTGTTACTAAATTGTTTCTTTATTCTACTTCCCCAGTATTTTGTTGTTGTTGTTGTTCTTATCATATTCTTAACAGCCACTTTTCCTTCTCCATTCTCTAATTGCTCTGTCCTTTTTCTTACTGACCTTCAAGACTCCTTCAACTGTGCTCAAGGGCTTGCCCTTCCTTAATGTCCAGCTCCATCCATTCTGGTTACTTAGTCTGCACTGACAGGAGTTAAAATTTGGTGCTGATTTTGAGCCAAAAGAAATCAACACAATGATCAGTAGTTGTGTGAAACATGTATTTGTGATTAGTTTCTCTTCCCAAGGTAGCACAGTCATTGCTGTGACTCATAACAGGGCTGATCAATAAAGGTATAGACTTCTATTGCTTGCTTGTTACTTTGCTAGCTATATAGATGTAATCAAGTCTTGTCTTTCAATGGTAGGTACCCACTAAAAACACCAAGAAGGATTCTCTTGACTCTGCCCCACCTGAGTTTTACGTTACACAGCAAGTCAAGTGTATTGTGGGCTTAATTTTCAATCTACTTAAGCATCAGGTATGGGTATTGCTAGAAGCAAGCTATCAGACTTGGTGGGCAAGTGGACTGATCTTACATAGTAAATCCTATGCTTTTGTGATATGTTGACAGACCCTTACGTTAAACAGTGCTAGGAGGCACTGCTGTAATAAAAACAAACTGGCTCATGCACTACTTCTGAGATTTTCCATAAAAACAGCATAAATGTTAATGAATAAATAATCTTCTCCTAAATTTCATACAATAACTGAGCTTACCCCAGGCAGGATGTGCCACTGTAGATCAGTATTTGAAATACGTGAGGATTCCTTATTTCTAGTAGTGCAGTGGGAGGAAAACTTTGTCATTCCCTATGTCATTTATTTCTCGGTATGGTGTTGAGGGCTTAGGTCTCTTGTCTTTACACATCCTTGCTCATACTAAGTCCCTCACACTAGGCGCTAACAAAATTTTTGGAGGAAAGAAAGATAACAGGGAAAACATGCAAAATATTAGTTAAATTAATAAAATAATCCCACTTCCCTGATCTTGTGTGCAGAAAGAAAAGAAGAAATTGAATTGAAAATGCATTAGGTAATGCCTGATCTTGGAATTAATCTGCTTACTTACACACAGCAGAGATACAAATTCTCTTGAGATAGCTAACTTGGTTTCTGATGTGGTATAATCCATGTTTACACAAGCATACTTAAATTGCACTGAATTGTAAAGAGAAAAGATTCCTGTGTAAAATGAAGCAGAGATGGAAAGCAGAATGAGAAAAAATCTTTTTTTTATCATATGGTATTCTTCTCTTTCTCAATATTCAAAAGAGTGTATTAAAAGAAATGTGTTACCTCTGATCTGAACTGTGCTTGTTTTAAATGAATCTCCTCACTATGAGAGCTGTTAACTATATTTTTGGCTGAGTCAACAAGACTGAAGAAAACGTAAGGTTATTGTTGTTCAGTCTCAATCGAAATGGGGATGGTGGAATCATACTTTCAATCTTTTTTATTAAAGTATATTTACTTTGACCAGCATGATTATTTTTCCGTTGTAGTTGGATTATTCATCAGGTGTTTCTGTTTTTTTGACAAGCCTATGTCCTCTTGTCACATCTGAACCTAGCTTTGTGCTGGAGAAAAGGATGTCACTCAAGGTTGTTTTTGAGGAAACCCCTCAGGTAGATACAGTCACTTCCTCCTTGGTGGCCATCTAGGAATTTGTAGGCAATGCTAATACGACTCGATTCCCTTGAGATTGAGAGATTGAACCATCATTTTCAAGTTCATTTTATACTCTGCTTTCAAAATGAACTTGAGAAAGGCTTGAAATTTAAGAGGTTTTTGAATTTGAGTCCCATTTCATCATGAGTTATAAAGCATTTTTGCAACTCTCCATATTAAATAAATTAAAAAAAAAAATAAAATCAGGTGACAAGATGTAGGTCATGTAAGAAAAATTGCTCAAAAAGTTCTCCAGAGTCTGAAGTGAGATTATGGCTAGCTTGTCAGTGATAGGTAGAGAGATTCTGATCTGTGTAATTGTACCTTTTGTACAGTGAGTATGAGGGGGCAGAAATGAGACATGGTGTCTTGAAAGGTAAAGTGCAGAGCAATGAACTCTGTTGTGTTTTTTCAACCACTACAAGGGTATCAATGAAAGGCTTCAACTTTATTCAGTATTAATTGTGTATAATTTAACTTTAAAACACTCAGGACTTGTGTAAGTTTAAACTCAGAATGTAGCAGTTGTACCTGGGGATTTAAATATTGTCATAATAGAATGTATAGTTTCAAGAAAAATAAAAAATGAAAACAGAATATAAAATGAGACATTACTGAGCTGTGAAAGCCTTACGTTCTGTAGATTATGATATTTTTTCATATTTTTCTTTAAATTTGTTCATATTCTACTTTATTTAGTTCACTATATTGTTTATCATTGTCTCTCTATTTAATATTCCAGGCATAAACAGAGGGAAAAATGATCTTTAGAATTCAGGATTTTTATAGCAGTCAGCCTCTGAAAACTTTCTGCCCGATGTAATATATAGTGGAGTGCTTGATGTGGCCCCCTGAACACAAGTGTAGCAATTGTATGCAAGGCGAGAGGGGTTTTGTTTGTTTCATCCATATGACAGGTGGACATTTAAGACCAAAGGTAAACTAAAATGTAGATCTTCTCTCAGTGTAGCAGTGTCCCAGGATTACAGCTGGGACAGTTTATTTCTGGTCCTTGTTTTTTTGTGACTTTCTTCTTTTCTCTGAATGCCCCAGCTAAAAGGTGAACTCAGGAAGGAGAAAAGAAGGAATTAATAAAAAGGCTGAATTTCACACCTTACAGGGTTCCTTTTTCTTTCTCCCAACAAACATTTCTCAAGGAAAATCTTTTCAAGATGTCACACCATGCAAACTCAGTGGAAGTTAATAGGTTGCACAGGTACCTTGTGATAGAGAACTCACAAATTCTGCTCCTCTGGCTTTGGGTCCTAATGATGAAGAAAATCCCTTTCCTGCAAGTACTGCATAGAGGGAGTTTTGCAGCTTTTTTGCAGCTTTTGCAGATTTGATGTTTTATCTGAACTCCTCTATTATTATGACATCAGATTGACACTTTTTAGGATTTTGAAACCTGAACTGTTTCATTAGATTATAAATATTAGAATTTTAGTACTACCACATTGAATTTTAATAACTGAGAAGCCACTGTGCACCCAGGCTCAGAAAAGCTATTTAAATCTGCTGCACTGACAAGGAAAACAGAAGCAGCATGGTAACCAGTAAATTTTTTATTTGTCCCTAGGGAGAAAAAAATATGTAACTTGGTGGCGTGCTGCAGCTCTGTGCACCTGTCCACAGCTATGCTACATCCTGTGCTTATGAGAAACATCTGAATTAAAACAGATGTTTTCCATAAACTGTTACAACTTCCCTTCATTTAGTGTTCTGTACGGGAGACTTGAGGCCACAGTTAAGCATTTCAGTATTAGATATATTGAATTTTTAATTTTTTACATATGTACCAAGAAGAGTTAATATCTCAAAATTAACTTAAAATTAAAACTTTACAGTGAACTGTCTGTTTGTGCATCATTTTTTAGGTGAACTGTTACATTAATTACCAGGACTTTTTAAACCAAATTGAATAAAGGGGAAAGTATGATAACATACATTAGAAGAGTAATGGTTGCTTAATCGAACTTTTGCTGGCACCTACTTTATCACCTAAATCATGATGCATGTGGTACTTGGGAGCATATTTTCAGACCTGATATAGGGCTACTGTCTTACATGTGCTACTGTGTGAAGTTTGGGGCCTTTCTGAGTGTACAAATACAGACGGGATTAGTGGAATAATGAGAGGTTGTCTAAGTGTTTATCACTGATGGTTAGGCGAGTGAGAGAAGTAACACCAAGCACTCTGTTCCTAAAATAGCTTTAATGCATGGCTTCATCTCCCCGGTGAACCATGAGGATTTTTGATTGCATGCCCTGAGACACAGAGGAAACAGAGGTGAGCTCAAAATGAGTTTGACAATTCTTTTACACTTGTAAGCTGCTGAAGCAGGCCGCTTGTTCCTACATGCACAGCAAAGTGACCTCAGCTGAGAACAATGCAGATTCTGCATTCATGAGATTCAAATCCTCAAACTTAACGGGCAAGACCCCATGAGGCTTGATGTATTAACATTGGACACATTGTTTCGAATGGAAGAGTAAAAGCATCATGTCGGTCTGGTGCTAGTGTGGCTGGGCTGTGAGCTAGGTGTGCTGCCTTTTGGTGCAGTCTGCTGGCCCTGAAGCCAGCACTGTCCTGTGGTCATCAGCTCTGTGAGTAGGCTGGTAGAATCACCTTTGGCTTTGCCCTTCTGCCAAACTTTACTCAGGCATAGGGGAATGAATTAGGAGTCTTTTTCAAATAAAATTGGTTACCAAGAAGAAAAAAAAAAAAAAAAAAAAAGTGCCCTGTAGCATCATTTGAAAATGGATTGCTGGCTCCAACTTTTAGTCCTGTGTGCCACAAGGAACAAGGACACACAGACTGGTGAACTGGGCTACTCAGTGTAATCTCTGGCAATCCTGACTAGAGTCCTTTGGATTTCCCTTTCATGTGTACAAAGCAAAATAGAACACTGACAGGATGGCCATTGCAGCTGTCAAAGCGCCTGAAAAAAATTCATGTGTGCACTCACACACATTTATAAATAAATAAACACAGGTACATATAAAAAGACACGTGTGTATTCAAACCTGGAGAGAACTGAATGTGGGAGACAGCACAGTTTGTGGATCCTCTTAGCTACCAGCATTTTTTCAAACTTGATGGAGAAAATGTGAAACTATATGGCTTGCATTATATCTGCTGCACTAATATTGCATGATGCTACTAAAACCATCAGTGCTGAATGAAGTAGTTTACTGAATTTCATAAAATGAAAGGAATATATGGGGGGAGAGCAGAATATTATGTATCCAAAGGGAAAATCCAGCTCCTAGAAGGAAAATGAAGGATGAAGTGTCAGAAAGAGAAAAAAGGAGAAAAAATAAAAAAATAAAAATAATGTGGGGAATACTTTTTAACTGTCTGAAACAAACAAACAAAAAAAGAGAAACATTTTAAATTAGTCCTCAAAATTCAGGGACCTTGGCTGTAAAATTCCATCTGATCGCTATTAGGCTTACGTGAGATTACAAACGCCTACTGATAATAGAGTTAAATTCAATTTCAAAGCATTGCAATGAAGGTACTGAAACTGCAAGAAGCCTACAGTATGATCGGGGTGAAAAAGAGGGGATACTCAAAGCACAAAAATAGTCAAGAGGATGCTGTTTGCACAGTAATTGACTCTAAGGGTAATTTTTTGTGATATATTGTTTTCAAAGTTAGAAAAAACATGAAAACAGAAAATCAATAGTATAGCAACAGAGAATTTCAAGACTGTTGAGTAAGAAGGAGGCCTTTGCATGTTGTATAGGATTACGGAAGACTTTTGTTTCATTTTATTTGTTTGCCTTTTCTTCTGAGCCAGACTCTGGGTAGGTGAGGGTTACTGCACTTGTGAAATGGAGACCCTGCATCTTAAATTTCCCTCTTATTTCCTTCCCAGTTTGGTTGTCGTCTTTAAAGAAATTTCCAAAGAGCTTGACTATATATATAGAAAGTTAACTACGTGGTAGTGGCAGCAATTGAAACCCACACCGAGTCAAGGAAGATGAGAAAATTCGAAAAGGAAATACGCTGAGGCTACATGTCAGATATTTCTCTCGTCTTTTCTGTCCCTCTCTTTTTGTGCACACAAACACCCATATGCACATGCACATATATTAATATATATAATATATGCAGATATTGATGGAATTCTATGAGTTGAAAGAGAGGGAGGATGTCTTTAAGGATCCATATCTCACACAGCAGATATATGTTATTATCACTGAAATGTGGCCTTCAGTCTTGAAACAGTTAAAAGAGTTCTACGGCCACAAAAGAAGAGATTTCTTCAGAATTATCTCCCGCCTCACATTTGCTCTTAGGCAAGCAGTTTAAAAAAGCCCAGTGATTGAGCCAGTGATCCAATTTGAAATGCAGAAATGATTAGAGCTGCTTGCCTCATTTCATATCGAAATTCTCTGATTTATGACAGGGCTGCAGCCAAGATCTATCTCCAAAGGGAATTAGTGTGCAAGTTTGCATATTTTTGTTATTTAGGTTTCTGATAGCAGCTGCTAGCTAGAAATACTGAACTGGGAGGTGGTGGTGCAGGGTTTTTCAGCCACTGGAGCAAAGAAAGATAAGAGCCTTATGTTTAGGACATTTAGACCCCTTGACCATCTCGCCATACAGTAATTTTTAAACTTGGATTGCAGTAATACAGGAATCCAGTGGAATGTTTAATTGTAGTTGTGGAGAAAGGAATTACCAAAATTCTGTCTCCATGTTTTAACTAGGGGAATTTTAATGAGGCATAAAACTTCAATCATGCGACTGACCTGTGGGGCAGAGTGTAGAACATATAATGAAACAGAAATAGAATTCTGAAAAAAAATTATTACCTTATCTGGAATTTACATGAAGTGTTAACAGGAAATTATGCAGCAGTTATAAATGAAAAATATGGGATTTAATGTACTTATTAATAAAGATTTGTTACATACATGATACCAGTGTCCCAAATCTGCTGTCCGCAGCTGTCCCCAATTTCTTATTTCTCTGTCCTTAAATGCATTTAATGTCTTCTTATTACTATGGAAGCTAAGGCCGATATCTATTTAACACCCGTTTTTTAAGACAAACGGAAACATCTTTGAGTAGGGGTTGAGAGCTGAGGAATTTTTCCTTTCTGCAACATTCAGACACTCATAAAATTCAGAGTTTTTCATTTGGAATTCAGTTAATGTTTTCTTTGGATTTGTAAACCTTCTGTGAAAGAATGAGCACATGGTAGCTCTTAAAAAGGGGGAAAAAACCTTCTCCATTGAATGAAAGATGAGTAACTGCCGAATTATGCTACTATTGCACTGAGCAAAGAAATCACACTGTGAAAGTTTATTACCTTAGCTACTATCCGGCTCCATATGGAGTCATTATGGCCTAGAGTCTCAATAGTGCTCCTAAATTGACCTTACCATAATGCAGCTGTGCTTCCAGGTATTAAAACCTCTCTCATATTTCACTGAATATTCCCCAGGGGATCCAAGGTTATTGTAGTAAAAACTTTAAAATTTGATTACTTTGTTCTTTAACAAAGAATTCGCTAAGAAGATCATACAGTCTGCAGACAGAAATGTGCAAGTTATATCTTTCAAATTAGTTCTTCTCGCACGGTGTATTTTCGTGTTCCCACCCTTGTTATTTAACAGCAATTCTGCTGATAAATCTTGTCCTGTTTGGGTACGCTCTGCAATTACCTGATTGACCCACTTTCTTTGTGAAGTCACCGTAAGCGTTTTGTTGACCTTAAAATAACGCTGTGGTGCTGCAGCTCAGACAGCGCTGACACTGCCTGAGCCACCCTGTCCCCTCTGCAGGCACTGGTGATGGAGATTTGCTCAGTATATGGCAATTTAAAACACCAAACACCCCCTACATGAAGAGTTACCAAAACATGGACGTAATGTAAATGGAGGATATAGGACTGAAGATGGCTTTGCCTGCAACAGATTCATCTACTTTCTTGTTATTGCTATTTGGACAAAACAGACAATGCAGTCAGTGAAATTGTCACCTGAAGAAGAATGCATAATGAGGACTATTTTTACATACTCATATATGCATTAAGATAATCAATAGGCCTTTTAATTTGCCTGCTTCCACAGTACTAGTTAGGATGGTATATAACAGAGATTAGTTAAAACGTGAAGGTGGTCATCTTTTCTTTTTCTTCTCTTCTTAAACAATAACAGAAACATTCCTGCAGAAATATGAAAGAATAAATGTTTGGACAAACTCCACTTTTTCCGATTCATGTAAAATTGTGAAAGTTCTCTTTCCTGCTGCCTTTTTTAGTGGTTTGATGGCAATGGATTCTGTGCCTGCTGTACTATGAGTTTTATGATTCTGTGAGAAAAGATGAATATAGCACTATAAGTCTCCCTTCTGTATGCTATTTTAGCTTCTCTATGGATATTGTAATCTAATCTATCCATGCAATTTGCAGAAAAGCAGAAGATAGAGCTTTTGTTAGCCAGCTACTGAAGTTTTCAGAGCATGGACTCCATCTGTGGTCCTGAAGCGTGGTATGGGCAATCACTGTTGTATGTGCATTTTTTCCCATTTCACTTGTGCAGGCAGAAATGGAGATCTTAATGAGAAAATATGGTGCATCTTTGTTCAAATTACAGGTTATGTTTAGAATCGTATCAGGCAGTCCAATGATATTCAGAAAGTGAGGACCAAATATGCCCATGGCCACTGCATGAGTTGGTAGGGGGTGCATTTGGACTTACAGAAGTCCCTAACTCAGCCAAGATGGAATAGGTCTTTTACTTTGCATAACACTACTGTATGAACATTAAACAATTATGTCATGAAGCAAAGAACAAAAAGCATGTATAACTCTTTCACAAGAACACTTTTGTCCATATGGCTTTTGTCCTTCCTCATAAAGTACAAATACCCATACATATAAACAAGCAACCTTACTTTTTTGTTCATCAGTTTTTTTTTAACTATTGCTCGTTTTAGCTCTACCATGGGCTATTAAGTCTGAGAATCTTCATGTGTGCAAAAACCACTTCCACTTGGTATTACTTTTAAAGCGTATTATTTTAATGATTTATCATAAAGAATGATTTTCTGTACTGCTCTGATAGCCAGTAAGAGTTAAAATATTAAGTAGGCAGCATAGTTAACTTGGATAAGTGCAGCATTAGAGTAGATAGATATTAACTGATATGAAGCATCGGAGGTAAAATCAAAAGGATTAAATTTGACAGAAGAGCCCCATTTAATTTTTTCCAACCTCTGTGGTTCTATTGAATCACATGTACTTTAAGTACCTTTCTGGACTGCAGTAACATCTGCTTTTCTTGGAATACAGCTTTTGCCAGATCTAGCTATGATATGGGGGAAATGTTTGCCCACAATGCACTATGAGGGAGTTGTGTTCTTTTAATATTCTTACTAATTAAATCCCATAAGGCTTGCTGCTGGACTTACTGTTGGGAGCCCAGCAATGTGAGGAAGCTAGCAGGGAAGGTGACATGGAGGGATGCGAGAGCAGGGGCAAGAATGCTCAAGTACATCCTCCCAAAAGAGAGGAGAGGAATGAAAAGATAGACTAAACATTCACATAAAGGCAAGAAAGGGCAAGCACTTGATTCTCTTGTTCCTGTGGCTCTTCCAAATTACAGGCTAGTTTTTGTAGATTGTATCCATTCTGAACACTTGGACAATATCCCAAAACCTTTGACCTTAGCAATTCATTCAAATTCGATTTGACTGTGAAAAAGAAATTACTCTCGAAGAAGTTGGGCAACATATTTATGTTTGGACATTTATTGTCCCTCAATGAAATGAATTAATAATAGTCAAATCCTGTGTGCTTTGTGCATGCATTGACTCCAGTGATAGCACAATCTGAGCCAAGCCAGAGTTATGTGATTTTATATGTATTTGTACATATTTGCACGAGCACACAGGCATATGGACATGTATGTATGTATTTTGTAGTAACTCTCCTTTCAAACCACTTCCAAAAAAGAAGGGAAGACAGTTTTAATTTCACAGAACTGACCAGGAGAGATAATGAAGTACTTTCAAAACTCTTTATGTGTGGAAGCCCTAGAGGCAAACCCCAGAGCTTTCGTAGTTTTAGCAACCAATTACTGAAAAAAAAAAAAAAAAAAAAAGAGTTTCCCCAATTATGAAGTACACTAATGCAGACTGCACAGACTCAATTTCACAAAGTGTATTGGAAAGGCAGCATTCACATAATTAATGAGAAAATGCTGCATGTGTTCAGACCTTCTGTTAATTGATTAAATGAGTCTATGTCTAAATCTGATTATAATCATGCTGTGGCAGTACAATTGAGTGTGTGTATGAAGGAAAGGGACTCTCAATCTCAAGCATGTGCATGCGTCCTCCTGCCTGCTTCACACAAGCCCCCAAATTGTAAGGAGAGGACAAAATTTAGCCTAATACAAAAGGTAGCAGACTTCCCTAATAAAAGCTGCGTGGCTTGATCCCTATTACTGGAATGATTCATCTTTGTTTAGTGTCTCAGTTTCTGTTTAATCCATCACTTGCACTGGTAAAATGCGTCATGGGTTCGGATTGATGCTTGCTGTGGTTAACAAGTGATGGTTAGTTTTCCTGCAGTGTCGTCATAAAACACTAAACCTGCCGTGTGCTTGTCATTTTTTTTAAAGAAGGCCACAGTGTTCCCTAAGGGTTGTGAGAGAAGTTCATCCCATTGAACTGGTCAGCAAGATATCATTAGCTCGTTGTGTACATGAAATCCAGGGGTTAGAGCACCAAGCGTCACAAGCCAGTTTCTTTACCTCCTTGAGCTGATCAGAGGATCAGAGTATCAAGGAAGGATTAGCACTGACTTGGGATTTGTGTGATTGGTTAATTTATTGCGGCGATGGCAGGCCTTTCATCTATGGCAACATTTAATCAGCACGGCCATGGAGGCTATTACGGGTTAGCTCTTTTCTCAAGTCAGCCAGGGCTGCACCATCAGCCCTATCACAATTCCCCTGAAATTTCCAAATTATCTGGAACAGGCTTTAGCCTCACAGTAATAAAAATTAGAAGAGATTCCTGATAGCACTGGTGGAAAAGGCTTTCACTTGCACAGGGCAAATTATAAATAGTATGAACGTGCACTTTAAAAAAAAAAATTCTCCACCTCTTAAGAGATGTGCAGGACTTATCACCCCTGCTCTGATCCAAATCCTCGTGGTTGAAAATTTATATTAGATTTTATCAGTGAGGCCTAAGTCTAGAAAAATCAATGAAGGTTATCTTTTATGTTGCAGGAACTTGTGGAAATATTGATTTTCATTTTATAGTGAATTTGGAGCATGAGTTGGTAATCACTGCTGAGCTGACTACAATGTTTGCCTACTGTATCTTTTACTGAGTTTTGCTCAAGTATTTAAGATAGTATATTCCTGTTGATTTTAGCATGCAGTTTGAAGTCAAATGTTTCTTAATGGAAGTTTGTGCTTCTCTTGTTATATAATGTAATCCTTCAGTGTAGTAGTGATTAGCTAATGTCTGTTGAATGACTTCTGAATTGTGTAGTGTTCAGCATGAGAAAGGAGATTTCAGGACTCCCTTGTATCTCTTTCTTCTTTTTCTTCCGACCAGTCACTAAAACACTAAGTGAAATGGAAACTGTAACAGAATGTAATGAAAAATAAGATGAAAGATGGTAAGAGAGAAAATATCCACATACAAAAGAAGTTAGGAATCTGTATAAATTATAGTTATTCAAGCTATTAAACATTAAATCTTTCAGAACTAATGAAAGCTAGAAAAACTTCTGTTGATGAAAGATATGAAGGATTCAGTTTATTATAAATGAGTCTAGATCCTTCATCTTAGTTTCTAAAATACTTTAGCCAAGTAAAACAGTGATACAGACAGTGATTTTAGGGCTTCTCTTATGTAATGCCCTTACTCACTCACTGTGTCTTTTGTTTATATAGAAAGTATCCACTTTCAGTGCAATTTCTATTGGTGGTGTATCCATCCAAATGATTTTAAAATGGATGAATTCTTTACAAAGTCATTTGAATATTTAAAACAATCTGTTCCTGCCAAATTTATGTTTGTTTGTTTTTTTCTTGTTGTTGTTGCTGTTGTTTAACTTTAGGGAACATGTGATTGAGTTCTTTTAGAAATGATATTGGAAAAGGAATTTTTTATATCTCCTTCACACAGAACCTAATGTTTGGGAAGTAAAATGAAGTTTTATGACTTTTATAAGATAAAGCCCAACCAGCCCCAAGAGTCTTTAATAGAAACTCTCAGATAACTACTCACAGTTAAAACAATTATTATTAAAAATAATAATAATTATTGTTAAAACAAGCAAAACAAAAACAAAAAAAAAAAAAAAAAAAAAAACACAAGAAAACAAAAATATACCTACATTTAAATACAGATTTTGGAGGAATGTCATCTGTTTCCTTCCTTCCCAGTCTTTTTGGGCAAAACCTGCTCTTCTCTGAATAGAGTGCAAGAGTGGTAGCAAGTACTTTGCCTGGGAGACTCATTCACCTTTCCAGCTTCTGAAATAAGCATTTAAAGTTAGACCTCTATAGGGATGGATAAATGCATTTTTTTGAAGCAACAGTGCAAGGAGATACTGTTCCTCCAGGAGTTAAATAGTGAAGCTATTTGCAAAGCATATGTCCTCAAAGGCACTTGAAGAACATGGTGCTGCAGGTGTCCCTGAACATAATCTGAAAATATATGGTCATTCTTAATTGCAACAAGCTTAAAGGAAAAGATGTGTGAATGTAGCTACTTGGCTCTCCTCAAGTGCTGCTGATTGGAGCACGTGTAGCACACTGCTGGGGAATGTATGAGGATGCACTTACAAGGATACTCAGATACAAAATGCTAGTTTCTAGCATTTTTCCTGTATGTCACTGTGTTCATATACATGTTACCAGCACCCTTTACCAAGTTAATTATGCTTCTAGTGCATTCATCATTTTAGCACTGTAACTATTCTTGTGTATTGAGGTTGGCGTGTGCTTTCCTTAGTGTTATTGGTTTTCCTCTGATCCTTGTCCTTTCATATATTAGACAGACATATTGGTGATTTATAAATACAAGCAATGGAGTGTGTGTCACTGATTTCACTGTTAGCAGGAGCGTGTCCATTTTGTGGGTTTTCCTGTGATGATTAAGCTGACTGGTATTTCTTTAACTGGTAATCATTTTCAGGAGAAAAGAAATGTAGTGGATCGAATTCCTTACTCTCTGGAAATGACAGCTTTATGCATACTGATGGTATGTATAAAATAAACTAAGAGAGGTCTTACTTGCTGCAATGTTAACTTTTATAAACTGAAATTAAATAGAGAAAAGTTTTGTTTTCTTATTTTTTTCTTCCTGCAGGTAAATGCTTAGGTAGTCCAAAGCCTGTAATTCTTGAGCTTTGCCCCAGAGAAACTCCTACTTTGATCTGAAACAATGCTGAAATAAATACTTCAAGGTTCAAACTTAAAGTCTGAGAGAGAAAAAAAAGTAACAAACGTAGTATTTTTTTTTTCCAATATGAAATGAAATTATTAACATTAAAAAAAATCTTAAATGACAGAGAAAGTACAGAGAAAAAATGACCTACAAAGACTGAGTTAAATTCCGTTTTCCCAGCCACAGATGCAATTACTTTTGACGTCAGTGGAAATAGTGTCTGTGTTTCTCTGAGTAAAATATGACCCGTTGACTATTTGCTTGTCTATTATGGAACTAAAAATGAGTCTGCATAGCTGAACAGATATGCCTGAGCAAATTTGATTCCTTTTGTTAATTGTTAGTCTTGAACCTGGCATTTGCATAAAGTTACACTGAATATTTTATTTTACGCACTTTATGCCAGGGCTGTCTTTAGAGAAAACAATTTAAGGGTTCATTTATCCAGAATTTGGAAACTTTGCAATATTCTCTATTTTATTTTATTTATTTATTTATTTTTGCCTACAGAACAAAGGAGTGTTTGGGTCTTTTTCCTGAAAGTAAGTCATATGGTGCAATGCAATTTATTCTTTAAAAAAAATACCAAAATTAGGAGGACTAATTTTTTTCATTACTGAATGCCAGATATTTCCATAAGATTTTTGTTGAATTGCCTGTAGATTCCAGCAGCCTGCCTTTTTTTTTTTTTTTTTTTTTTTTTTTTTTTTTTTAAATGATTGATTTCTGCTGCCTTTAGTTATATACCAAGGAGAGTCTACAAAGTTTATGCACAAAATTCCAAAGTACCAGCACTATTAAAAATAAACCTTATTTAGTTGATTTCCAAGTGGTGATATCCACGTTTGGCTCTTAGCTGTAACTTTGTTGTTACTTTTTGTTTGTTTGCTAGGATTTAGGAAGCATTTTATGAGTAGATTGCAGTGATGGAAAGAGAGGGTTGCAGACTGATGATGAGATACCAGATCCCAGAAGCTTACTTAGCAATTTACAGTAACAGAGTAGAATCTCCCTCCATGGATGTTCTAACCATTATGAATTGTGTGTGCAGTCTTGATTCCTTTTAAAATTTTTCTAGAGATGCTTTCATATGGTGTAAGCCCTGTGACTCCTTTGTGCCTGGCCAAAGACAGCAAACACACAGAAGCTTGGGCACCTCTAGTGAACATGCAGCAGACTCTCCCCAAGAAGAAGACAACATTTGACCCTGTTTGGCTCCCAAAAAGACAAATGCTTGTAACTGACCTGGGAAAAAGTCAAATACAAATCCTTTCAAAACAATTAAATACAGCTATAGTATAGTCAAGAGAGAGAGCTAGGATCCTTATCATAGAATAATAGAATTACCATAGAATCATAGAATCCCCGAGGTTGGAAAAGATCTCCAAGATCACCCAACTGTCCACCTACCACTGATATTTCCCACAAAGCCATAGAATCATAGGTCATTTCCAACCGTGGTGATTCTGCCTAAATTGTAGAAGAAGATGGAGAGTGTTCTAGACTATTGGTAAATGAGTGAGTTAAGGGAAACATAGCAATTCAAAGGTAATATGAAAATGGCCTGGGTACTAGAGAATAAAAAGTCCACAAAAAATTCTCAACGCAGTAACAATTCTTTAAAAAATCTTATTTGGAATAATGCAGTGGAAAACCAGGATTGTTACACATTCCTGTAGTAACTGAGGAATTGCTTATGTGTGTAGTATGTTGACTAGCCAGTACATATTTAGATTATTTTGGCCATATTTCTGGGAAATAAGCCAACACTGATAAATAAGCTTGATGTTTGGAAAGCCTCTAAGATATATCTAGTGATCATACTATTATTAAATATGAAATCTAATTCAAGGAAATAAAGTGTATTTGACTTAATAAAAAAAAATTAGAAAAAATAGACATAAAAGGTAACACACTAACAATGCATTACACTGGATTATGTAGCAGAAAACGAGAACAATTTCAGAATTTGGAAAAATACAATTGGAGGAACTAATTCAAGTCCTTCTCCTTGTTAACTAACTTTTTCCTATGCATATGTATTTCAGCACTACCCTTACATGTGTTACGTACCTCACTCATCCTGATAAAGGGGTTATTACCCGAACTGTAAATATAATTGATCAGATCAGAGGTATTCTTTTGTCTGGTGCCAATAGCCTGTCCTTCACATTGTGTACATTCCAAAGGAGTTTTGTGAGGGGTTTTTGTTTGTTTGTTTTTTGTGTTTTTTTTTTTTTTTTTTAATGTAGTTGTTTATTAAGAAGTAAGAAGAAAAGAAAGCTAGATTATTAAATGAGTTCAATTTTCTCTAACTAAGAATAACACATACTAAGATTTCTAACATCATGCACTGACATGCACTCTTAAAACAACTCACTTCTCAAAGCTTGAACAAGCCTTAGGCAAACGTAAAAATCTCATTCAGTGTTTCCTTTTAATAAAATTGAGTACTGTAGTATTGATATTTCACTAATTTTAAGATATTCAATTTGGTAATTATTTCATTTCAATTGTAAATAGCACCTTTTAATCTAATGTACTGAAAACTTAAGAAGATTAATAGTCTTACATGGACAACATTTCTAAAAGATTTAGAAGATAATCTGCACACTTCTTCAGCCACTTCAAGCTATATGGGTTCAGTTGCATGTCAATTCTGATTTTAGGAAGAAAAATATGTTATTTACTATTTTTTTTTAAGTTCAATCTGTAATTCAGTTACCAAATAACGTCCAAGCAATGATATTTTAACTTTATCTATGGTGAACTGACTGAAATAAATGCCATAAAATAACAGTTCAGTAATTGATACAGTAATTGATAATTGACAAATTGATATTTGTCTTCAGTGGCATGTCTGGGAATGACGTAGAGTCTAATTCTGCCTAGTTCTGAAGTGTTGCTCTACTTGTACAGTACTAAAATAATACAGTTGATGTCCATGGCCAAACTTCATTCAGTTCATTCAGAAAATCTCCTTGACTTCTGTTGTTTTCAGCAATAAACTGTGGGAGACTACAATTAGAGAGAATGAGAGAATTTCACTGTCTCATGGCAGTATCACGTGGATGTTATGATGATAATGCCTGAAGTAGTCAGCTGGTTAAATGCACAAATTTGATTGTAACATCACCTGTACTCTCCTGGAAATAAGAAATTCCATTTTCTCTTTGTCTGAATTTTCCTGCATTTAAGAGAGACTTGAAGTCAGATGCCTCCCCATGAATTTTCAAGACAATGAGGTCAGCAGATCATTCTGTTAAAATCATGGGCAGTTCTATACAGTACTTTACAAATGGAAGCTGTAAGGAAGTGTTTTAAAAGTAACCTGTTTATATTGTACTATACAGAAATAATTCCACTGACAAATATGCAATATTTACAGCCAAATAATTTCATACTTAAAAGAAAAAAAAGCAGTAGTATGATTTACTGGAAAGCATCCCATTATTGTTGTCAAGGTTTTAATCAAAATCATAGGCCTTGTGAGGTAATCTAGGGATTTTCTCTTATGTTTTATTAGTTGTTTTTTGAACTGTAATCCCAGTAATGAGCTAGTAACAAATCTCAGCCATATGTGTGAAACTACCAAGTATCACCATCCTTTCAGTCCCAAATAGGATAACCAGAGCATAACTACTGTGAAGCAATACAATTATGAATTTCTTGAGGGGGAGAAAGGAAAGATAAGTGCATGGAAGTCAGCTAACACTGATGCACGGGTGGCTACAGCATGCGAAGGGTTAACAAGATTTTCATTTTAGATAGTTGCCGTAGTAACAATCAGAGAGCTCAGGCTGTATCTTTTCTATTTGTGAAGAATGTTTAGATTTACAGAGTAGCTCAGCTTATTATATATCTGCCTTGATTGCTGGATAAGGCTCGTTGATTAAAAACAGAATAAGATGCGCTTTTATAATACCCGGGGAAGCTGCAGCCCCCACCCCCACTCTGTGTCCCTCTTTGTCCAGGATTCTCCCAGCTCCCCCAGCCTGGCTTCTCACTCAGGTGGAGCTAAGAACTAAGTTTCCCTTCAACTTTTGGTGAGAAGGGGCTGGTGCCGCCTGCACAGCATGCGGCACAGGCCACAGATCTTGGCAGAGGCTGTCTGCTTCTAGCAGTGGTCTTGGACTTTTCTTCAAGCCATGCTCCATCCCATGCTGAATGTAAGCATTGCTGCCTGTGTTTGATGTCACAGCTTGTTTGTGTTCCACCACTTAGCAGAAAGTTTGATGAAAAGTCAGAATTGCAGCAGAGGAAGGAAGAGGGCAGGTTTCCAAGTGTTTGTCACCCAAATGCTCCCCTTGAAATCAGCAGGAGCTGCCAGAGACTCCTGGGCTCTGCAGGCTGGGAGAAGCTGTGGAGCTTCCTGCCCTATAGATGTTCAGTAGCCACGTGGACCTGGGCCTGGACCCCTGCTGTGGGTGTCCCTGCTGGAGCAGGGGGTGGGCCAGGTAGACTCAGGAGGTCCTGCCAGCCTCAGCCACCTTATGACACTGATGTGGTCGCAAATGGTCTGAGGTAGTGAAAATCAGGTGTGATGCTCCTTATCCATTTACTTTTCTTAAAAATGGAGACCATTCACAAGGGACATGGTGGGGAACCATGCATGAGAGGTTACTCCCACAGGCAGCTACCAGGCAAGATGTAGCAACACGCGGCAGACAGCCTTAGACCTCACCTGAGAACCCTATCTCCAGAGAGCAGGAAAAAACCCTGCTGCTTTGTCTGCTAGGTTCAAGCCTGCCTTGAACAGCTGCTACCAATTAGTGCCAAGTGATATGTGGTAGTTGTTTGAAATAGAGGGGGTGGCTGGAGTACTGTAGCATTTTAATGTCAACTTCTGTGACAAGAATAAGAGAAATTCTGGTATAAAGTTTTATGAACTTCTGTGGTTTGATAGCTGGAACTCTAATTCTGCCAATTTCTAAAGCTTTTGCTGTTTTAGAGCTTGATTTTTCATGTCACTGGTGCTGTTTGTGTTGTTAGGCTGCTTTCTTGGCTGCATAGCACATGCACTGAAGAGAGGCTTTCTTTTCCTTTTATTGACTTCACTGGGATATTGAAGTACTAAGAACATTTGGAAACTGGCTTTTTTTCTTTGGTCAGGTGTGTGAAAATTGATTTGGAAATTTTATTGGAAACAGAAGGGTTCTGATTTGTTTTTCTTTGAAAGAGTAAAGGAAAAAATATCTTTTGGAATTAAAAATAATTATTTATGACACTGGTCCAAGCCAACAGTGGAATAGAGCTCTAATTTAATTGCTTAGATTCAGTGCACTGTGTAATGGTGGCCAGCATGATTCTTATCATCTGCTTAGAGTTTTCATTCATAGGAAAAATAAATAAATACTTGCCTCTTATGAGATGGGTTCAAATTTGTTATTCTTTTGAATGTGTGCTCCTTCAGATATTTTGTTCACAGGCTTTTCAGCTCCTGAAAGGTCTCATCAGAGAATACAGAGCCGAAGTGCTGCTGGGGCTTAACTGGCTTAAATAGTGGAATGCTGACTGGCATGAGTCTGGCATCAATATTCTGAAGTCATAGATGTGCACAGCTATTCCATTCGTCATTTGTGCTGTATCTACACATGTAAATGAAATGGATCTAGCAGTACTCTTTCAGCAGGCTGCATCAGTCTCTTTCAAAACCATCATATTAACTTGGGATACTAGTCTATCATCAGTCCCAGAAATACTTGTTGGTTCATAGTCAAATTTTTGGTTGCAAATAATTAAAAAAAAAAAAAAAAAAAAAAAAAAAAAAAAAAAAAAAAAACCACTTTTTTTTTTTCTGATTGAAGGATACTTTATGTAAACTTGCCAAGCTGTCAGCTTTTGTGTCTATTGTTATGTAGTCCAGAAGTGATAATTTTTTTTGAGTTCCCTAAGCTATGTTAAAATGAGATGGGAGAGGGTTTTATTCATTGTTATTTTCAAGTTATGAGCATAGCACAAGGTCCCTGTCTCCCTTTTAGCCAGTCTTTTATGTGTAAATGTTTCATAAGCATCTGAATTTTCCAAGAAAATGTATTTTCTTGGAACAGTTTTTATTTCTAGAAAGTCTTTTACCCTTACACCAAGCTCTATTGTCTTCAAAACCAAAAGCCTGAAAATAGCATTCCTACATTACTTCTTTGTTTCCCAATTTTAAGATCTATTATGCATAGTGTAGTGCATAATCATAATTATGCATTCATGATGATGTTTGTACTGGCTTAACTCAGGAGTAGTGTGAGAAAGCTAATCTCGAAGCTACAGGCTGTTTTCCTGCACTTTAGATTCTGATCTGAGCTGTTTGTTGAGTCTTACTGGAACTAGGCCCCTTATGCACCAGTCCTGCTGCTGGACTCTCCATCATTATCTCTCATCCCAGTGAAGGACCTTCACCCATTCCTTTTTTTTTTTTTTTTTTTTTTTTTCTCCATGCAAACTTGCTTCATTGCAGTTCTTCGTCATGCTGCATATAATCAGTCCACTGAAGTAATTTAGATGAGAGCCATGTAACATGACTATGTCATACGAGTTACAAAAATGAGGATCCTTTTCATCTGCCATTGGCCGTTCTAAGGGAAATTCATTTTCATATTTATGTATGTGAGAAAAGGAGAAAAAAAAAGTCCTCAAGCTGTTAACACAGTGGGGGGAAAAAAATGTCCTGATTATGTCATGAAACATACTTTTTAGCTGGAAGATATAATTACACACAAAGTAAAGGTACTACTACGCTCAGTTCATCTTCTTGGCCCAAAACTTCTGAAACTGTAAAAAAAAAAAAAAATAATAATAATTAATGTAATCACCATTAATCCATCATTGAGATCTGATTTTTCATCACATTGAAGAGAAAGCACTGAATCTTGAAATATAATTTCTCTGAGATTGGTATTTTCCCTGTATTAATCTGTTTTTTTCAATAGCATTGTTAGTTATTTAAAAATCTGTACAAAAAGCTGATGGAATAGAACGAAGATTAAAAATCCTAAAATATTTTATAGTGATGTGTTAATTTCTATTAAACTAATTTCCTTGTTAGGTCTGTATTCATGTTTTTTTTTTTCTTTTTTTTTAACTGTAGTATTTGGGAAGTTTTCAGTGGAATAAAAAATGAATACTTTTAAAATATGAAAATACTAAATATATTTTATGAAAGTTTAACCAAGCAAAGGGCACTTCATGAAATTCTATATTTAACAATCAGAAAATAGAAATTATACTTGGAAGTGAATAGAGGATAATCCAACATTCCGATTATTTACAAACTTTCGTATCAGAACGTTGCACTGTATAAGTTAAATCTTCTCCTTATTAACTGCGAGAAAAGAATGGAGAACCACTGAAAATTACTGATGGAACTTCCAGTTTATTTTTCCTAGAAGCAGTCAGGGATCATGCATAACACAGCAGTGCACCGACCAGTAGCACACTCACAGAAGATGATTTAAACTTGTTTGTTTATTTGTTTATTTATTTTTATGGATAGAAGATTTTAAAGCTATTCTTAAGAAGATTGTCCTTGATTTTACATTATCCTGGCTGGGTTCCATTTCTTTCACTTAGTGTGATACTCAGTGGGTAAAAAATATCCTACTGTCTGCTTAATACTGTTGGAATTTTCTACATGAAGATGTAAGTAGGAATTAGGTTTTGCCCCATAATTATATATTAAATCAGTGTTAAAATACATTTGTAATCAAATCCTTTCGTATCCCAAGGCCACACATTTGATACAGTACATTGGAAGGTCAGAATACTTAGCTCAGTATACACCCCTTGAGACTCAACAGATGTACAGATATGCGGCCTAATCCAAAAAACGCATTCGTAAGTCTGGAAGATCAGAATTGAGCCTTAATTCTCTAAAGGACTGCCGCAATGTTGTGTGGTCCTTTCATCCAAATTAGAATGATTCATTATGTCTAGTCCATTAGCACCATCAGGGGTAGGTGTGGGCCATAAAATCTGCATTAGGATTTCTAAATATGTCAAGGGTAATCTTAAAATGAGATAAACTCTGATGTTTTAACTGAACTAAAAATAATTAATCAAAGTGGTTGTTGAATTGTGCCTTAAACATTTCTTAAATGATTATGCTGTCCTAACAAATCTAAAACCCAGTTTTCAAACTCGCAGATGACTTTATGTTGGATTTATGTTGGTACTTTAAAGTACCCTATTTCATGTTTGTAAAGTTATGTTTAAAATTATCTAATTTAAAAAGTACATAAAGATCTTTAAAAAATTGGGAAAAAAGCTCAGGATGTGTATTCTGTTCCCCAGTTCTCTTCCAAATTATTTATGTAGGTACATAATTTATATGTAATTTTTGAGTGCATTCAGAGTGTATACCACTGAAGTTCTGGCACTGTTTCACACATCATCATGAGAATAACATTATAATGCCTAATCCATCAACTATAATATCTTTGTATTACATATGTTTTATAAAAGGCCTCAGGATTCATTGGAAATATGATTCCAATAGGATTTCAATGGATTATATATTAAAAATACTGTACAAATATATAAAAATAATATTTGATTTTATAACTTTTTGGGGAAAAAAAGCGAAATTAAACAATACTATCTTTTACTGTTTCTAAAGCATGACTTTCACTTACTCATGTTCTATGTTAAGAACATTCACTTTTCCAAAGTAAAATACACAACTTCTGTTTGCAGAACAACTTCTTTGTTGCAGACAAAGAAATGATAAAATATAATAAGCAGAATCAATGAACTACTAACTAATCTATAGTCATGTATAATGGATTGTTTATAGAAGGCTTTATGTATGTCCTTTTTTGTTTTTGTATTTTAATGGATTCTTCAGATAAAAATAAATTAATACTATATATACTAAATGAAATTTGAACTTCTGGAAATGACGATTTAAATAATCTATTCCAGGGAAAAAGGAAAATAAAATTACAAAAGATAAAACATCCAAAATTACTGCAGAGCAGAAATTGTTCAGAGTCATACAGCAAATATACTGTAGGTATAGGCATCATTGTTGACTGTTTCAGTGTAAAATGGAGGAACAGGCAGAATTAACCCGTGTGCAGTATAAATGTCTTCATGTCTTCTACAGAAATCTTGGTAATTGTCTCTCTGATCATCTGAAATGCATGTTGTCATATTAACTCCCCTAGTTCCACAGGTGGAAAGGGAGCAGGGGTCAAATGATTAACAGGGATTCACTGTTTATTCCAGCAGAAGTGCAGCTGAACCTTACTAAGGAGAATACTCATTGATTTAATACTAAAGATGTTCAGTAGAAGTTAAAGAAGGTATGCTTAAGCAAGCACATTTGGAAAACGTTTATTAGCAAATATCAAAATGATCTCATTACTAGGAAGAGTTAATTCTCATTGTAGACGATAATTTACAATATAGAAGTTTACCCAGTAGGAGAAATGCACTGATAATTCAGGGTGAAAGTAAGTGTGGTGAACTGCATTATATCTTGTCATGCGATATATGTAGTGTGATTTCATCTGTACAGGTGCTTGTCACCTGTGAAACAGTATCAGCAAAAGTATTTGACTTCAAAGTTAAACGGGAAAGTTCAACACCCATGGCAGTACCTGAACACTAAGGCACAATCATATGGGCAAGCTACCCAAGGGTACCAAAGCACCAGAACACAGACAATTTGCTTAGCATTTCACTACATTTGAGAAGATCCTTGTTAATTAATTATATTCATATTAATCTCAGCACCAACTAAGAATACAATCTGGTCACGGGAGTGATGGCAAAATGCACTCCTGTCCTTCCTATGGTCTTCGAGAAAAAGAAGAGTTAGCTAGATGTAGCTAAATGGATACATACAAAATGGAGAGAGAAAAGCAGGAGGACAGGGAGGGAGAGGAGTGGCTGTCAAGCTAGGGGCCAGGGTGAATTGACTTTATAGAAGGAAGGACCAGGCTGTAAAGCACACAAACATGGGGCAGTGAGGGAAGGGAAAGTTTATTAAGTTTTCAGAGGTCCAGTTTCTTGCTTTTGCTTTCCTGTTCCTGTTGGCTGTCACATCCTCCAGAGCCACATGACAGGCAGCCAGAAAGAAGTGTACAAACCTTCAGCTGCAACCAAGTATCCATGCTTTGTGCTGCAGAATGTGAAATAAGAATTGTTCTGGGGGAGAGTTTGAAGGTAGATTCCAAAAGTATCCCAGATATAAAAAGACATACAGTAAAATAATTATCTCTCTATATTTTTTTTTACAATAAATCTAGATTTTAAGACAATTTGGCAAATATTTAGTTGCACAACTTACAAGCTAGAGTGACTAATTATAGCTGCATTATGATAAACTTCTTATGTGAATCTCCATTATCCTTCCATTAGTACCATTACGTTTCTGAGATTAGGGAAGTGGAATATCCCTCAGCATTTGACAGTACATGCTAAGTAAAAGGGTTAGTGTTGTATGAATAGGTCATGAATGTCCTGATCCTGGATGATTCCACTTCTCTAAACACTGGAAAAAGGTACTGAAGGATTAAAGTACTCTCAGAAGGCTCCACTGAAGCTCTGTTGACACAGCATGATTGAGGACCACTGCTGGGACTGAGTGAAAAAGCATCCTCCACACTCAGTCCAAGAGATCAATCTGTGCTTCTGAATGCAAGCATGATTTGAAATTATGTTACATTTCCAGCCCTGCAAAAGTTTGTAATTCTGAGTTGTGCACCTTAGAACTTTATAAAGTGCCATTATTTACTTAATCCTCATTTTCAGATTATGTAGAACAAGCTAAAATTGTTTTTTATGGCAGCTATTATTTTATACCAAAGTTACTGTGAGATTAGATTTTTTTTTTTTTTTTTTTTTATTTTTTTTTTTTTTTAGGTGTAAAAGGATGCATTCTAGCTGGGTAGTGTGAAATGATCTCAACATCTATTGTGTTTTTGGCTTGTATTAAGGGCATTTGTCACCAGGCATATTTGATATTAATAAAGAATTTGGAAGCATGTTGAAGCCATGACAAGTGTTGGAAAATATTAATAGACCTAGGGTGTATTTTTTTGTTGTTTTAATATTTTCATTGGTCTGCTTAAGGTTTGTGGTTGTATGGTGAAATGTATGTTCAGCTTTGTCACTTGACAAGTGATGATCTCTCAGGGTAAACAGCAGGGTTTCTCAGTTGCAGGGAATCCCAGCTGTCTTTTGGGATTCCATCTGTGTGTACATTTCTTTTTTCCTACTTTATTTTTTACTTTTTTTTTTTCTTCTTTCTTTTTGAGACTGAACCATTTGAAGGCTTTGATTTGGCAGCAGACTTTTCAAATATTACCAATTATTTATCCTCTACTATCACCACAAAAAAAAAAGATGAAGGCACTGCTACTTCAGACAAATGAAATATTGAGATATATATCCAAATGTAAAATGTCATATATAGACCAAAAGTGTTGCAAATTGTTTTACAATTTGCTGGTACTTGGGTACAGCACTGCTGTGTTAACCACCATTGCTACATAGTCCAGAATTCCAGAATCCTGGATGGAAGAAGGCATGAGGACGTTTTTCCCCCTGCATTGTCCAATATACTGAGGAGTCCCACTGACCCTTCCCTTCTTCTAGTTCTAGTTCCACTAGTTTCATGGCCCACAACAGGCAACAGTTTGTTCATGTTTGTTCTGTCTTTCCAGTTAGCATGGCAGAATGCCAGGTACACGTGTGCAGATGAAAAGGCTCAAGTCCTCTTTTCATCTAGCCCTAACCACAGGCTAATGCTTGAACACTCCTCTGAAACAGTGGATCCCTTAAAGTTGTGAAGTAGTAATTAAAACAGTTCTCCCAGGTTTGTCGGCAGATTCAGATGAAATTAACTGCATTTATTACATTTTCATGAGATTTTAAAAAAGAAAAAATTAACCACAAAGACTAAGGATTGCAAAATTTACCTTGCGTTTTGTTTTAGTTTCAGGATCTTACTGACAGACATAGCAGGGCAGGAGGGTGCTGCAAAAACTGAAATTCTGGTGTCGTTGCATAGTTCTAGAGCAGGTGGAAACTGCAATGTCCTTGTTTTAATTGGTGAGGTTTGGCACTGGTATGGAACCATGAAACTGAAATCCTCCCCACATCTTAAATCTTGTGGAGAGGAGTTGCCTCTATGTATCTAGCATAGAAAGCCATGGCACTGTGGAGTGCAGCCAGCGTGGACTGGCAACCCTTGAAATAAAAATTCTTCCAAGAATCTTTTCCAAGAATGGAAAAGGTAAGATTTTTTCTGGGAAGCTGCATCTTCTGAGAGATGGTCCAGCACACAAATTAACAAAAATGGGATCTATGTTTGTCTGTCCACTGAGTTTGTATTAGGCTTTGATTATTGTAAATCAGTTTTGATGAACAAATAAACTAAGATAGTCAATGTAAGTTTGAGGTGATATAGTGAAGTTACCACCCTGCTTATTTCTCAGAAATGTCTTGGAACAAATATTAATTAAATAGGAATAGATGGAGACATATGCAAATCTCTACTATTATTCAGTCCCAAATGACCTCTTGGGAGACCTTCGCAACTGAGCTGATTTGATGAGCTAATAAAGTTTTGAGTATGGTGACCACCAAAGGTGAACTTAACCTCTTGAGAGAGGACATTTTGCATATTCATGGTGTCAGAAGATACGTCAACCCTGTGACGATTAAACTGAATTTAAATTGAATTTCAATGTTGAAACCTCCGTGAGTATATTAACTGGTGTTTTCCTATGCAAGATATGTATCTGAAGGCACCTGAGGTATATTTGCAGCTCTTCTCCCATTACAATCAGTTTTTAATTTGCTGTCGAAAGTAACACTGCACTGTGGGACATTAGGATTTTCTACAAGGGCATGAAGGCATTTTGGCAATCTTGTATCATTTATGGGAATGCGGACTCTGGAAGATTTTCAAAGAAAATCTGTGGGAATCAGAAGACAATCAGAAGTAAAGGCCTTGAAAATCTTAAGTAGCCAGCAGCTAGCCTCTGTTTTGGTGAGAATACTTCAAGAAAATAGTTTTGATTTTACATTTTACGAGGAAAAAAGGTGAAGATAGAAATGTAGTGACTTTTCAATAAACAATTTGTCTCCTTAAATAACACTGAATGCTTTTTGGAAAGCCATGCCTGGAAAAGTGTAGCTGTGTCACAGGGACTTACCGAACACTAGCTTAGTATGTATTTATTGCTCTGGTACAGCTTCTTAGGAAACAGTTTAGCAATGATCAGGCGCTTGACATCAGAATTTCAATGATATCAAGCAACTTGCTCATAGCATATTTCCCTTCGGCGTGGGAGTTTCGTCAAGTTTCTGCCAGGCCACACACATCATATGTTAGAAACCTATGCAAGGAAGAGACCATCTAACATTAGCTTGTCAGCACTGATTCCTTTTAGCAAGAGTGCAAACTATTTTCAACCCTCTGAGATGGCTATTTTTATCTCCATTAACCTCTTGACAGAATATAAACATTTATTGAGAGTTGCCTCCCTTGTTTGTCCAGTTGCTTCAGAGGTTAGTGAAAAGTGGATGTCTGCTTGACCTCTTTTATCCTCATTAGCTAATTCTAATTGTTCCCCAAGAGATCACAATTTCAGTCCTTTTTGTCCTCCTCAAAGTTGTCTGGTTATGGCGCATACAAAGACATTAGCAGAAATGATGTTTTCAGGTAAAAATCATTCTAGTGCAGAGTACACATTTTTGTAGTGCAGAGCAGTGAACAACACTGCAGATTTTTAATGTACCCTTGTTTCTAAAATTTTAGGTTCCTCTTGTATGGCCCCATCTTATGGACACCTGTGTTACGAAATCCCTATTAATTATATTTAGGCAACAAGCAGTATTATTTAGTAAGCTTTAGAACAATTATTAACAGGTTTGTTGAGAACGCCCAACTAAGTGTTCCTGCAAAATGTATACATTCTATGAATTGCAGGATGATTTTTACTGTATACCCTGAGAATATTAACTTAATTCTTGTGGGATTATGACCTAAAACTGGAGGGAGACCTCTCAGGGGAGATGTTATTGCTCTCTGTAACTACCTGAAGGGAGGTTGTAGTGAGCTGGGGGTCAGCCTCTTCTCTCGTGTGACTGGTGATAGGACTAGAGGGAATGGCTTCAAGCTGCGCCAGGGGAGATTCAGGCTGGACATTGGGAAATACTACTTCAATGAAAGAGTGGTCAGACAACTGGAATGGGATGCCCAGGGAGGTGGTGGAGTCACTGACCCCGGAAGTGTTCGAGGAATGTTTAAATGTACTGAGGGGCATGGTTTAGTGAGATCTGCTGGTGATGGGTGATGGTTGGACTGGGTGATCTTGTGGGTCTTTTCCAACCTTGGAGATTCCACAATTCTATGATCCTGTGGGTCTTTTCCAACCTTGGAGATTCTATGATTCTGTGATGATGAAGAATCATAGAATCATAGAACTATAGAATGGCTTGAGTTGGAAGGGTCCATAATGATCATCCCATTCCAACCCCCTGCCATGGGGGTTGGAATGCCAAACCCCCTGCCAAACCCCATGCCAACCACTAGACCAGGTTGTCCAGGGCCCCATCCAACTCGTCCTTGAAAATCTCCAGGGATGGGGCATCCACAGCTTCTCTGGGCAGCCTGTGCCAGTGCCTCAATTACCCTCTGATTAAAAATTTCCTAATAACATCTAATCTAAATCTCCTCTCTTTTAGTTTAAAACTGTTCCATCCTGTCCTATAACTGTAACTAAAGCAAGGTTCAAGGGGGAAACAGTATTAAGCTGAAGGAGCTGTTATTTTTAAAGCAGTTTTCTCAGGTGAGGAACCTGATCATGGCTGGTTGAGTCATAGCAATGGGACCACGATGTATGATCCACAGATGCTAGCATTGGTGTGGACCCAGTATATGAATGCAAGATGGTTCACCAGCCAACTGCCCACACGTGTTCTTCACATCTGATGCCTGGATATCTCCCACATGCACTCCATCTGTGCAGGTTTCCCCATAACAAATAACCTCTTCCCCACCTTTCTTCCTGTTGCTTTGTCATTTCTGCTCCTTGTGCCCTGATTGTTCTCCTTGTTTTCTGACTGGACTTACAGCTTTCTGGTGAAGCAATTTTGTTCTGCCAACAGTTTCTTCTGTGTTGATCCAAGAAAGCTCCTTTTTACATGCCTTGGTGGATCTCAGTTATACATCTAGGACAGAGGATGTGGCAGGTCTCATTCAGGTATCTCAAATAGACAGGTCTTGGGGTTCACAGGTTGCAGGCAGTGCCTTAAATCCACAGACACTTAGTGCAGATTAAAAGGCACTGGTGTAATGCGCTCAAAGCACGATATCCTGCTTTACAAGCGGGTTGCCGCATTCTGCACCAGCTTCAGCTTTCAAATGGATTTAAAATGTAGCCTCAGGTATAGCGCATTGCAGTAGTCTAATCTTGAGGTGATAAAGGCATGACTGATTTAACCATAGCTTCTTGTTATCTTGGACTGGGGTCTTTTCATTTTAACCATTTTAGGGAAATGGCCTTTCCTGAATCAGCAAGCTTGCTTCAATTCTTACTATGTAATAAGCCACAACAAGAGCTAACCTCTGTCAGTTGTGAACACCTTCTGTGAATGTGTGAACTGCACAGGATGCCATACCCCAAGAACCTCAACGGTGGTCTTGACTCATCTTACAGCTCACACAATACGCCACTGAGTGACTTCAAAGAGAAGCCATTGGCAGTAGTCCTTAGTACAGCTGCCAAGCTTTACAAGCAGCCAGAGCCTTGTGAAGTTTTGCTTTCATATTAGGAGTTTATTTACATACCTGCACAGTGCAAGAGCTCAGCTATGGAGGGTGGGAAATGTGTTTGAGGTGTCCATTGGCTCTGGTGGACTGATAGAGCTGCAACGTGAAATGCCCTGTACCTCCTGTGGCCTGCCTATGGTGCCCAGTTACTGCTCACAGCTGAAATGGTGACAAGCTTTACCAGAAAGCTGACCTGGAAGCTAGTTTAGTGATCTTGTAGTTCTTTAAGGTAAAAAAAAAACCTCTATAAACAGTGTTCAGCCAAGTGGACTCACATGCTAACTGCTGGTGCTCACTCTGCTCCTGCTGCTGCACATCGGAGTGGGTGAGGCACCAGCCTGGGCTCGTCTCATTGCCTGGAAGAAAGCAGGGCACTAGCCTGGGACTAAGCCTACCCACTTACTAAAGGAGAAATTAATCTCCATGAGAAAGTCAAGCAGTATCTCTGTATCTTATTTCTTCCTCAGCAGTATGTGGTTAAGTACAATCCTTTCCCAGGACATATTATTTGTCCTGTCTATGCAGATAATCAACTATTGCCCAGCACAAGAAGATCCTGATGTTATTTGAGGCTTTTTGATGCCACCTTAATGCAAATATTAATACCCTTACAGATGGCAGAAAAACAATTAAATGGCAGATGTCTGGGAAGAAGAAAACCGGAAAAAGGAATTGGATCTTAGAAAAATCAAATAGATGATTTCTTCTGCTCTTGAAGGCTAATTTTTTTTTTTCATTTTCATTTTCATTTTCTTTCTTTTTTCTTTTTTTTTTTTTTTTAACTTGGCCTCCAGCTTGAAAAATAGACTTGTTTGAATGCCTGAATCATTGATGGTATACTTGGAAAGGTCTGCTACCTAGAATCATAGAATCATAGAATCATAGAATACCTGGATAATATTGCACTATTACCTGATTGCACTTGGGATTACCAGAAACTGAGAGCATATATAGGCACAAAGGACAAGTTAAAGGTTTCACTGAAAAGGCAGGTGAAGAAATTCAGCATGTGGTAGGAACATGCCCCAGCCCTCCTCTTCCTTATTGCTGTGCAGTCAAGGTTGCTAGCAGTTGTGCTAAAGCTTATATTAAATATAGGTATGATTCTTAGCTCTGTGAGGAATAGCCACTCTTCCATTTCTGTAGCAGCCTTATGCTGCTATGGTGTAAATGACACTGAAATCCAGACTTCCCTATAGTAGGATGCCAAGATAAAATTTTGATTGCCTTTCATTTCATATCTTGCATTACTTTATCAGTTCATGCCTCACTCGTATCACTATTTTCTGTGCAATCCAGATGTAAATAATTTGCACTGATTTCCTGTTGATAATATCAGACTTCTTGATAATTTATATAGGAAGTTATTGACTTTTTTTTTTTTTTTTTTTAATATGTTGTTATGCAGCAGAACACAGGTTTAAATTCAGATTTCCAACACATGTAGCAGGGGTAACTTATAATATTTCACATATGCAAACACACTGTCTGCAGTTCTGTGTATGAAAGGCCATATTAGGAATTGAGACATTGCACGTCTCTGTTTTCAGTACTTTTAAACTAGCTAGGTGTGCTGTTGCTAGCTTTTACATTCCTTTCCACTCATTTCATTCTTCGCTTTATATCTGTTTCTTCCAAAACTTCTGGACGATGAATATCGGTGTATATGGAAGAAGTATGAAAAATTTGAATGAAAAATGCAAAATTTAAAATGCAAATTAAGCAAGAAATATTTCATAAAACAGTATTAGAAAATAAACATCAGAGTAATCCTGAAGATAAGTAGAACTATGGCATTCAGTATCTGATTTATTTCATTATCTTTTTTAAAATATTGATATATAATAAATTATACTGAGCACATTATTTTATAAGTTTATGAAGTTAATCTTGTGTAAAATTATGAATTCAATCCTAATATAACCAATATCTTTTAAATAGTCTAATTTTGATGGAATGTGGAGTATTATATGATAATTCTTACTATAATTTGCTGCATTTCTAAGCCAGTCCTAGATAATAAATATGGCCACTGCATCAGGAATGCCCTGATGAATATATGACTTTTTGCATACTGAGATTTTTGAGCTCATTTAATCATACAGAATATTACCTGTAAAACCTATCTGGAGCCAGCTGAAGCATTACTGATGGAATATGAAACAATCAAAATATCTTAAACAGAATATCTTAGACGGGATTGTATCCCAGAGAAAAATAAAAAAAATCAAAGTAAAATTAAAAGTTATGTGATGACTGTATGTACCCTATTTTGTGGTTTTAAATTTGGTAAGAATTGTGAATTCCTGAAGTATTTCAACTCTTTTCCATTTTTTGCCATTTTAAAGGACTTAAGTATAAATAAGTTTGAAGTCTTCAACTTATCTCCTCAAATGCCAGATTCTCTAAATATAAAATCTCAAAAAATGCAGGAGATTATTTTGTTAAATGCTCATCTCATTGTCTGTTAGCCTTTCAGGCTATGACAGAAATGTCATACTTCACTTCTGTGCTTTTCAAATCATTAATTCAACTTCTTTTATTGTTTTTATGGAGACAAAGTGTACTGAATCATTAACATTATTATTTCAGACATAGTAAAATCACACATCAACACTTTGCGAAGGGGGAAAAGTTTCATTATCCATTCAGAACAATTTCCTATGATAATACAAATGTTACCCTGGACAGATCTTTGAAATGGATACCGATTCTTTAAATTCTTTCCTGTCTGTTTCAGGAAATAGTGAGATCCTGCTGATAATGCAGTACAATGTGTCTGAAGTTCACTTCTAAACAGTTGGCTCTTTGCTGTGAAAGTCATCTACATTCCCTTTATAATTCACGGCCACCAGAGATCTGCTTGATCGCTGCGATCTGATCCAATATCATTTGGAAAAATCCTTGATAATAGTTCCACTATTCAATCAATGAAAAAACCAAAGCGTACTGCTTGTGTCTTCTTAAAAAAATCCTGAAGCAGGGGAATAAGACATTGGCTTTTGGGTTTGGAGATTTTGTTGTCGGCAAATAAAATGATTATTAATAATATTATTCAAGTTCTTAATCAAGGCAAGCAAATGGCATCTGTTTGTTATCATCCTTCCTACAGAAGACAAAGGCTTCCGTCCCTATGGTACTGACTGCTGGCCCCAAGTGGTTGCTGGATGTGACTTGGCAAGGAGTAGAAGACAACAAAAACAACTGCATTGTGTACAGCAAAGGTAAACACAAGCTGATTTTTTTCTCTACTTTCTTGTGCTGGGTATTGACAAAAGATATACCTAATGCATAACAGGACAATGGATAGTTTGACTTCCTTCAAACTAGAATAGTTTTCCATCTGTTTTTGCTACTACATTCTTATTATGCTTTTTCTTCCTTTTAATGATATAAAACCCCTTACAGTGTCTGTAGTGTTCTAAACGCTTTATAAGCATGGAAGAATGTCAGCCAACATGAAGTACTGTTTCTGAGAGTTGGTGCCTCTTGGCAAACCTCAGTGAAGTCTATACAGCTGAAATAGGTGAATTCTTTCTAACATTTTATAGGACATACCAGAAAGCATTTCTCCACGTTACATTACAGGAGTTAGAGACTCCTAACTGAAATCTTTTATAAGAAGAATTTGAACTTGATTGGACCGTGATAAGACTTCCATGTCAGCATGGAAATAGAAGATAACTGGGACTGGATTACAGGGCTGTAACTTCTGACATTCCAGTCTCTGCATGATGATGCTTCACTGTAATGCATTAGCTAATGGGAACGCATATCATATCTGTTTTATGTGAGTATTCGGATTTGCTCAAGTCAGTATGAGATCTTATGAGGCCCCCCAGACATGCTTTGTCTAACTTATCACATCTAATAGCTACTTTGATTCAAGACACTTTTGTCTTTGTCCAGAGAGCCTTGAGTTCTTGCGTTTGTCATGCAGTGGGCTATACACCAGGCTGTTTGGTCACTCACGGTGAAAGCTTTGTAAAATTTGGTCATGGTATCATTGCAGCCTATTAAAAATAGTGCTTGAATACACAGAATAATCTATTTAGAGTAGCTGTTTGTGGAATTCCTGTTGAAGGTCATGTTGCAAAACTATGACTTTCCTTCCTTGTATTTCAATCACCAGTCTCAGCACTTTGTGAATGCTTCAGAACATGTACTGTTCTTGTTTAATTTCTTTTAGGTTTTATTTCCAACCAAACAGACCTACTGAGATCAAAGATTTGTTTGCTGAGGCAACCTAGTGACCATTTCAGCACATAAGCATCCAGGCAAATAAGCACCCATATCAATATATTAACATACAAAACACTAATCATAACATCAAAGACTCCTAAAAACTTACTAGAAACAATTACAACTTGTTCCTATAATCATTGCAATTTATACACTTATAAGAGGATTGCTTTTAAACTGCCACAAGCCTTTGAAAGTTGAAAAGCTGAAAACAGGGAATTTGCATGTTAAAAATGAGTTGCACACCAGGGTCTTATAAATTCCTTCTATTATAATTACAGAATGCCAACATATTCATTCTGCAACCTGAAACACCTGCAGTACTAAAGAACTGGGCTCACAGCTAAAAAGGGTTGAGCTGCCCTTCCTTCACAGCTTTCTGATTGCAGCCCAAGTGAAAAAAGTTGCAATGTGCTGAAATGTAGGGACAGTTTTCCCTGTGTAGGGAAAGGTTTTCTCCTGCATACTGAACTGTATGAATATTTTTCACAGGCAAACTTTTTTGCAGCAACTTCTTAATGTAATGAGAAATTCCTTTCAGTCTAAAATACAACTTCTGTGAATTCCCATAGGATGCTGTCTTATCAAGTATTATATTCTTTCTGTAATTATAATAGTACTTACCACATATATACCAGTAAGACTTTTCATCTTCAAAGTACCTTACAAACACTAACCAATTCATTAGACAGTTTCAGTGCGGTATGATTGAATCTATTGATTTCTTTTTTAATAATAAGAACTTACTTTATGCGGTTCAGCACAATTTAAGCAGACCAAAACATTACTTTTCATTCTAATGTGCTGGATTTTGCTTCACTGATGATACTTGTTATTTTAGTACTTCATTAAGAACGTAGAGTAATAGTCATACAGTGCTCAAGATAAATTCTGATATCTCTACCATACAATGCAGCTGCTTTTGAAAACTGGAGATCAAGATGTGCACCCTAGGTTATAAATGCATGTTAAAAACCTGGAATTTGATTAAACTATGTAGGAAATAAGTTGTACCTTCAATGAGTTCTATTTATCTCTTTGCACTTGGCACTGGCTGTACTGTTGTTCATTAAGCACCTACCCTTGCCTTGAGGCCTGCTTGGATTTTTGTACTACAAAGATTAATTGGCTTGGATCACAAAACAATGTCAAATAGAAGATGGTAAAATAAATAAATATAATAATGTTTCTTCCTTCAATTTGTATCTCATCATTCCAGATCACATTGCCTTGATTTGTGTTCGCATTCTGTCTCCCACAGTGCCGTTACTTCTAATGAAATGGTGTCAGCTGGCATGAAGTTGTAATTCGATGTTATTTTGTAGTTGCGTGTGTATAATTTTGTTTGCTTGTTTAGCAATACATTGTTATTTTGGAAAGCAATTAGCTGAACAAATGTGTGGAATTGTACATGTAGTGGATTTGGTCACCTGGGAGCTCTTTTTCTCACTATATCCAAGATAAGATGAGTGGAATAAATTGGCACATTTCTGAGAGGAAAATAAGTTTTAGATTTTGCTATCAGAACATGTTACTGGTCAATGAGTTGACTTGGAAGTGCATACCATATTTCCTTTCAGCTGTAATAATACAGTGAAATCTTTGGGAACATCACTTTTCCCAGACTTTTTAGAAGAGCACAGGACTGTCAGGCTGACTTCCAGTTCACTAGAGGCTAAAGACACCTTAGTCAGCCACACACTGCGTACAGAATGATCACAGGGACATTTTAAATCCCAGAAGAAGTATAGTATAGCTCCTATGCCATGTAGTTCCTATTGAAAATGAATCTCAGCAAGGCACATAGCTCCCTATTTGCCTTCAAAACTCTCCATAATACTTTCACTAGGTAAGCAAACACGTGTGCATGTGTGTGTGTGTGTATGAAGTACGTATATTAGAATCATAGAATCCTCAGAGCTGGAAGGGACCTTTAAAGATCATCTAGTCCAACTCCCCTGGAGTGGATGTCCACTGCTAGATCAGGATGCTCAGAGCCTGGTCCAGGATTATGTTGCTCTGTTGTTACAGTGAAATCAGAATTCATCTTCAAGTTAAATTTTAAATTAAGAAATTGGTTATTTAAAACCACGCAGCAAAGCACTTTCAGAGTGAATAGGTATGAAATAATTATTTGGAGTCTGAAATTAATTCTGTTTAGTCCAGGATCACTAATTTCTGTCTGTTGTTTTTGTATCTACATTTCACCAGCACTAGAACAAATCAGGAAAACGAAAAACAGCTAATTAATGCCTCTTTTTACAAGTTCTCATGCAAACTGGCTGCTTGTGGCATGTGTCATTATTACATTCTGTTCTTTTTAAAGGAAACTTTTCCAGCTATAATTAAAAGATATGCTCTTTTTGTTGTAATATTTATGTCAAACTTTTGTCGTGTTGCAAAAATAGTTTCAATTCAATTTATAGAATTTAAGAGATGTCCTAGACATAGTAACTGAAATTTAAGAGAGATTTTTAAGAGTGGAATTGTACTTTGTGTAGAATTAGGAATTTCTTCAAAAAGCTGCAAAATATCAGTAATTCAAGTAAGATCTTGTAGAAGGTGTTAATGCATGAATTCACTGCACTTTACTTGAGAAGCATTCATGCACCATTGTGCACCAGGTTTGGTAAATCTCTAGAACTAGAGGTAAGAGCCCCTCGACAGCCTAGGAGGGATGGTGTATTAACTGCAGATCTTTCCTTGGGACCAGAAGAGATTTTAAAAGATGGAAAAGAATACACAACGTGTAAAAACGACAGTTGCACAGACTGATAACCACACTCATACAACAGACTTTTTTAGATATTATTTGAGCCATTTTTGTGAAATGTACGGATACCGTATGTTTAGTGGCACTGTTAAAACAGGGTGTCTGTACAAATATTTAGCTGTGGGAATTATAAAATCATAAGGCGATTAAGTTAGCTAGTTGTGAAATTCCAATATTGCTTTTTAAATGACTTCAGGATATAGGAGGTGCTAAGGTTATTATCTGTTATCAGGAATACAGCGGAATTGTACGACTGGATAATAACTAAACAACTGACACAATGTAAAATTACATTATCAGTGTGTTAAAACAAAATTGCGCCCTAAAGGAGTCTACATGCCAGCTCAGAGCTGCAGTGTAATTATGCTTAACTCTGATAATTAAAATACAACGGAGATCAACAGAATCATTTTCATTAAGAAAATTATTAATGATGGTGGTATAACAGTAATTGATTGCAGAGCACCACAGGATAACTCTGTGCAGGAAAACCAACATCTTTGAGTCTGTGGCTGGGACCGGCTGGTCGTGTTGCGCACTGCCAAGGCAGCTCCTGGCATGGGTGGGAGCTGGTAGCTATGGGACATGCTGGGCCTGGCAGCTGGTGCCTGACGAAGGCGTATGGCTGGGATCTGGCAGCGGGACGGGGCGGAGTGGGGTTGGAGATGGGACGAGCCGCTCACCTGCCTCAGAGCTTCCTATCGTTCTGTGTTGCGGTAGGCGCTGCTTGCTTTTGTATTTACATGAGTGATTTATTGATGTTATTTCCTTCACTGCCTGGCTTCGCTGAGTAGTTTATGCCTTTGTTATTACTGCGAGGATTCAGGAGGAGAAAAAATGTCCTCACTCCAGTGTGGCTCCCAAGTGAGATGGGAGTGAATAATTCCAGGGGCTGGAGCTTTTAATTGCCCCGATGGTATTACCACATGATAGCAATGCCGTAAAAAGCCTCCATCCCTCTGCAAGTGAAATCAGCCAGGGCCCATGGAGAGACCGTAACAAAGTTCTGGCAATGGACGATGTTGCCTAAGGACAAGAAGCAAGGTTTCATTTTCTTGTATAAATAGGGGGGAAATATTGTACAGAGCACTTTCCCATGAGCTCAAGACTGGGTGCTTACTCTTAACAGATGTTGCTTTTGAAAGCTGCCCAAAAATGTCCATTCTCCAATCACAATAGAGAATAGGCCTGCTAGGGTGGATTTACAGCATGAGATTAGTTAAAATGACAGCTGCCCACGCTGAAACTGTGTCATGCAGCTACTTTATAAAAGGAAATGAGAGGCGAGGCAGCAAGTGAGAAGGAAGAGCAGAAGCTGGGCTCTGCAGTGCTGGGCACCCAGCTCTGCCAGCACTGCTCTCCCATGCTCTGCCCCAACACTGACAAAGTCAGGCAGTAATTACCTACATAAAACTGCTCTAGTACTGCACAAGTGTGGGATGAGTTATTTGGCTAATGGCATTGAAGATACAAATGCTGCAGGAATGTTACATGAGATTTCTAGTAAGAATCAGAGGTCATTTTAAATTAATATTCCTCATTTAAAGTACTCAAGTCTACTTTTTTAACATGTAAGAAAAGTCAGTTGTTATAACAAAAGGATTTAAAAATTTTTCTTTAGTGAGACAGAATTACTTTTCTTAATTGTTCTGTGTGGTCCTTGATAGAATTTTCTCCCAGTGAATGAGCTAGCAAATGCTCTTTTTTGGTCGGCTTCAGGCAATGTAATGGTACATTGCTCTGCAGACATATAACATCAAGGGAACCTAATGAGACAGAGGTCAGACATTATAAGATGTTTAAACACTGCAACATTAAAACATCAGTTTATTTTGTTTTGGGTCAGGGAACAGATTGTTTAGTAGGCCAAAGGATACTTGAGGTATATATTTTAGATTGCAGGGGGCTTTTTTTCCATGTTACAAAAAACAAAATTCTGTGAATTTCATTAGTCTGTTCCATGCAAATTATCAGAAGACAGAACTATCTATTGGAAGACTGCTAGTCCCCATGGGTGCCTCCATTAGCTGAAGAACCTTTTGAAGTCTTTGGTAGTGCTACAGATTTTTTTTGTTCTTTCATTGTATCAACAGACTACATGGGAAATCAGAATACTTCTTGAAATGCACACAAGGCATATCATAGAATCACAGAATCAGAGTCATAGATTGCCGCAGCCCTAGTGCAGCACCTTGCATTTGGCCTTACTGAACCTCATTAGGTTTTCATGGGCCCACTTCTCCAGCCTGTTCAGGTCCCTCTGTATGGCTTCCCTTCCTTCCAGTGTATTGACTGCACCACTCAGCTTGGTATCATACACAAACTTGCTGAGGATGCACTCAATGCCATGTTCTGTGTCGTTGATGAAGATGTTGAAGAGCACTGGTCCCAGGACCAACCCCTGAGGGACGCTGCTTGTGACCGACCTCCACCCTGATTCAGAACCATTAATCACAACCCTTTGGCTGCGTCCAGCGAGCCAATTCCTCATCCATCAAACAGTCCATCCTTCAAATCCATACCTCTCCAATTTAAAGAGAAGGATGTGGCGAGGGACCATGTCAAAGGCTTTGCAGAAATCCAGGAAGATGACATCTGTCACCCTTCCCCTGTCTGCTGATGCCGTCACTCCATCCTAATATCCTAATATGAAAAGTCCATGGAAGAGCTGATAAAAAATGGGAGATTACTTGTGCTAGGGAGTTTTGAAGTTAAGGTCTTGCATATGGTTTTTAATAATCTATACAAATACGGTTATTTTGTGCATCTTCTCTGAATTTGTATTTATGTCATAGTATATTATGAATTATTACATGACCTCTAAATTCTAAGCGTGCAGATAGTAAAGGGAAGACCACAGGAAATGCAGAGGTATGGCTGTATTTCTGTTCTTAAATGAAAACTTCTTTGTTCATTATTAGTGCATTTCATTCACATAACAGACAAGTGATATTTTTAACTTGTTCTCATTTATGCACTATATATGCATTTGTTTTTGTGTTTTATTCTTATGTTCTTGTCACTTATTATGTAGCTTGTTTCATAATTTGAAATTTGAATTCCTTTTCAATTGAGGAGGCAAGGAAATAGGTAGAACACTGACAAGATTTGTAGAGAATGACATATTTTGGACTGAAGCTATAAAAAGCTGTAAAGAAAGTCTAACACTCACGAGAACATGTTAGGGATAAAAAAACCCAGTCTGTACTTCACACTGGAACCTTGTGAAAAGAAATACTGCTTCAAGTATTCAGACCCACTGGCAAAAACAGATACAAGCATCATGCAGAGATTATTTTTTTCAGGGTATGTATTTGCCTCATTTTTCTAAGTCAACTGCAGTAGAATTAGTCACTTACAAATCATTTTGAGAAAAGTGTTATTTTCAGGATATGGCAGAGATGCTAAATGTGTTTTATTTCCTTTTAAATTAAATATTTTTTTCAATCCACTATTGTAAATAAATACTGAGGATTGCATTGAACTAAAGCCTCATGACCCCTGTGGCTCATGGTAATGTTACCTCTGCCATCTTCCCTGAAAAGCAAAAGGGAAGGAAAAACAGCCCCCAAATTTGCTGAGCCACACATTTCAAATTGTCGACAACCCCATCCACGAGAAAACAGAAGAAAATATATATGCACTCTGTCCTGTCAAAAGGCTTTTGCCTTATCTTGAGAGACTGTCAGGGCAGGAACATCATGGAATGGACAGGAGTCTATTAAATTAATAAGCTGCTGGATGGTGTCTGGAGAGTTATGATGCTCCATAAATCCAGTTTGATCATGGTGGACAAGGTTTAAATCTGCAGACTTCTAATACACATCCAGGTCCTGGATTGGATTTGAAGTTTTGTGCTGGAGACACAGAGATAGTCCTGCAGCTTGAGAATTAAGATTTATCATTTTTTCATACTGCCTTTTTTTCACTTCTTGACAAAAATGAAAACACCTTAGGGATCCTGGCAAATGTTACTGCTTGAAATGAAAGAGCTGTTGTCAAGGTGAAACCATGACCTCAAAGCCTAAAATCAAACCTTGGTCACTGTTTTCAAGCAGCTCCGTTGGTGCTGCGCATAAAAATGTCTCTATGGAAGGAAACAAGACTGGATTTATCCGCAGCCTGTTCTGTAGCAGTTCTTGTCAAAATCTTCCCATTGTGCATTTGTGGTGTAAGACATAGTAATGGTGGCAGATGTGCCATGTGAAAACAAAAGCTCAAAACATCTGGAAATATATTCTTCCCAATGATAGGGGGCTCTGTATGTAACTTACAGTTTGAGCTGATGTTTCTGTACTTTTACCTCTGAATGTGTTAAGCCTGATGGTAGCAATTAAGGGAACACTCTGTTATACCATTCCAGGCATGGCTCTGGGGAGAACTGTGCAGCGCTGCCCCAATGCCCGTGTTGGCTGTAGAGCCAAACTGCCCAGAACACAATCCTAAAATCATGTTGGATGTACTTTGTCTCTAGATGCTTACAAGGAGGACTGTTATTAGGGCACGAGAGAAGGAAATCAAGTGTCTCTCAGCCCCTTAATTGACCTGCAAGACCATGATTTATTGATACATCCCTAAGCTCATATTCTTGTGACTCTGGAGACTGGCAGGTGATTGCTGTGCTCACTAAAAGCAACGACATTGTTGGCATTTCTCACATCTCCAACACCCTAACCATGTATTGGATCTTACCTACTTTATTTGTTGAAAGCACTTAGCATTTGTTTTACTTCTACAAGCAACCTGTGCTCATTTTTTTTCTCATTGTTAATTTAGGAATCTAAAGATACTTCTTGACATCAGAGAAATATAGAAACAATGTGTATGTTTGAGGAAATAGATAGCTTCCGTTGCAATACCAAGGACACTGAGATGTGTTTTATTCTTGGAAATAATGGTTTCAGAACTGAAAGTGATTAAAGAAGCTCTTCTAGTGTGCAGGTTAAATAGAAATTGCGATCAGCATGTAATCCTCAGTCACATTCTTAGGTATGTCTTCCTCCATTGTCTTCCAGAAATTACCCAAGATTTGTAGCCAGATATCTTCTGTGAATGAATCCTGACCTCTCCATTGATCCAGAAGATCGGTCTGTGCGCTCACTCACCCAAAGATCAGTGTTAATATTTCTCTCCTTCCCTCCCTGCTCCCTACAGCAGGCAGAGGCCAGGAGCAGGGCTCCACCACAGGTCACCATGGACCTGGGGCCTTCAGTGCATCTCACGTCTTTTATTCCTAATGCAATGGCAATTTCACCTTCCTATTGGGGTCAGGTTATGAAGTATGTGTAGTAAAACAGAGGAGGGAAGATGGAGGTTAGGGAAAGAGCATGCATGATGCAGAACATTGGGAGCCCTGTTGCAGTGCCCACTGTAAAAAAAAAAAAAAAAAAAAAAAAAAGTAGGATGTTTCCACAGCTTTGCATCTGCCCTTCTCCTCTTGGGACATGTCTCAACCTTCCCACCATCTTAGTCTTCCCTGAAGAGAACTGAAGAAAGTATGAAAAAGTTGCAACCAGTTTATGTTTAATGTTTTAGAATTGAACCCTGTTACCACTGACCTGGAGAGAACGTAGCAGCTTTATCAAAATGTAATTTCTGTTGCAAGAAAGATGAGGGAAAAAATAGAAAAGCTGGTATAGATTTGATTTTTTTTTTTCTCCTTGTTTCAGTTTCACTCCTTCAGGATGGAGGGCAATGTGATGCTGAGAAACAGAAATGCTACAGTGTGCCAGAATGGTGATATCTGAAGCAAGTTGTGATGTTGAAGCAGATTTAGTAGAGATGTTCTGTGAATGAATTGTGACACACATTACTTAAGTGGCTGGTGGCCTGCAGAACCAAGGCTTGCTGCTAGAGTAGAAATTGCCTGTAAAAATTCCTGTGATTGTATCACAGTACATATATGCATATATTTATATAAAGTAACTCTGGTCTTAAAGTGTTTTGCTCAAGTCACAGAAAGTTCTGAAATCCATGCAGCTTGCATAGGCAACTAGTTCTGAACAATTATACCTTCACTGGTTAATTATCTTTGAGAGAAAATATTATGTATTTGTGAAACTGTGTAGAAGATAGAGAGTATGTGCTAGCACTCAGTGAAGTGCTAGTGTAAGCATTATAAATTACAGGAGATCACTGGTTTTGCAATACACTGATGAATGCAGATGACAGGGACAAATTTACCTTTTAGGGAGTGCAAACCAGTGTAAAAAGGATATTGAAAACTTGGATTGTATTAGAAACACTAGACAAGACATGTATTCAGACAATTAGATGCTTCTGTAACAGCTCTAACTAATTCAAAAAATAAAAGTACTTAGGTACAACAGTGCAGCACTACATACTGTTCTCTGTGTTTTGGTGAACATAATGTTCTTTTATGTAGCAGTGATGATATAGTAACACACAAATTGGAAATTTACTTTTTCAATTGAATATATAAAAATAACATGATAGAATTCTACTGTTGAACAGTAAGGACAGTAGACAAATTATGCAAAATCTGAACAGATGAAATACATTCTTGAGAAAAACAAAGATCACAGTGTTAACAGGAAATGACTGGTATGCCTTACTGTTGGACTCTGAAAACATGCTGAGGTATTGGTTTTTGTCTGCTAGCTGAAACAAATTTTCAGAAATGTCTGAGACAATTGGAAAACAGTTGTGTCTTTGGCCAGCCAGAAAGTTTGTTGTTACTGTATGGACAATTGAACTTCAAGTTTGAGATGAAAAGAAATTGTTTTACAGCAGGAAAATGAGACAGTGGCCTTCAGTGATCACTGTGCATCCTCTATTAATAAACTGTTATTTTAAATATGAAGAAGCTTGCTTTTATGGTGGCTTCACGTGCATTTTAATGGATTTAAATTATGAGGTTTAAATGCATTTTCAAGTTACAATTAAATGAAAATTTAAAATAAGACTGACAGATTGCTAAGGCTAAGCCAGTTTTCTGATTAAGGTTCAATTAAATTATATTTATCGTTGGAGCAAATGAAGTATAAAATCACAAACAATGATATTTTTCAGTGGCTTACTTTGGTGAAAAGTGTAGCCTGAAGTATGACTTCAAGACTTTTATCTTCCATTCCCTCATAAAGTAGAAATTAATTAGGGCTAAATAAGAGTTGGCTATATGTCAGAACCCCATCCGTAGAGTCTTTCGTGGACCAGTGGTCCAGCAGCAATTTACTAAGAAAGCTGTTTTGTGATGCAGAGTATTATGTATTTTATTTGGTTTTAACTAGATAAATTAGGGGGAAAGTTGAAGGTTTAATAGTAGTTTACAGAATGAACAGTTTTTATTGCTTTCTTGTAACCCACTTTTGACTCATTGCATTAACTCAGAAGATCTACTGGTGTCAACTAAATACAGTTCATTTCCATGTGCTTTCTATGTAAATCCCTGTATGTCCCCAGCTCTGCAGTGACTCGGGATGATAGTAATGTTTTTGTACACACAAGCTATTTCTCAGTTAAATCCACTGGACATTTACACGTGAAACATGACAACAGTCTGGCTTGCCACAATGTGGCCATGTGCTTCCTTTATGTGTGGTACTGCTGTCTTTCTGATAGACTTCCTGTAATTCCTTATTTACTTTCCCTTCATTTTGTCCTACAGAAATGCGTGTAACAGAAACACCATTCTGTATTCTGTTTCTTTGGTTTTAACTTAATTAAATAATCTATGACTTAATATGACAAATTGATTAATTTCAGAAATTAAGCAACTTGACTCTTTTTTGTATATTTAAGTGCAGGTCCAGTTTACTAAAAACTTGACTATTCTTCTGCTTTAGAAAATTACTCCTAAATGATCTTAAGGAAAAAAAATAATTTCAGATCTTTACACCTAAAAAAATCTATAATATATTCAGCTAAAAGATTCCAAAAAAGTGATGAGCTGATACATGACCTTCTTCTCTTTAAGAACATGTGTACATGTTCAGCAAAGCAAAGCATTAGCACTTGGATTTTTCTTGTGTTGCTAATTATTGCAAAGTCTAAAGTAGTGAATAGATCCATGCTTAAAAGCTCGATAGTTCAGAGAGATTTGAGTTTCCAAATCCAAGGTGCATCTAAAAACAGACATTGATAAGTTCTTTCCTTTACAAGAGCATTTTCTTTAGCTACGTTTAAGCTCGTACATGAAAAACTGAAGAGTTGGTCCTTAAGCTGAACATACAGAAGAAAAATCTAAAGTTTTGGACTGCTGTTTCTTTGTGTCAGTTCTTTGTGGCTGTATCATGGCCGTTGTCTTGTCTCCGAGATGTTAAAGAAGAATTAATAGCAGCTGATTAGCTGAGGTTTTATTTGAGCACACTAGCTTGACAGAGTGCCATTAATATCCAGCAGCATCCTTTATTTTTATATAGTTTCTTTACTTTTTTTTTTTTTTTTTCCTGGAGGAAATTTGGGTTAATTCACTTTTCCAGTTGGCAAATCCCAACCACTATTACTAAAAACCAACAGACTATATTTGTAACAGTAACTCTGAACATAATTCTCTGTTTTGGAAATGTTCCTATCAAATTTTAGCTATACGCCATGAATCAAACAGCTGATTTATCAAACTGTGTCACTTCTACATAGTAACAAAGTTGGCTGTGATTCATGCTGCAATGAATTAGTTAGCTTTAGCTGCACCTCCCTGTCCCCCCAAAATAAGCTAGTAGAGGCATGTGTCCAGCTGAACACAACAAAAGAGTTCGTTGTTCCTGTTCTTGTTGCAGTTATTCATTTTCATATGGTATCTCTGATGAATGTGTGTTAATATTTGTTAAGCTAGAGAATTTTGCAGAATACTGTAAATGGAGAACACCAAAGAAAAAACTCTGCTCTGAGGAATTAGAATTCTGTTTTACTTGGGAAACAATCTGGCATTTGTTTAATATTGTTAGAAACAACTTACATTTTCAAACACAGTATTCTTGTAGGGTTGTATTATTTTGCTTTATTTTGACACAACAAAACTGTTGTTTCTATGAAAAATACAACTTCAGTTGCAATGAATCAGATTAATTTTATATATATATATATAATAAATGCAGGGAACAGCTGTGCAGATTTGAGATACTTCTAATATTTTCTGTATATGGCATTTGCTTGTAGCATTTTCTGTTTTTGCATCATAGTCACTTATTTTCATTGTTATCTACTGGTACATAACCAATGAGTAATCATTCTCTTTTTTTGTCTCTCCTCATTTTCCTGCTGTAGAGAAAATCAGGTGCTAAGAGGAAATGTCCAAACACAGGCTGAACCAAATCTCTGAGTAGTCCTTTCTTGCATGTGTGACATATAACAATTAAAAGTATCCAAAGGTGCTTAACTCTGCCCTTGATAGATGAGATAAAATTGCCACAGGACAGGATAAGTCATCAGCAGGGACTTACAAATTCCCTGTCATCTTTTCATTGCAGATCCTAAATCTGTATCAGTGGGCTCTTTGGCAAAATAAAACACCAGAGAGAAGCAGCACAGGATTTTACGTAGAGTTCAGAAGATGAAAAGGAAAAGCCGGAAGTAATTAAGTGCCAACATTTTGTTAATATGTGGCTCACTTAATTGCTTTGGCTTTTGTTCCCTTCTGAAAATGAATGCATCATTCTCTCTTTTTCAGAGTTTCTACAGTGATCAGCATCTGACAGTCTAGCACTTGACAACACATAGCCAGACTGATAAATAAAATCTACTGACCAATGGAATGTATATTGCACAGAAAATTTTTATATTCTCTTCTCAGAATATTTAATACAAAGGGAACTAATAGTACACAAGAAGGTGTTTTATAATATTACTCATGTTTGAGAAGCCCACATAGTGAATGCATAATTTATGACATTCGTGGCTGAAATGCAGATAGAGTTTTCTTGAGTGGAAATGTTTTTAAATGCTTTTTAGCATGTGCAGTAACAGTATGCATCCTTTTAAGGCATGAGGTAAGAAGCAAACATTGTAGGCCTTCTTATTTAGGAAAGATTTAGATGCTCAGCATGTCTCTTCACATCCATCGCTATAAAGAGCTAAAGAGAATAAAGGATTATTTGGAAGTATATTGATGGATTGTTGAAATGTAACTACTCAGTCAGCCAAGCTTTTGATAACTGTTCTCTATACTTGGAGTTGGAGGTGCTGACATGTACCATGGCTGTATCTCATTAGGCATTAGGTTTGTGTAAGAAAAGTAGGATTTTTTCTGTATTTGGCAGTCTTTTTTTTTTTTTTTTTTTTTTTTTTTTCCTTTGGGGGATTTTAGTTGGAGACATAGTTTAAAACCAGGTGGACACAACTTTGATGTAGACTCACCTTTTTTTGTTTCACAGAGAGAAGAAACTAATACTTGAACTATTACCGGCAAGTTTTGATATTTCTTTTACATGAAAATGAAGTATAGCTCTGTAATTTGATCTTAATTCGTACTTCTGGAGAAAGCAATGGCATTTATATTTGGGAAGAGGTTTTAAATCTTGACTCGGCACCTTTTTGCAGGCTTGTACACTCTCCTAATTCATATTTTTGTCCAAACTTAAGGTACCTTGTTACTAAATTTTTAATTGAGAGAGATTGCAAGTCCCTGTTTTTCTTGGAGAAAGGCAAATGCATAAAGGCAACCGAAGAAAGTGAACATAGTATTATTCTAAATTGTCATAGTTCTCTCTAATGCTTCTCAGGTCTCTCTGCTGGCGATATAGTTTCAATAGATACACTAAGGAAAGTGCCAAGACCAGCTTTGACAGGGTTTTCTTTTTTTTCTTTTTTTTTTTCCCTCCTCTTTCTCTTTTAATCCCTGTGGGGCTCTGTGATTTTTCATAGCTGGACTAAAGTTGTGTCAACGGGAGACTTGCACCATAAAGACTGAAATGTTAAAGAAAGCTACAAGGAACAGCTTTGAGGCAAGGTTTCAAGCTTTGTCATCACGCTTGAAGAATTTTCTGTTTAATGTACTGTAATGCAGTATTCAATGGGGACAAGTTTAATTGAGTTTTACACAACCCAGTTGGGAGTAGCGCTGCAAGGTAGGTGATGTCTAGGTTTTTAATCTTCCACTCCAGAGAGGCTTGTTGACGAAGTGGTTCTTTCTCTTTGTAAGAAAAAAGGGAAGCATGAGAAATGATACATCCGTGGATAAAACCAATTGGCAACCCCCAAAGGAATGAGGGCGATAAGGCGAATCCAGCACTTGTAAGAAATAAAAGAATCCAACTGTTCATTTAAATGAGAAACAACACATGTGATTGAGGAGGCAGGGAGGCTGGGCGCTGGAGTGGGGAGGAAGGGACTAACAAACAGAGCAGCTGGTGTCAGAGTTAGGCGTCCAGGACAAACAAGCTTGGGTTTGTTATGCGGATTACCAAAGAGATAGTTAACGATGTGTGTTTTTTAAAGCAAAAGGAGAGTCAAGCAGTTCTTATAACAGAGGTGGATAAAGTAGCAGGAGGGAGGATGCTGCTGTTAGGCAAGCCCTACTTAAAGAATCACTATTCCTTCCCTGAGGCCTAACAGCGGTTCTCTATCAAACAGTGTAAAAATAGCACTGGACCCTGTCAAAGAGAAAATAATACCTTCTGTGTAAGCCTTAGTGTATTAAACTGTAGTCCTGTTCAAGTTACTTCTGCTAGAAGTTAAGCAGCAGAAAGGATAAAAGTGTTCAGTCAATATGCTGGCAAATCATCTCCCTGCTCTGGCTCTCTATCGGTGCTAAAATAAAAACCACTTAGCTGTCCCTAAAATCACTGTCTGATCATCATAAAAAATTCTCTTGCCAATAGTTTACAACTATGTATTCTAGCATATTTCACTTTTCACCTGTAAAGAGCTACTGATATTGTTTAACTTGTTTTCTCAGAAGATTATTTAAGAGATTTAACCTGGTATGCAACAGAAACAGGGTTTGTTTGTTTCATCATTTAATGCTCACACTGGTAATATTTATTCAGAGAAATTTTCCCCTCCCTGGAGTCCCTCGTGGGAGGAGATGCAAGGCTAGTCAGCAGGAGTTTCAGGCTTCCTCTGCCATCTTAACATGAAGTGTCTAATTTTGCTTCACCAGAACCAAGAGAATTAACACACCGTCTTTTCTGTAAAATGCTGTAAGGTAATGGTGAGGCATGATGTACTCCCAGGCAAGATTCTCACCTCAAGAGAGGCTGTGAGGTGGGCAGAGCTGAGCCAGAAGGCCTTTGCCTACCTCCCCATCCTGCTGTGCCCACCTACCCTCTGCTGCCCAGAACCATCCGGATTTGAGGATCTCAAACCAGCTCCAACAGCAAGTTTAACCCAAGGAACTGCCAACAAGGTGACAGTACTCCCTTCATCACGCAGATACTATCGCTTTAACACCCACCCTAGGGGAGGTGTTAACCGTAGCTGGCTGCTAGTCTGGCCCACTGGTGGGCTGAGAGCAGGGGTTGGATTTCATAACGGCATGGAAAGCCTCAGCAACTAGCAGTGTGTGGGAGGGCTGGATTTCACCCGCAGAATACATGCGGTGAGACAAATGGAACACTGCAGCAGAATATAAGGCTTTTACCTCGCACTTCTTCCCAAGGTACCACCAGGATCCCTGCTAAATTTGTAAATACAGTACACATGCAAAGTTTATAGCTGAGCAAATAATTCACAATGAATAATTTATCTGACAAATTTAGCCTTTTTTTCTGCTCATGAAATATCCATGAACAGATCTGTCATTTGAAACTGCAACCTTTACAGTGCATAAGTATGGGGGGGAGGGTTAATTTAATTTCCCTGTGTAGTTTGGTGTAAAAAAGTAATTCCCAGTTATTAATCATATTAGCATTTTAAATAGTCCAAAAGTAGGCTTTGAAGTTCAGCCATCAGCTAAGCGAAGAGGCCGCAGGAGACTGTAGGTGTTCTTACCTTGCTGCAGTTGCTGTTGTCCAGAAATATTTTTCCATAGGCTAAGTTTCATCACATCAATTTTTAGTTTTGCAGCCTCTCTATTCAGCATAGAAAAGCATAGAAATGTCTCTTCTTTAATGGTAGTGAATGTTCTGAGCAATAATATCCAATGAAGCACAGCTTTCAGATTAAAAAGTGATCTGGGAGAGCCTGGAAGGATGAGGTTGCATCCTCAGCTTTTATTAATAATAATGCATATTTTTGAGGGATTTTGTAGTATATCTCTATTGCAACACACAGAATATATCCTCATTATTATAGTCTGATGGTGACATCTGTTTGTCTATCTGCATGGGCTAAAAATCTGGGAAAAATGAGTTGCATATTTCATGTGGTCCTAGAAAAATTTGAAACAACTCTTTCAAAGTGATCTGCATGTATTTAAATAAGCTAGTAGCCTGAAGTTTTCGTAGGTAAACAGTTTGACAAAATAGCATTAGCAGACAGCTTACTGAAGATTCTTAGATTTTGTTGGGTTTTTTTTTCAGTGTCTGCTCATCATTTTACTCTAATATTTTCTTTACAATCAATCAACATCACTGTGTACTGTGGACAAAGTCTTTATGAGTTTAACTAGTGTCAGTTAAGTTGCCAAGTCATTCCTTGCTGACTTATTAACAGTACACTTAAGCATTTTTACTGTTTATAACCTTTCAATTGATTGAATGTCTCCCATGATTCCAAAGTTCCCCCAAAACTTTTTAATGTTTCCTAAATTTTATCTTTATGTATGGAAAGCCTTAACTTCAAATGCAATGTTTAGGAAATAGACAGAAACATCAGAAAATTCTGAGCTGTTGAGAAATCTTAATTAAAGTGGGAGCTAATGTAAGCAAAAGAACGCATTTGTGCTTCATTAAACGTATATAAGGGTAATATCTATTTTGTGAGGCTCTCACATGTTTAATATAGAACTCTGCTCACAGCAACTTCACTGAAAATATCTGTCTGGTGAATAGATCCATTTATTGTATTCCTTCAGAATGGAATCTGTAAGCTTTGTTGGGGGCAAAAAGCTGTATTTCATTTCTGATAGTACAGCAGACTGGATTTTATGTATATGTATCCTCATCAGAATATTTTTAAAAATGCCAAGCTCTGTACCAGCACAAACATACTGAGGGCACTGAATGCCTTCAACAGCTGTCACTAAAGAAAGACCTAATTTGGTCCCCAGAGACACTCTAGCTGGTGATATAGATATAGAAAAAAAAAAAAAACAGCTTGACTTTTGGAGGCAGAATGAGTTTACAGAACTGTTATGTCTTTTAAATGGATTCACTGAACATAGAAATAATTGAGATGTTATGAAAAGCCCATCCTCAATTTATAATAGCCCATGACAACACGTAATAAAAATAAATGATTCAGTAATTCCTTTTTTGGTATTACATAACAACAACAAAAAGTCTTTAAGATATTCAAAAACAAATCCCACTGCAATCAGCTGAACACTGTATGAAGAAATAAGGAATTTTGGCATCTCTCCATTCTCAAGCCATACGACAGTTTTGTTTGCTTAGAAGAAAAATAGACGTAAGATACTCTGCTTGCCTTCTTTACAGAGCTGTTCCAAGCAAAAAATACTGAACGTTCTTATGTTCTTCGTGAAGGATGTATCCATAGATTTACCAAAATGTTGATGTAGGTAGAATAGAATAGTAGAATAGAATAAAAGTATTTGTTGCAGCAGATCGTTTGGAATAATCCCAGCTAAGGAGGGTGAGAGCCATCTATTTTTTCACCCACCTAAATTCATTGAAGAAAACAGTGCTCAGATGCAGTCCTACAGTACCACATTTAGTCCAAACAGTAGACTGTGACAAGTCTCATGACATAATTCTGACCTCCAGCCTTCTCAGCATCTAATTTGTGAATAGTTTCGCTATTTCTCAGCTGAGAATGGAATAACATCAGAGAACACGGGATTTTCTGAGTACCCCCTTACTGGACATCTTTGTTCCTCTCGCAGCAGAATAAATGCACTTATGATTGCATGTTTAGTAGGGTTTTTTTAGGAAACTAAAAACAGGTAATGATGGGAACTACTGAAATAAAAAGTTGAAACATCCTTACAGAGCACGCATGTATTTCCTTTTGGTCTTCAATTACATTAAAGTAGAATATTTCAGTGAATCACACATCCAGAGCCCTTATACAGACATACAGACCAACATTTATAATGGATCTCAATCTCTAATTTTTTATTTATTTATTTATTTATTTTTGTAGTAACAAGTTCCAGTGGTATTCTAACTTTCATTCTCCTACATGTTAGAGGTTTGTATCCAGAGATGGCAATCACATTCATACCTGCAAAAGCTGGGGTGATTAGCTGATACTTTTTGATGTGCTGTTGGTGGCCATCTGAAGTTCCTATCTGGCACTTATGGTGAAGAGACTGGTTCTATGCACAGTACCATGGGAAGAAATCTTGTTTTTTGTGACTTACTGAGCACTGAAGAGTAAAAAATGGCAACAGATGTGAACCTGGAAATGAGAGAGAAGAGTGTTGTCGGTAGCAGGTTGAAAGGAGGTTCCTGGTAAACAAACGTAAGGAGTTATGCTTCATCATATTAGACTAGTGTCAGGAGCATGACATGAAAGAGGTGATTGAGAGGGTACTGCAGTGACCACTGAGTGGAGAAGTCATAGATGATTCTAGGGAGGAAAATAAGCATTCTGTAGGAATCCTGCACTGGGAGAATAAGCATGTGATGCAGTAATGTGTGTTATTTCAAGCTGGTGTTTCAATGGCCATAATAATAATAATTGATAACTCATGAGAGCAGCACAAATGAGAGCTAAATATGTATGAAACAGCAAGAATTTTTTTGTTTTTTCTTTCTAAAAAAATGTCAGTAAAATAACATGTTAACTGAACTGGGGAGGAATCAGTAGGGCTTAAATGCAATCAGATTTATGTAGGAGGAATATGGAAGCTGTTACAAACACATGAAAGCATCACCCAGGAGCCAGACTGGAGATGAATACATGCATGGAAAGAATACGAAAGAGAGAATTTATCTTTCTTTCATAGATGATAACATCACCATAGCCATTAATAATAACATAATATGTAATCATGAATATCTATAAAATTGCTATAAATATATGATAGGTATTTGTTCTATCTTTATAATTAATTTCTGATATCGTCTTGATGTAGTGGGAAACAATTTCTGAGAATAAACTCTCAAGATTCGTACTTGTAAATATTAACTGTAAAGCCTAATAATAAGCTCATCTATTGAAGACAAATGGAGTATCTTACTATTACTTCACATGAAATTTTATTTTGACATTAGAGATTTCAGTGCTTTGTGTTTTCTGGAAAAGTATTGTCTTATTTTTTCCCACCTAGTTTCTAAATTTAATAATGAACTTGCAAAATCTCTTCATTTTCAGATTTTTCTTACGTTCTTAGAAATGCTTCCCTTACTCTTACCCCTAGATTTTAATTTTGATAAAAAAAAAAAAAAACTAAGCTAGTTTTGCCAAACTAAGAGAGCTTCACCTCTGTTTCACCAGAATTTAGGAGAAAGAGTTAAAATGTGAGATTGGGCAGTGACTTAAGACTCCTAAGTGATGGCTTATTATTTTGAAAACAAATTAAATTTATTCTGTCAAGTTTAAATTATTTTTCAAGAGATTGTTGTTGGGTTTTTTGTTTGTTTTTTTTTGTTTGTTTTTTAAAGAATGATAAGGTTTCTAAGGAAACTGTAATATAGGAGCTTTAAATTTTGGGGGTACAACCCAATTCTGTTAATGAGATGTGTTGAATCACAAGGAATTACTTAATTCCTCCCAGAAAACAATAATAGAAAATACTGGCGTGTTAATCAGTCTATTTTGTCTTTCTTTTTGCCAAGGAAAAAAAAAAAAAGAAAAAGAAAAGAAAAAAGAAAAGAAAGAAGCAAGCATGCAAGCAAGCATCGTACTTTCTCTGATATTAAAATCTATGGGAATTTGATGAGATAAAAGAAATGTTAAATGAACATTCTTCCTCTAAACAGACATGTCTAGAAAGGCAATTTTAGTAGTACAGCAGTGTAGCATTTTGTTTTTTCTGCAATAAAGCCATCAGATCAATAAAAAATTATGTAGCAGATTATTATTACACTGTGCTCACCATAGCTCTAATCGTAAATAATACAGCAGTTATCCTGGTTATATTAATTATAATTAGAATGCAGATAATGCAGACGGTCTTTTATTACTAGAGCCAAATCAATTTTCCAGTGTTATTCAATGCAAGGTCACACAAAGTTGTTGAAGCTCTTAGACTTCTTATGAAATGACCTGCATATGTAAGAGAGGGTTTGGCTCAGCTGTGTAAGACACATTGACTGGGAAGTGCATTGAAATAATTACAGCCATGAACTCTTGCATATAATGGCGGAATTTCATTTTATAAAGTAAGCATAGCTGTAATCCAGGCTCCTTTATGGTGGGGAGCCTCATAAATCTTTCAGAGAACACCAAGTCTTCCTCTTATTTGTAAAGCAGAAATCAAAATGAATTAGTTTCATTAGTTATTCTTTCCATCTGTACTGTTGTGTTAAATATATGGAATGTATTCATGTTGTGTATCAATATGAAAAAAATTATAAGGAGAAAATATTTAACAGAGATTTTGCTTCACTATTTCAGCAGAGGCAGTTTTAAAGTTCACTAGTTTAGGCTCCAGGGCTCTCCTGGATCACTTAAAGCTTTTATCATCTTTAGGATTGCTATGGCTTAATGTATTTGTCTTCTATCTATATGGCTTCAGTTTAACTCAGACTCACAGAAGAGCTGATATGTTTAAAATGTGCCTGTCTGTCCTGGAGCTGATGAGCAGATTAGTAGGACACTGCCCGATAATCATCTCTGAGGTGCACTGGATTCATACGCGTCGATGACACATGGCAGAGAGAGGGAAAGATCTCAAAGAGTGAATTTTAGTTTTGTGCATTTCCTTTTTAAGTATGTATACAGATGGGCAGTAGATATGCTATACACCGTGTTCTTGCATTGCAGAATTCACTTTTCTTCTTTTTGTTCTATCTGCCATGTGCAGAAGAGCTTCCACAGAAACAAAGCAAACAGCAGTCAGCAGAGTGGAGGCTGCAAGTAGGATCCGGTTAGTGAGAGGAGCAATGCTAGGAGCAATTTTAAGAATAGAGGTTTCGTTGCTGTTAGATAGCTTGCTTACCCCTTTGTTTTGCTTTGTTACTCAACAGAACAGATGCTGTGGAAAAACTGGAACAGCCCTGCACAGAGAAATGTGCATTTGTTTGAAGATAGAACTGATATATTTAATATTCTTCTACAAACTGTGCTCTCAGGTGCATTTGCAAGCAAATTTGTTTCTAAATCAGTAAGAGTTTGGCATGTTTCTGAGCACAGCTGCCCAGGAAAGCTCATATATTGTGTATTTGGTCTCATATCTGGTCTCTGAGTTATACCTGAAGTCTGCAGCATGATGGCATTTTAAAAGGAGTATCTGACCACCTTTTGATTTTTAGCTTGTCATAAATCCTATTATCGGCAGTACCTGGGCTTGAGGAATCAATTCATTTGAATCAAAAAGCTTCCTTCTGACAATAGCCAAGAGACAAACCCATTTGGCAGGCAAATGAATCTTAAGTACACACACTGGAAATGTTTAGACTTTGTTCTAGATAAACGTAGCATGTATTTTGATAGTATATCACAACGTTCAGCTTATATAAGGTGAATGGGTTTTACGTGCGAGAGAAATGTGAGAGAAATGGAGAAAAGTGCATTGGGGAACTTAAAGGACTTTGAGACTGTACTCAGATATTGGTGATCTGTACGTTCAAACAAACTTACTCCAAAGGTAAACTGAAAGTAAAAAGAAATGAATGTCCTTCAGAGATATTTTCAGGGTGTGTATAATTTTATACCTGTGATATTGCTCGTGGATACATCAGTTCAGCGTGAGTTGGTTTAATATTATCTAGAGGTAAGTTGATCTGCCTGAGCTCCACGTGCCTCTTTATTTTGGTGGCAGTAATTTAATAAGGGTTTCCCATAAGCCTCCATTCTATACAAATACACTGCTGAGTTGGTTTGGTTTTGTGATGTAATTATAACAATGTCTTTACTTGTGGGCTCGGAGCATCTTTTCCCAAGTTTGAGGTAAAAGATAAAACACGGAAACAGTGGTGCAAAACCAATTTTAGTTTACCCCTTTCACTGAAGTTACTGCTCCATTTTTCCCATTAAAAGAGCCCAGAATACTTTACCTCCTCTTCTTCTAAGTTGCTTGTTTTTATATAAAGGAAGAATACTTACACTTCGGCAAAGTTCATGTTAAAACCAAGCAGTACAAAGGTACACCATTTGATCTCTTGGTGTACAACTCTTTCTTTGCTTTGCTTAAAAAATTCTGGAACTTGTGGTATGTATTCTTGTGAAGGTTTTTTTTTTTTAAGGCACTCTATCTCAAAGGTAGCATGGGTATCTGGGGAGGCAGGGATTGCTATGGTAAGTACCCCTGCTTCAAATAATAGGATTTGGGAATTATTTTCAGTCCAAAACATAAGGGAAAAGAATGTCTAAAAGTGACCTTGTCGTCTGAATTAACTTCCATGAGATTCCACTTTAAAACGATATGCCCAGTATTATCATTTTACTGCCAAAAACTGGGAACACTTCCAAATTTTGACTTACAAATTATTGTACTTCCAACTGAATAGGAAAAAAAAAAAAAGAAGGAAGCTTTTTGAAGTACTTCTTTTTGTTGAATACTGTAATAGATGGCTCTGTAAAATCCTGCGTAAATGGCCAAGACCGCAAGTTCGAGCTGCCCCCAAGGCAGTCTTATCTTACACACAGGCTTTTAGAAGATTTTTGTTTTGTTCTTGAACGTGTGTAGTTTATGTGTTTCATCAGCAGATGCCTAGCTTTCTGCCTGACTCCACACCCCCATGTCAATACCACTCAGGTTCACGAGGGGAGTTAGCCGCAGGATTTGCGCTGCGCTGAAGAAGAAAGATTATCTGTGGTGTGGGGCGGGGGGGCTGGCATTGTGCACGTCTCTGAAGTAAAGACTGCAGGAAACAACGGAGAGGGCATAACTTTTCAATATACAGTGGCGTCCCTAAGTTAATACAGCACGCTGGAATTGAGCAAAATGCTTTATTAGCATTAGTGAACGTTTTTCTTTACGTCTTGTAAATAAACTGTTGTCCTTCTTCACGAGCACTCAGCAGCAGCGGGGTGGGTTTGCAATCAGCCACACAGACCGCTGCTCTGAGTGCTCTTGATCGTGTCTCCAGCAAATAGATGTAGAAAATACCCTTCCTGCTGGACAGACCCTTGTGCAGGGATTACCCGCAGCGATGCGGTGCGTCCTCCTACACTCAGGTGGCCTCGCATGCCTCTGATCTGTGCTGGCTTTCACTGCTACTGTTTTAGGAACGGCCTTTCTTCCTCCTGATCACAACATGAAGCGAAAAGTACCATCTGGACACTGCGTGCTAAAAAGTCAAAGATCTGTAGGCTGTATTATGCCCAAAAGGACGTTTTCTTGTCAGCTGAGCTGCTATATACTTTAGCCTGTCACTGATAACTAACAAAATTACAGTATGGTAATTTTAATTGGAAGCGCTCCATCCTTATCCCCCAGGTTCTCCACTGTCCCTGTGGCAGTCTCCGTCAGCGGCGGTGCCGTGCGGCCGCAGCCCCGCAGGACAGCGAGCAGCTGTGCCCCGCCGCGGCCTCATCCCGCCGCATGGCCTCTGTCTGCTGGTGCTGCAGAGCTGGCCGGCCTCTCTGTGTGCCCGCTTAGCACGGCATATCCCCTTTGTAATGCCTTAATTCTGCTGCTTTTCACTCACCTGGGGTCCCACAGACCGACTGGACAATTAGGGTAGTCGAAAGAAACAGGCAGTCCCCCCGACTGCTGGGCGTTGGAAAGCTGATGATACTGGCCAGGAAAGGAAACACTGCATGGTGGGATGGAGAAGGTGAACCATCCACTATCTGAAAGCTGCTACTGAGAATATTTAGGATATTTCGGACATTGTCCTTCTTGAGGCAGGGAGGCAGCAAGATTCTTTCTGCTGAAATACAAACAGCATCAGTAGCTGCTGGCGTGCTGGGGGGGGCTGCTTTTAGAGGGCAAAATCAGGGTAAGGACAGGAGAGTGGGGAGAGGAGAGGGAGACTGGCGCATGTGATCTGAAGGACTACACTTCCTTTTAAATATATACATAAAGATTGATGTTGTTTTGCTTATATTTATTTGTCTGTATGTTATCTGAGTGGTACACAGTGTGGGGAATGTTACTGTTTTTTCCTTTTATCTGAATGACTCAGAAAAGTAAAAAATGCAGCTTGTAATCTTGGCTTGTGGCCTGGCAGAGTAGAAAGCTGTGGGAGCCAAACTCCTGGTCACCTGAACCTCCTCAGGAGAAGTTCGGATATACATTCTGAACTGGGAATAAATTCTGTTTTGTGAACTCCCCAAAATAGAATGAATCTGCATATGGACTTAGATATACAAACAGTATTGACGTACACGTTCTCTTCAAAGAAAGTGTGAATATCTGCAGTGTTAGTGCCAGATTATAAACACAACATTCATATTTTCCAGTTACAATTATGTGGAGGTGAACCCAGAGTGTCATTGTCCATTTTCATCATATCTTTCTGAAAAGTGCTACGGTCCAACACCAAAAGTTAGTTGGTATAGTATCAGCTGAATTTTGATTAACCTTTCAATGAAAAGATACATATATGCATTCTAAAGATAAAAGATTGTCAGTTGTTATCAACTTAAACATTATCTTTAAATATACCAAAAATAGAAAGTGTGAAAACAGACATCATTTTCACTTCAGTCTAAAAATGGGGCTGGAATTGTCACTGAGAGAACAGCACGGGAGAAATGGGAGAAGGAGAGTGACATGGAATGGGCATAGCCTATAGAATGGATGCAGAAGTCATCCTTAATTTTCACTGTGTTATGTCAGAGGCCTTCCTTCTGTAACAGAGCTTAAAAGAAATGCTTTGTATACAGATCAGAAATTTTTTTAAAAAATAAGGTCAAAATTCCTCTGCCCAATATGGTTAGAATTCCTCTGCCCAATATTCAGCTAAATATGAAAATAAGTTATGAACAAAATAAGTTTATGAACATAAATAACTAATCTTGTAAGTGACTAATTTTATTTTTCAGTTTCAGAGTTTAGCTAGATTAGTTTATTTTTGTTGCTGCATTTGATTATGCTTTTCTGACAGGAAGATGGAGAGCCCAATTCATTGTTCTCATCTAGATCATCATTTGCTTTGTCAAAATATGTGAGTATAGGTTATCAAAAGTAGCAGAACAGACTAAGTTAAAAGGATTCATACAGTCTGAATTTAGCTGGAAAATATCTGTGTAGAGAAGTGCAAACTGCTGCTTTTTAATAGTGAGAACCTCAGATGCTTCCCCCTGCAGAGAAAGCAAGTCACCTGATCTCTAGGGCTGGGCATGGGGATCTCATGCAGATCTCTAGTGGGGTAGCTATCATTCAGCTTTGTTTTTCAGCTGCTGTCTCAAGAAGCCTTGCGCAGAGGCAGTAGCACTGCAAAGGTTAATGGGAGGCATTGGTGAAACTGCATACCTCATGGATGTTGCATCTGTCTGCATCATTAGAGTCATATCAAAATAACAGCCTGCACCTAATGAAAAAAAAAAAACAAACACCAGATGTTGCAGAGACACTGGGATGGAGCGCGTGCCCTGTGCCTGGGTGGCTCTGCCAGCGGGGGCATCCCCTGCTACAGCGCTCAGCGAGGTGCACTGGCCCTTCCCAGCATTACCTCCAGGAAAAGAAGAAAGTTTTAGATTCCCAGAGGCCAATTTCTTCCATTTGGGCCAACTCTTCATAATAGCAGCCAAACAATGGCTGTGTGCAGTGGGACGAGCGTCTCCAGCACAGCCTGTCTAATCCCCAGCACACTCCATTGTCGAGTGCTCGCAGCCTGAAAGACGAAAGGTTCTTCCATTCGCTGTCTTGAAGCATCCTCTGCCCCAAAGAAGGAGACATTTTATCACAAGTGATATTTTTCCGACAACCTTACAAAAGGGATATTTGATTTTTTTTAACAATGCCTTGCTATCTATGTTTATTTTAGCCTAGTCTCAGTCCTGTTACAACTTTTTTATCAGACCTTGAAAACTGAGTAGAAAAGTAGATTACTGCCTTTTCCTTCCACTTTTGGAAAGCTGGAATCCAATCTAACTCAAAACATAAAATATACTTTTGTTACCAGAAGATTGCAGCCCAGGTTAGTAGCAATGTACATTTTGTAGTATATTTTCTCTGAAGGGAGAGTTCGCACTACAGCTATTCAAACTATATAGCATGTGAATTCAGGACAAAAATGAATTTAGTTTCCATTTTTCCATTCATCAGAGTTGAAGACTAAATGCAAAGTTCAGATGCTGATAAAAAGTTCTCCAGGTCTAGTATTTTGGGCTGCTTTTACAGCTGCAGGAACAAACTCCACATTTATTGAAAAGTCCACGTATCAATACTTGTGGGAAGTATAAATGAGCACATATTTTCTTGGGATGTGAAAGTCTTAATTCTATGATAGTAGTAAGAGTAATTGTAATAGTAGAGTAAATTTACAATAACCTTATTTAATTAGTCTGTCTAACTTGGCTTTTGTGACTTACAGGCTGAGTAAGAAAAATGTGAAGCCACTTTGTTGTTGTTGTTTCTGCTGCTCTTTCAGTGCTCAGATGTTGCAGTGAAGACAGCACCAGATAAAAAACTGAGCTGCTGAATGCAGACAGACAGCATGATTAAGCAGAGAACATTTAATGTGTGGTGTGCACTGGTCTCAGCACACCAGCAACAGCTAAAAGTGTAGAAATGCCGAAAGAGGAGAGGAGGTTTGGGTTCAAAGGTAGATCTGATGGAGAGCAATTTAAAATCTGAGTGGCACTGCAGAGAGCACAGAGTTTTTGCAAAGCATAAGCAGTGTTAGTTGAAAGCTCATCTTTTGCGTTGGGGAAGGGTGGAGCAGACCTCCTAGTAATGAGTGACGGAGGAAGGGAACATTCCAGGGGACAAATATTTTGCTACATGCACTAGAAATGGGCAATTAGATGGAATGCAAAGGCAGGCATTACATGGCCAAAGCAATGGAAAATTATCTTGATAACAGCATTATGAACAGATAGGAGTGCAGTAAGGTTTTTGCAAGTAATGAAACAGTATGTTTTTAGCTGTGTGGATGGATAGGAAAGTGTGTGCTTTTGAAAGGCTGAACGAGAATGGTGGAAGTAGTTTTAAGTAAGATCTGAAAGAAGATTAAGAGCTATTTTGTCCATGCTACATTCGAACTAGCAGCTTGGCATCAGAGAGGCAAGGCTTTTTTTTTGGGGGGGGGGGGGTTTGGCACAAAGCAGAAAGGAGTATATGCTGTTTAATTAGAATAAGATCCCTTATCCCATTACAATCTTAACTGAGGCAGAAGAGAAAAAGAGAGAGGGTTTTCATCAGACTTGGTGCTCTACAGACAGCATTGAGAAGGAGTCTATGAGCAGATAGATTAAAAGGAAGAAATGAGAAGTACCTGTAAACTTTTAAGAGATGGAAAGTGCATTCCAGAAGTAGCTACAGAGGAAAAAGGAGAGAAATTGTAAATCATAGGACAAAACAGTATTTTTTGTGGGTTAAATAATGGTCTTGATTACCCCTCTGAGGCAAAGTAGTCATTGTTTTGTAAAGCATTACTCATTTTGTGGCACTGATTTTGTCTTCCTCTACTACTGCAAGCAAAACAAGATGCAGTTTTAAATTTCATCCATACAAAGGGTACCTGAGTGTGTTTCAGCATGCTACATGTGCGACATTTAAGGGTGCAAAATCATCATGGGGAAAAAAATGCGTTATTTCTATTTATACAACACACAGAGACATCTTGGAATTGTTATGAATTCTTATGGATTTTCCTTTTCTTATATATCCATCTCCCTTTCACTGTGCTGCTGCAGGAAATTTTTGTTATTTTTGCCTGCATTATTTCTGTTAGGAGGAGAAGGAAATTGAGTTTTTTGCTCTTGGGAACATCAAGTAAACAAAAATAACGAAATTCTTGCCAGGAAGATACAGGTATGGAAGTTTCTTTTTTGTAACAGGAAGTGAAAAGTTAAAAAGATCTGCAAAGAACGCTGAGCTTTCTTTCAAAGGCAACTCTGTGTCCTCTTACCAAAGGAGAGAAATCAATTGGCAGTGTTAAGGAAAAAAAGGGGATGTGGTGCAAGTGATGATAAATGACTCAAAATCAACATAATCACAAATAATTTCACAGAGCAGAACTTAAAAAGAAAATGAAGGAATAAGGAATTCTAATGCAGGCAGTCATATTTTAGGAACTGCAATGTTGAACAAATAGTTCCTTTTCTAGAGGAATGAATGAACACAGCTTTACAGGGTCGTATAAGTGTTATGAACTTGAAAAATTCTCTACTTCTCTGCTGGAAATCACTTTGGAACAAGGAAAGTGAAGCACTGAAGCCAGCTATATAGTCTGCATCAGTACAGATCTGTAAGGGTGGAAAGGCTAGATGGAATAACCCTTAGTTTAACTAGAATATTGTTGATTCTGTCCTGAGACAAGTGGATGGAACAGATGATCTCTTCTGCAGCTCTACACTGCCACAATTTGAGGAAGCAGGAGGCTGACGTTTAGAAGATAATGTCAAACACCTAAATGATCGAACAAATACTACTGTATGCACCTCTCAGTGCTTATGATTAGTTGCGAGATCAGAGATGACAGGGTATATGTTGCAAAGTATGTATTCCATGTATTGGAATGACATAATATATTGGAAAACAGTAACACATTTGCACCAAATATAATGTTGTAAAAATTCTTTCAGAACCAAATGTGAGAAATCAGAATTCAATCATTACAGAAGCTGTAGTGAAAGAAGTATATGGATAGATAAAACAGAGTTTAAATCATCCCCATTTTGGATTTAAAGATGACTGCCTTCTATTATTATAGCCCACTTTGATACAGCCCATCAGGTCTAAGGGAAGGTCTGCTAGAAGAATGCTAGTCAATGGATGACTAGCATTTGTTAAGGGCATTAAAAATTAAGTAACAGAAAGTATTTTCTAGATGCATTTGAAAATTGGAAGAACTGATTAAAATGATCCATAAGACAAAAACAGTCTTTGACATGACATAAAGACCAGCTCTAGACCTCATTATTCTGCTCTTTATCGTTCAGCACCAAAATAAAATATTATCAGACTAAGAAAATTTTTCTAAATTATTATTAGTTTCTATCTTTGACCAGAATGTATATCTTAAAAAAAAAGCCTGAAATCTAGAGACAACTCCCAGAGTAACCAAATAATCCCTTTGATCAGTGTACTGTTTTCAGAGAAACAGCCAAGTCACTTCCAAAGCACTAATGTGATGAGAATGCTGGCTTTTGGGCATAAAGTGACCTCAGTATACGACAGGACAGGTTAAATGAGACTTTGTGCAGGTTCTTGGTATGTTGATCCTTCTGTAGAGTTTGGTCAACATAACTGAACTGAGAACAGTTATAAAATAATTGCTATGGGGCATACAAGTATTCATCAGCAGCTTTTTCACCCTAGCTACTCAAACGCATGGTGCATCTCTACACTTCTGTAGAGATAATGAGGAAAAAAGAAGTGGAAAATTTCAAAAGCATAAAATTATCTTCCTCCATGTATTCCAATCTATCACTTTTTTTCCTGTTTCCCCTTTGAAAAACATTTTTTGGTTTTACTAATGAGTAGGAGATGTACTGAGCCATGAATTGTCTTTTTCTCTCTTTTAGTTACAACACTGAAAGATGCGAGTACAATTATTCATGCTGGAGATTGGGAATATCTTTCTAAATGAAGGGCACTTGCCAAAAACCTGTCAAACTATAAGTGATCCAAGTCTCACTCAAGAAATCATCTATTAAATGCAGTGACCCAGTAACCTCATTTTTCCAGAAAGACCACTGGGCAGTTTATGGCAGTTCAGTCCAAGAGATTTATAAAACTTTTAATTTCTTTGGAGGTCAGACAGTAAAATTTCAGATCAAGAAGTAATAGAAAATCACCAGTAATTCAAGCAGCAGGTACTGCTGCCAGATGAGCCTCTGTATATTTTGACAGCCTTGTTAATGTTCAGCTCTTACTATTCATGATTACATTCAGGAACTGCGTAAGATGGGTTTTTACACAGGTCTGTATTTTGTTTGAGTCCTCAAACACTTCATGCACTCTCCTGGGAAAGGAAATCTCTTTCGGCGTTTTGTAAAAGTGAGACTATACACAGATTATTGGACATTTACTCAAGATACTTAAGAAAAAAATCATTTTAATATAAGCCAAATATTGCAGTAGCTGTTGCCTTACAAATATTCATAATAATAATCATTATCAATCTGCTTTCCATGGCAATAAAGTCCCTAAATTGAGCCAGGATCTCAATTTGCAGTAATGTTAAACTGGTAGAGACTTTCCTACCATTTTGAAAAGAGTACGAGAGAGAACAAATTAATCATACAATCAGGGATGCTAGGAACATATTAAAACATCCAGCCAGTCTCTCTGCCATTCGTTTGTGCTTTATTGTACATCCTGCAGTACTCTGACAGTCTGGTTTTCAAAAGCCGTAGTCTTAAAAGTGATAGGTTACCATTACTTTCTCTTAAGAGTGTATGAGAATCTTGCTGATAAAGAGGATTTCAGAAGTTTAGGAAATGAAGGCTGCTGCCACAGTGAGGAACGAATAGTTCCAAATATATATAGGAACGTCGGGGGTTTTTTGAAATGATTTTCCATGTTGTCTCCATCTGAGATGTCTGTGCATGTGTCAGTTTATCTGTGACTGTTTTGAGATGGAATATTTTCTTTAATATAATCACCTCCTCCATTTTCATTTTAAGAATTTTAAAATTGCATCTGACCAGAGGATTTAGCATTTACTGTTGGTAATGAAATCAGTGCATTGTCTTGTAAGGGCCAAGTTCAGCTCGTAACGAGATGGAGAACATTCCTCACTTTGCCATACGATGTGTTAGTGTGTTAGTTACTCAGCTAATTCTGCATTTAAAGATGGTGCATTCTCTAGGATCCCACGTGGGGGTGGAAACTGCTCCTTCTGTGAGGAAGCTGCACAGCAGCTGAGATAGCGCGTAGCACTGGAGGCTCTCCAGGGTACAAGTGTGCCACATGTATTTGCTGTGTATTTTGCTATTAATGACCAACATTTGTATAGAGTAATAATTGTGAAAATAAATAAAGTGCTAAAACTCAGATTCAGTTGCTGAAAATGGCATCTTTATTGCTGTGCACCAGGAGGGATTTAGAGAAAGCAGTTCTGCAGCCGGCAGAGGAGACGGATGTAGTGCCCCAACCCCAGAGGCAAATTCCATTCCACCCCATCTGCCACCTCAAATGCCAAGTCCTGGAAATGCCACTGTTTCCAAAGGAGCAGACATTAACCATGTGTGTGAATCTTAGTCATTAGTAAAAATTATTCCAAAAAAATGCTTTTGTTTGGTTTTCACAAATTACCAGAGCAAAGAAAAAGGCCAAGGCTGGATATGAATTATATGACTGTGCCACTAACTGATGTGTTTCCTAATTTCTATTCCGGAATATAATGAATGCCTTTCAACAAGACAGTCATTTAATTTCATCCACCTCATAAGGGCATTTGACAGAAGCAAGGTATAAGAACGGATTCTGCTTCGGTTTGTTACGGCTCTGGCAGAGCCTCTGTCATTGTGTTCAGTGACGGAGGATTGTGCAGAACCTGTACGGTGTGGGATAAAACACAAATTCATGGTGAATGGCCATAGGCAGCATACACTATCCCAGACTCCTGGAGCTGAGGACATGCAGAGACAGCATGGAGCTGGTCTGTGGTGCACATGGCTTCTTCCAAAGGAGCCCGGTTACCATGAAAAGCATCTTTCTCCTCCTCTCTTCTCCCTTCCTCCTCCTCTTCCTTCCCACCAGCAC
>NW_024962263.1:72814991-72822491 GCF_019238085.1 Lagopus leucura
CTTAAATAAAATATCTCAGTTTAAATTATTTGTAATAGGGTGTGTGGAGACCTCACTGCAGTGTTCCTGCTGTCATCGCATTTTAATGGTTTGGATTTTTTTTTTTTTTTGTTTATGGAAAAAATTGTGTAAGACAGCAAGAATTTTGGGTCTTTTCTTTTTTATGAAGGTCAAACTAAATTCAGAATTATAACTGAAAAATGAAATGTAAATACCTAGATCTTTGATAACAAAGTAATTAAAATGTATGGTTTTGCCTACTGTGTATAATAAGGGCTTATATTTGATCAACCATAAAAGTTATTTAATCATTTTAACCTTGGAATACTACCCCACGAAAAACTACTTAATGGAAGTTAGCTGAGAAGCATTAGAGTATCACAACATCAAGAAGGCTGAGCGAGAGGGCACTGAAAATTCAAGCACAGCTTATTTCTACCATAATACTATAGCAGGTTGCATGGCAACCAGTGGCAGTGGATTTTGAAGTTACTTTATCCTTATTCAATGAGCAAAGACTTAGCCTGTATTTATTTTGGTAATTTCTAGAATTAATCAGGTATTTAAGGCCCACTCTAGCATAAACTTGCTGTGATTTCACGATTGACGAATAAATGTTTACAAGTGTGGTTCAGAGAACATCTGGAAGAACAACGGAGCTCGGCTGCTCCTTGTGGCGTTGCAGGCAGTGAGCAGCAGTGCTGGGATCAGCACTCATTTTTGTGCAAATGTTGGACTTGCGAGTGGATCCACGTGATTTAAGTCAGTCATTTTAGGAGAACCCTGGAGGTTTCAAAAAAATGCTCGTATTTCATTGTAATGTTTCCATTAAGGAGAAATTTTAAGAGAATTTTAATATTTCTCGGTTGAGTAAAAGCTGTAATCACGAGCCAAAGTCACAAATACAGTAACATGGCACCCCTGTGTCCATGCATTACTTTTGAGACTATCTTAACGGAAAAGTCTCAAAAAATGTTTTATAGTGTTATTTAATTTTGGGTCCTATTTTTAAAGTATGTCTGTAACTCTTTCACTGTTCTGTTAATATGTCTAGGATTTGGCCAAATCACTCAGCATCCACAGATCTTCCTGAAACCAGAGTAAATTAAGAATGCTCGTAATTACAGAGGCACACGGTAGACAGCATAATACCTGTAATGAATGAGAGAGATGCGTTGGTCAGTTGTTTAATAAGCACTTTAAATAAAAAGCCGTTTTCTTGAGTATGTGAAAGACACTCAAGATATTTCCTTGTCTGAGAATCAGTGTGTATTCGTGTGGTGAAAGGCACTATCATAATGCTTACACAAATAAGGAGGATTAGGGTGCAAGTATTCTTTTCGTGTGTTTCATTTGCTAAGATTTTGACTTTTAGACAAAATAGTCATTGACTGAAAACTATCTCACATGCAGCATGAAAGGTACCAGTAAACAAAGACAGGCTTTCCCAACCCTGACTTGCACAGTTCACCTCACCAGCCTGAATGACATTTTTACATATGTTCATGAACTCCAGGGGTTTATTTGACAGTGGTACCATTTTATTTTAAAACAAATTTTGGCTCAAAAGGAGCCAAACATCTAGAACATGATCTTTTTTTTGCTCCAAATGAAGAAAGGAAATGATAGTTACATCACCAGGAAATTAGAGATGGGAGATCAGAATTTTTTTAAAGTGGTAAAATACTTAGGCATCAGACTTTTGTTTCCAGAAGTGCTATTAGATCAAGTCTAGAAAACTACAGTAAGAAGCTCAGTGTGCTCCTTTGGTGGAAGCAGGCCTTTGGAAAGCCTTCACTCCAGGGCAGGCCACTAAAACACAAAGTTACACAACTGCCTCTATGTTGTGCCATCCATACAGCAGAAGGAGTCTATGGCTCTCTGTTTTCCAGGGAAGCATTGAAGTTGAGGTCTTGCTGTGCCTTGTGGCACATAGCAAAGTCCCTAAAGTACGTGACTTCTTGAGAAAATAAAGTCATCATTCTTTACAGTACAGTGAAGTTATTTAAAAAATGCATAATTTATTTTGTCAAAATCTCTAATAGCAAGCTCATACTTCTGGGGGCTGTGAATGTTGTTAAAAATATATTATAGCTTTAGTGATGACAGTTTAAAAGTTATTACAACAAAATACTTTATGTCAACAATAAGCTACTGTAATTTAGGAAAAATGAAACATTTTCCCCATGAGCCAGTTGTGTTTTCTTTGAACACAAGAGGAAATAAAAACTGTTAAACATTTCAGGTTTGAACTATGGGTCTTGTTTGAATAAGTGTTTCATAGTTTCCAGAAATCAGTGAATCTCACTGACCTCTTCCAGCCACTGCTTTTAAATTGGAAAGCCTAAAACTTTAAAACATTATCTGCAATTCCATGGCATTTTATATGAATAGTGAAAATAGTTGACTGGTACAGAACAAGTAACTCAGGCAATAAGGAGTTTCTGGATTTCCTCGCTTCTGCCCTGAGGATCATGCTGATTTGTGCCACTCTCTCTTCTCCCTCTTCTTATTTTTGAGCAATCAGACACAATGTAGCTGCTGCCTGTCAGATGCACTGCTGTCATCTATGGTACAGGTAGATGTGTATGTAACATAGGAAGGCTGCCATGACTGTTTGTGCAGTGGAAGCACAGACTGTGCATCTTCTCATCCCTTAGTGCTTCAAGCAGGGGATGGCTGCAACAGCAAGCTAATAAAACCGATGATCAAAGCTGTGTTGTACTTGACCTGCAGCCTTGTTGTAGCTACACTTTAGGAAAAAAAAAAATAGTAGAAATTGTTTTATCGGAGGAGTGGATGGCTGAATTTTAAATAGCACTTTGAATCAGTCATCATTCCAGCTTTTATTTCTGTCTGTATTTTTGGGCTTGGTGGCTACACAAAAGGACAGAGTCGTGCAAGTTCTGAATTGCCTTTGACGTTGGCCTTCCATGTGCTGTGGAGATGGGCAATCACATTGTAACAGTTAACAGGGCACTTACTGCCTCCGTTTTTTAAACAGAGGGAATTGAACATTCAGCAGTGCTACAAGCCAAAAATTACTGTGTGAGTAAACTGCAAATACCTGTGAATGAGGAATAATACATTTGTCATGGCTAAGGCCTACCTCCATAACTGAAAAGGGAATAGTGTCAGAAAGGAGCCAAGGCACGGCATTTGTTTCCTCCCAAGCCCTGGGCATCTACGAAAACATGAAGGTAATTTTCGAAGCCTGCCAGTAAGAGTCTGAGACACAGACTTTCAAGAGCAGACAATGTCAGGTTCCATTTCTCTTTACATAGAGAATGCAATTAAACAATTTGTATGTTAGGCAGATAAAGCAGTTCTGTAGTGTCTGATTTAGTGGTTGGCAAATCTGCCCACAGAACTTGGGGTGGAACTAGATGATCTCTTTCAGCCCAAGCCATTCTATATAACACATGTATCAGATTCATATGTAAAGCCCAGAGCTTAGAGAACTCTTCTCTTTCCTTCCATAGGACACTAACTGCTTTCTCAGAGCAGTCTTCCACGTGTTGTGACACTTAGCATCTCAAATGGATCGCACACAAACTTGTTAGCTATGTTCTTCCCACACTATGCAAGGACATTTTCAGGACTGGAAGTCCAGTTTTTAAAACGTTGCCAATTATTCAGTGTTCATTTAGAGTTTTAAAATGCAAAAATATGGCTAGATGGGTAAAACGTCAGTAGTGTTAGATCTTGGAAAAGAGAAGGCTCTGGGGAGACCTCATTGTGGCCTTCCAATACTTGAAGGGGGCATATAAACAGGAGGGGGGATGGCTGTTTACAAGGGTGAATAGTGATAGGACAAAGGGGAATGGTTTTAAACTGAGACAGGGGAGGTTTAGGTTAGATACTAGAAGCAAGTTTTTCACACAGAGGGTGGTGAAACACTGGGACAGGTTGCCCAAGGAGGTTGTGGATGCCCCATCCCTGGAGGCATTCAAGGCTAGGCTGGATGTAGCTCTGGGCAGCCTGGCCTGGTGGTTGGTGACCTGGCCCATCGCAGGAGGTTTTAAACTAGATGATCACTGTGGTCCTTTTCAACCCAGGCCACTCTATGATTCTATGATCTTTTATTGTCCAAGTCTGTACCACCACTCAAAAATATCCACAGAACCAAAAAGACAATGTTTTCCTTCATTCACATGTCTCTTTTCCAAGGTTGACTATATTGACAGTGTCAGAGAACACAGGGGCTAGTAGTACAAGTGTAAACTGTCATTGAGGCCTTTTTTTTCCTGCCTAATGCTAGGAAAGGTCATGTCCTCAGATAACATGGTTAGCAAACGATGAGCCCTGAAGGACAGGACCAGGACTGGAAGAATTGCAGACTACATGTGCTCATAGCTAGAAAAAGAATCTCACAGATTGAGGACTAACCCCTTGTGCTTCCTGTCCGTAAGTTTTCATACTGACACCTCTGGGATTTTTAGTACTTTTCCAGCCAAATGCTCTGTTGATTTACATTCCTGGAAAATCCACTCACTTAAGGAAGATTGTGTAATATAAACAGCACAGTTCATTCTTATTTTCCAGGCCCAGTGCTGCAATAAGGTGCATCAAGCACCCTTTCGAGTTTGCACTGCACTCTGTCTCATGTGGCTTTGGTCACTCTAACATCTCTGTACCTCAGTGTTTCTGAGGTATCCAATTTCACAGCAACCCTGTGTAATATGGAGTATACTATGTGATTTTACAGTTGAAGGACTGAGATCCAGAAAAAATAAGGATGAGAATAGTGTAGGCATTTTAACCCTATACAGTCAGATATGCTTATGACAGACCTCTCGTGTTTCTAGCAGCCTGGCTGTAAGGAATGTCCACAGGTGGAAACCTGCACCTGTGTCAAAATTCAGCAGGTATGGATGGGTCTGCTATCTGAAAATCTGACCCAACACAATTTGCACAAAATCACACAAAGTAGAAGGAGCATAGAAGGGAATGGCCCACTTCTCTGTAAATATTGGCTTGTACCATAAACCTTAGAGCATCACTCTCTTTTTTCTTTTAATTGCAATTTAGGATATGCAGTAAATATATTCTAACATTTTAGGAAGTAATTTTGGCTTGGATGCTGTCTTGCTTAACTTTCAATATGAATTGTTGTATGCATAAGTGTAATTCCACTTGGATATGACTTTTCATTCATTTCGTAACATTCAGCCTCCTCTGAAAACAATGAAGCCATACAAAAGTAAAAGGGAGGTGCTAGAGGGAGGTTAACTTATTTAAATTATAAAGTAAAGTGGCAGTGGTGACATACTGAGACAAATCCCAGTCCCCATGTGCTAATTAGATGATGCTAAAAAAAAATTGGAAAAGTATGTGAAACTCCAGGTCTTCCAGGCTAAGTATAGTCATAGTCTTCAAGTGATATTAATGACCAGAGGTTGGGTGTGTTTTGTGTCTTGTTTTTTTTTTCTTTTTTCCCCCCACCGTGGTGAATGTAAGATACCCAAAGGGAAGCAGAATTAATTAAAGTTTTTGATGAATATTGGACCACTACTGGCATTTGCCTCAGGATCAACAGGTAGGTTCTTAACTTTATGAAGGAAAACATTATTGAAGGAGGTTGCATTCCTTGTGCAGATCAAGTTGTGCTTTTAAAAAATAAAAGAAGACAGCTGGTGGTCTTGCTTTTAATTATCAAGGCTGTGAGAATTCGAATGACATATTTGCCTCATTTGCTTAGAAGATATTCTTGTATTTATTAAATCATTTGAAGAACATCTGTAACATTTTGATAAGATTTTCTTTCTCATCATGAGAAGCAGGGTGCATTTCAATACCAGGAAGTACTAGTATTATGAAGTATTTCCCAGTCCGTTTACAGGAGAACAGTAATATGTATGTTGGTTGCTCCAAAAGTAATGCCTCCAATTTGTTTCTATGGAAACTACAGCAGATATGAAAAGCACAATAACAATATTTGATTGGGCAAATTTGTAGCCACATAACATTGTTTTTCAGCATAATCACCACCATTCAGTATGCATTCTCACTGGTGATTAAGAGCCTGCATGCTGCTTCGTAAAATTCTGCATGGCCATTCTGAATATTACTTGTCTCTCATGTCACTGTCACCACTGCTGAAACACACCACACACCACCTCACTGTGCTCACTTCCACTTTGGTCTCCTTCAACGTTCAGCAAATATCAGTGAATGTCAATGGGCGTCGTTTTTTCCACACGGAGGAATTCAGTGACACAACTTTGCTCCGTAAGCACTTCCATGTCAGACTGCCCCTTTGCTGCCATCTATCACATGACATCAGCACATAACAGAATATCAGTGGGAAGGTTCAGCCTCTACTGCCATAACACCATCTGCCTCTGACATCATGGGCCAAGGTAATAAAATGGGAGGCATTACTTTCAGAGAAACCATTGCAGAGGTTCAATTCACCAGTGTTAAGAAGTGGGATACTTATTAAGAATATTGGACGTAGGCAGTAGGATAGCATCGGAGCATTAAAGGAGTGGATGAATTATTATTTCGTCTTTCTGTTGATCAGTGCTAGATCATAAATTTTCATAGCATTTTTTTCCCAGGATTTGCGTCACAAAGGAAAAAGCCTGTAGTGTGTTCAGAAGAAGCCAAGATCAGTTTATATATCAAGGGGGAAGTGCAGCATTTTTAACGCCAGCTGTTAAATGACTGCCTGGCTGCTGTAGTGATGTGATCTTTCTGTACTGTTTATGGATCAAATAAAAATATTTCAACACGCATAGAAACAGTCCACATTCTTTAGAGCCATCAAAAGTAATTCTGAAGTGAAATTTCATCTCACTGAAGCTTTAAAGCTTTTGTGTTGAGAGCACCATCTTTAGGTGTCTGGAGTAGGGCAAAGGGCTGGTGTTTCAAACTAAATTTCTGAGTTAGAATTAGGCTGAAAACTAACAGTTCATGAGAACCAGGTGTGATATTCAGACAGAGTCACAGAGCAGAGCATCAGAAGGAGCAGAGGGGAAATTTTAGCAAGTGTATTTTCTCTGAATGTCTATAAGCTATGTACATGTATCATTGCAATTTTTCAATTGTATTATCATTAAATTTAAAAAAAAAACGCATTTACTGTAAAGGAACTAACATAGTCTGATTTTTTCAGCTCTTTATTAATATTTTTCACATCATCTGATTGATAATTAATTCACCAGTTAAAAATTATTGATCCAGCCAGAAGAAACCCAATCACCTAAAAATTAAATACGACATATAAAACATGTATCTGTAAAAGCGGCGTAAGAAAGTCATCTACTAAAATTTTGTGGTCAGAACAAAGAAGGGGAAGTATTCTTGCTAGACAAAAGACAGTGCTTGATAGTTTATTTCTGCGGGGCAGTAGAACATTTCAAAATCTACTTACATCCGCAGGTAATACAGTCAATACTCATATGAGTATTTCATCTCCGTTTCATTTCAATGACTTCTAAGTCAGCCATGTCAGACCTGCATTATTATTGCTAGAATTTCTTCATTTGTCCAACT
>NW_024962263.1:72827491-72934046 GCF_019238085.1 Lagopus leucura
TTAGCTCTTTTTTGTGAGGGAATTAAAAATACACCAGATTTCATTACCCACTTAGTGTGAATGAAAAGGGGTGAATTTAAAAAGCATCACCAGGATGCCATGTCAGTCACTCATCCTTGTTTTGTTTCTCACTGCATCGGAAGGGAGATCCCCTCCTCAATTTGCACACTATAATACTATTGACTAACAACTCTAATTCCATTCTAATGATTGCTACCACTGTGAAATATGTCTAGTTTCTTTGCGAACAGACAGATAATTTTATTATATCTACAAAATTTATGGAGGATATTACACCAGTAAACGTGAGCTCTAAGATTTTACATCAGTGGTCTCTGAAAACATTATAGCAAATACAGGAACAAAGCAGCTTCTGTTTGCATATTTTCTGAGATATGTATGTAACCTTATGCATATTTTTCTATCATATATAAAATGCTTTAGGTTTTCAGATTTGGCATTAACTTAATGTCACTGCATTCTTTTTCTGTGGGCAGGATAAATCTATTTAAGGTTTATGTAAAATGTTCCACATGTTGATTTATGTTAACAACATTTCATTAATGTTTTAGATTATAAAAACTAGGTATTTTTTGTTTATGTTACAGTAAATGCTGCATAATATTGATTAAGAATTTGAACCTGAGACATTTTCAGAACAGTTTAATCTGACATCATGTAAACTGCACCTTAAGGATATAGCATCGTCAAACTCTATTTAGGATCTTTTCTTCTTAGAATATCGAATTTGGTAGAGATGTAATGCCTACAGAGGGATGAGAGCACTTTCATTGGCGTGAATTGAATTCTTTCCAGTTCCTGTTAAGATAAAATATATATTTTATATGCTTTTGAGTAAAAATCTCAAATTATGATAGAATTCATTTATTTCAAAAACAGTAAACATTTTATGTTAAATTAAATAAATTATCAGTATGATGACATCATAATTCAAAGGCTGCATTAAATTGTTGCATAATTTGATATAGAGCAATAAATCAGTGCATCCTACACTTTGTGTGACTTCTATTTTAAACTGCAAATGAAAACAGTTAATTTGCCGCTCCACTGTTGCAAAACTACCCTTCACACAGACAAAAATGTACCCAAATTATAATTCATCTTTTCAAAATTACCTTATCTCCCCCAAAATTTAAGGACCTACACTTCAGTCTTGAAAACAGCAGAGACAGTCACAGTGCAGCATCAGTTCCATACCTTCCTCTTATTACTTTCCTGCAACTTTTAGAGAATTTGTGTCAAGGCAGGATTTTTTTGCCCTTTTGAGTTAATTTGTTTTACCTGCTTATTTATCACTGGGAGTCTTAATTCTATCTGTAGGGCACATCCTGTCAACCCTCTTCTGTGGACATGTATGATTCAATAGGTTTTTATACAAGTTTGCACAGCGGAGTGCAGTGATTCCATATTTCTCCGTCTGAATCTGATATACTTAAGGCAGCTTTTCCACATCATGTCAGAAGCTCTTGAGGTGGGCAGACAGCAAGAAGAGCAAACCAGTAGCCGTTAATGGAAAATATAAAGATCACTGATTTGCGTGTAGTGCCTTTTGCTCTCCTTTGCCATAGAAGAGGGAAGAATCTCTTTACACTATGTCACAGTCCCCTGCAGTGATCGGTGTGATGTGACACAAACTAAACATTGGGCATTTTGTGATGTCCTAAATAGATGTGTTTATGATACTAGATGTGGTGAAAAATAAGAAGCTATAGTGAACAAGCAATTGTGTCTGGCTCATATTAGAGATCTTGACAGAAAATGGAGGGATGGAGCCTCTTCTTGTGCAGTATTTTTGTATTCTCTGAGTCCTATGATGTGATTCTCAAGTGCTTTTAGTAATCTACTTGTTAATATGACTAACATCTGCTTCCAGACTTCATTTTCACTATATTCTTCCAGGTATTTCTGTAGTGCTTTTTGTAGTTTTGATACAGATTTGTGGGGTGAAATAGTTTAAAATGTAAATAATGCTTTATATTTACCCTGGAGAACTCAAGCTCACCCCGTGCCTTTACCGGGATGGCAGAAGGATGGCAGTCATCCTTTTCACCTGTGGGAGTTTGCTGGGGCTCTCAGGTCAGCCTCCAGAAAAACACACTGAGTCCCGCATGCCTGGGGATGGAAGCTGTTGGTTGCAGTCCTCAGTCTGAAACCTGGGTAAGTTTCGGGTAGCCTAGGGTTTTGAGGTCCTTAAGAAAAGTAGTGAGATAACGAACACCACTGAGCACTACATGAGAAGCCCATCTTCAGCACTGAGGTTGCGTCTGTGATGGTTGCGGTGGGTGGTGTTGCTGATATCTGCTGCAGTGCTTGGTGCTGCGTGGGTGCAGGAGGCCTGCAGTTCCCGGCCCACATCTCCTGGCAGGAGGTGGCACAGCCTCAGCCACCCAGCAGGCTGGTTAGCTAGAGGGAAGGGTGGTTCTCCACATCAACCAGAGGTGGGTGAATGCTCAGCATTATCAAGTATAGCAGGTGTTTAATAGAAGCGAGTAAACTCACAGACTTCTGCATGGATTGTTGGCATGGATTTGTCTTTTCCTTTCCTTCCTTTTTTATTTTTATCTATGAAAAGCATTATTTTCATACTAAAATCTGTGATGTGAAAGTCTCCGTGGAGAAATTAAGCCATAATTGTGGATCATCTCAGTTTGTAATTTCTGACGCCTGAGCGATCCGTACTCAGACAGAAATTTAAACTCAGAGAGACTTGTGGCTGGAGAAGCAAGTAGGATCTGTCCTTTACAGATAAATTAGTTCAAAGTTAAACAAAACAACTTGTATTTATGACCTAGCTATTGAATGGAAGGCTTACAATTGTCACAAATAAGATAATTCACATAGTTTAGTACATATACATAAACCATTCCAATGTGTTAGTTAATGCTTTTTAAATTAAAGACATAAAGATCTGCGAACAAGATGAATTCTAAGTAATGAAAAAGAGCCTCACAAAACCTTGTCAGTTTGAACCTGGGTTGATGATTCCTACCAGAAAGAGTCATAATGAGATGTGCTAAAGCGATGACAGTTCTGAATAAGTCAGCAAACACGAGAAGCAGCAGGAGCATCCCAGTGTGGGATGATACTGATGGCTGATCTCATTGAGTCTCAGTAGAGATGTGGCACAACTGCTTTTTTGTATGACTTTTTTTTTTAAATATTTGTGTTTTGAGAGTCAGAAATGGAGAAAAAAGTTTTGACTTCAGAATCTGAGGAGAATTTCATCATCCCCACGCTCTCCAGATGCCTAGGAAATGCAGGAATTTGGGAGGGGAAAAGCCTTAATGTCTGTCCATACTTAAGAAGGTGTTGTGTTTTTGTTTGTTTTTGGTGGTTTTTTTTTTTTCCCAGCAACTTCTGTTATATAATTGTTTGAACACTAGATGAAATTAAAAATAAAAGGAACAAATTTACTTCTATTTTATTTCAGTACAACAGAAAGATGAATTTTTTTGCCAAAGAAGGCAAAGCCCAGGTCAAAACAGACTGTAGTCTTAGAGTTTACAAGGAATTATGGAGTGTGGTATGTGCCTGGGTTTGTGTACTGTATTTATCATCGCTGTTGTAGTGAGAGGGCAGGTTTGTCATAACTCACTGCTTCACTTTTCATGAGTTAGAGTTATTCATTATTTTTGTTCACAAACAATAAAAGGACTATAATTTCTCTTTTTGTTTTTCTTTATGCATACACCCAAAAATACGGAGTGTAAATATGTACCTCTCATTCTAGTAAAAATGCTTGTGAAGCAAAAATGCAATGCATGTAAGTGCTGGTGCACATTAGAAAAATATAAAGAACAGACCTATCCAGTGTTGAATAGCATTTAATGCCAGCATTACCTATTAAAATCAGTGCATTAGATTTATCGCAGTTGCATGTATGTTAGTTTAGCATAATGCTGCTAAAATTGCCAATCTAAAGTCCAGTTGCCATAGCCATTAAAAAAGCAAATGCTCTTTCCCCTTCGCTTATAGTAGTATTTGGTCAGTGTGCAGTGTGATTAGGATGATATTCCATCACACCAGACTTTCATTAATCAACACATAACCCTCTCAACTGTGTAAATTCAGTTTCTCACACTTCTTAGGGATAAGAAGACAAAGTACGAAACCTACCTCTCAGGGAAGGACAGTTGACAAAACAAGCAGCAGACTATGGAGATAAGGTTATTCTTGTCTCCCTGCATTCTGGGCCATGTTTTATGCACTCCCAATGGTGACACCCTGGATACACTGGTGGTGGACCATCATTCACTGGTGGTCCTGCTGAGTACCTTCCGCCCTGAGTCTCTTAATCCCTTCTCTCTCCCTATTAGGCCTCTTTTAATGGCTTTTTTTTACATGAAGCAGACCATGGTGAAAAGTCATCATTCTTGCCAGTGGGCACTGGGAATGACATCTGATGGCTGCCAAAAAAAGAGACTTCTTTTTCCAAGGAGGAGCAGGTGGCAGTAGCTTACTGGAACACCATGCTGGCATTCATTATATTACAGCAATGACAGCAGAGCTGGAAGCTAACGGGTTCACAGTTGCCTAATGTCATCGTGCTGAAGACATTTTTAGAAAAGTTATGCAATTGATTAGCTGGATATATATGCCTTTTTTTTTTTTTTTTTTCAAGCTGCGCTTGATGGTTTTTTTTTTCTAGCACAGCTAATAGCAATAAAATAGATGTGCAGACCAAATGCTACAGCTGAATGTTTTAGCAGGTTTTGGCAGCACATCTTCCAAGAGCTGTCATGACATCCTGCAAGAGGTCCTTCAAAGCTACATGAAACACATGGGAAATTGACCACATAATTCCAAAATCCAAAGGTACTTATTCATGGTTTCTGCTAACAAAGGATATTTCCCATGTAATTTTTCCCTTTGTTACACCACAGAACGTTCCTCCACTCTCGTGCAGAGCAATGCAATGCCATCTGAATCGACAGTGGAAATGTTTTGTGAGCTCTCCTGGATGGCACTGTACCATACTCGGTGTCCCAGATTTCCCTAATTTTAGACATGTATCTGAGGCACCTGAATTGGGATCAGTGTCAGCTCGACTCTGTTGATAATCCCTGTGGAGAGATAGGCATTTTGAGAGAGGGATTCGGTTTACTTAAGATCTCAGTTAAGAACAGAAACCCAGGACAACTACCTTCCTTGTTTCAGTGCCACAGCTACATATCTGAGTGTTTAAAGGATTAAGCCAGGACTGTGTTGTCTCTCAAAACTGATCTGACAGATGCAGTGAAGTGATTTGCTTCAGCTTAAATTGTGGGTTAGTTGTGAATTAGCTGGCAAATACTTAAAAAAGACAAATTCTGGTTGCGTTGATACGTAGTTGGATGCAAGTGGAAGAACAAACAATTGCTTTTCTTCCAGCAGTTTTGACAAAGGATACGTGACTCAGTTATCAATCTAGGAATCTTTATTAACACTTAATGGTAGATGCTCTAATGAGGGAGCTATTTTACTTAACGTGTTTATTCTTTATTAAGTTGGCCTAGTGAAATGGTTGCAGATTTTTTATTTCGGATGAGGACTTTGCTAGAGCCACTCCTCTTTCTAAACTGGAAAAATTACAGCACAGCGGTGCTCTCAACCTGCTGCTTCCTTGTGAAGCTTCACAGCTGATTCAGAGTTGTTCAGCTGGCTTTTGATCAAGTAAAACTCACCGTTAGTAGTAAAGCTTAGCAGAATCCAATAGGCTCTAAAAAGACATGATTTATGAAGTTTATACTTAATTGTTTTTCAAATGCTAGTTAATTTTGATGTAGAAGAAAAATGATAACGTTTGCATTTCAGTAATAGAAATTCAGCTGAAAAATACTATATTCTAGTGGTTTATTTTTTAGTTAGAGAATTGGATAAAACTGCCTCTCCCCTTTTCCTTTATCTGTTATCGGTAGTAGAATACTTGGAGAGTGGGGAAAAAATAAGGGGAAGGTATATAAAATCCAAAATTTGGAGAGGAAGGAGGAGTTGAAATTCAGTAGCCAAATGAGTAGGAAAACAATTAGTTTTTGGTGCCAGTGTTTTCATTTTCCTTGTAGGACTTCTGACCTTGAAATGTTCTACCTACAGTAGCTCCCCTTATTTGTTAATTATCAATCCACACTTCAAAGCTGATCAGTTTTCAAGGCTTTTCTTGGGGTTAACTCAGGAAAATGAGTATTCACTACTGCAGGAATATGTTTAATTTGAAGAGAATTGATTTTGGTAGAGCTTGGGTTTGCACAAATGCATTGTACCTCTCAGATGTCCTTAAAGTGTCTTGGGGATAGGTCCTTCAAAGAAGGAAAATAAATGTATGTAATATAAAAGTCACAGGGATGTTTCTGACACAGTGTCATATGATTTTGCATTGCAAGATAGAATCTCTTAGAAAACGATAGCTAAATGGAATGCTTTAAAAATATATATGGTGTAGTGGTTGCTGTACTGTGTGATAAGGATATGTAGAAGGCTTTCTATTTTGTTTCACTTTCTTATATCTTTTAATAATTTTGCTTCAATACTTTTTTTGTGCTGGTAATGTCATTTCTGATCTCACTTGTCTTCTGCCCCCCAAAAGACATTTGAAACTACTAAGTAAAACAAAGTACCCAATTCTGCCTCCTTATTTACAGAAGGTTAAAACTGAATTTTGCCCAAGGAGGACTACATGGTCAGCCCAGTGATCTGGAAAATAGAAAAAAATATATGCTATATAAAACTCACAGAAGTCATTTAAAAATATTTTTTTAAAATATCTTACTAATTCCAAGGGAAGACTGGGATAATTTGATGGCTAAAAGTAATTCTGGATGCATCTGGATGCAGCCTAAGACACGTTTTATATTACTAATACAAACTTTGTTATCATCATCTGTTTCTAAGAATGAAGGAAACATTTCTTTAGCACGCTTCATTACTGCCCCATTGCTGACTTCATTGAACCAAAATTTTGATAATAACATTTCCAAATTATATATTTTTAAAAAATTGATTGAAGAGAAACTTTAGAAATCAGTTAACCTGAAGGTGAAGTGCAGAACACCATTTCAGACCAAAGTAACTTAACCCTTCTTTAAAAAGACCTAAGAGCAAAGAATAAAGGCAGTATTTTTCCTTTTCCTTTTTTTAAAGAAGCCACATGAAATGTTCTCTGAGTTAAGTTTTACCATTCATAATGAATGCAGTCTCGCCATTCAAATGCGACCATAAGTACACAGAAGATAAGAATTTAATTAAATGTAGATTAAAACCAAACAGGAAAACACACTCGCTGATAATTTTATCCCATCCTCTGGCCATATTTTTTATACTTCCTTCTTGTTCTTCTTTGGGCTATAGCTTATCAACATGCCGATAGTACCATAACTCATTACATCTGATGGTGCTGCTGAAATGTGCAGGCTTGGTGCTTGAATTTCAGAGGCACTTAAAATGCAAAGCATGTAAATGTCTATGTTAAATATATTAGTGTGGTAATGTTAGTGAAAAGAAAGTGATTTCTTACAAATCCTTGTACCTCACATCATACATTATCAATGCCCAGTCACAAACTGTTTTAAAAAATATGGTGAAGCTTTCTCTTAAAATATTTTTTTCTTTTAAAATGTATTAATTTTGCTTTCATGTTTTACCTATTTTCATCTTGATTTCATTTACTACTACGACAACGCTGATGTTATATTCCTATGTTTGACTAAATATACAGGTAGTAAACAAGTGACTGTGAGAGGTCTGAGCTGCCAGCACAGGTTCAAATGACAATGTGGGGGTTGGATGGATTGAGTACTAAAACACTTCTAATTGCAGATATGTGCAGTTTTACAAATTACGTGATTGCCTTGCTCCATGGAGGGCACAACACAATGCAGTCCAGCTGTGCTCTCTGTAGCTCAGGTCAGGCTGGGGGTACCCAGGTTTCTGTCCCCATGGGACACTCTCAGCTATAGAGTAGGTGGAGAATATCCCTTTCTAAACTGGCTCATCTGGCTTTCTCAGCAATTAACAGCTTGATATGCTTAAGTTACTCCTTTATTCTTGTAACTGAGACACTTATCCTATAGGGTTAACCAAAGTTCATCTACAACTAACGCTGTTGTCAATTAGGCCTAGCTGCTACATGTAGTTAAATTTTGGAGCATCGGTATTAAAATCCATTCAGAAAGAAGATTTTTTAATGCACTAAAGGAATAAAACATTTACATTTTAAATGGAAGCAGTTGATGTAGATTGAATTTATGGATTCCAAAACGGCCTCGTTCAGCCTTGCTGTCTCTGCCTGACCAGTAGGCTCCAAGCAAATCTGCAACAAGTTCTTTAGCTAAGATGAAGCATTGCAAGATAAAAGAAGAATCTGATCCATTAATAATTTAACCTGAATTTGTCCACTATTATTTATTTCCCCTGTATTTTCATCAGCACATCTAGTATACATTTTCAGGAAAGAAACTGAACAATTCAGGTCTGTGAGGGCTTCACTCATGGTAGAACAGACATTGGACTCAGCTCAGTAATATGGAGATCAAAGTAGTAGTGTGCTTAATTAAATATTATGCTAAAGGTTTAGAGTGTCAATGTATTCTTTAATATGCAATCTTGATTTATTAAGCACTATTAAAGCATAACTGAAATCATTTATATGCTCATGCTATCTTATAACCAAGGCCTATAAAAACTGGAACATCTTTAGTTTTGCAGTAAGGGAATAATGATTTCTTTCTCTATTTTATCAGCAAATAAATTATTTAGCTATATTTTGCTTTTAAGTAATTTAGAATGGACTGAAAGTTGGAAATGTGACTGTGAACTTTGCTTCAGCTCTTGACCAAGAAGTATTTTCAAATGAAGAAGATGGATCTACAACTTTTTATAATTAGATGGCCTCTGACCTGAGCTTTGTGGATCAATCAGAAGAGAAATTGCTTCATGTAAAAAGTTTAATAATATTAGAAAGTAATTACTGAGGTAATCAGAGCAAACTCTGCACCTCATCAAGAACTGTACCTGACCTGCCATTGCTCAAATTTAGGACAGAATTTGAAGGCAGGATTACCAGTGCCAGAATAGACAGCATAAGAAGCATATGACACCTCTGAGTTAGACTGCCCCATTGTTTTCTCAGGTGCTTTCTCAGAGTAGGGCCTTACCTCCATTAATTTCTTCCATTTTAAACAAAAGTGAGGCAAGGTTTGAATCAGGTGAAGCTAAATTTGAGTGTGAAAGTCAGAAAATTGTAAAACTGAGTCACTGAGGCTCTTATATGCTGAAGCCACGTGATGCATTTAAAGTGATATACCATCATACTAAAATTTTGATAATTCTGAAAGAAGTAGTCTTAAATACAAGAGCCATATTTGAATAGATCTAGAAGTAAATTGTATTTCTTTTAAAAGATCCGCTGCTGCCTTCTTGCACATGCAGAAGAAAGTCAGCCCAAACATTCTGAAACAACAAAGCTGCAAGAGAGGTTAATATAGTTCTGTTTCTACTAATTTTGGTTTATAACATTTAGTGGATAGTTTGAAATGTTTCCAACTCACAGATGCTGCACTACTTTTCAACATAAAGGATAGCATAGCTGTTGAGGAAACCTGAAACAGGTTGAGCTGAGTTTTCAGAGGCATTGCTTCAAAAGAACTGAGCATAGTATTTCACTTGTTAATAATGCAACGTGTTTAAGTAAGGAGATTAGCGTGGAGAGCTTAGGCCAGTTCAGAAGGGCCTGGTGCACCAAATACAATTTTGATCAGGAGCAGTGTGACAGAGGAGAGGACTGTGCTAGCACCTACATTTTGGAGAGGTTTGGGAACATATTGGTAGGGCTTGCAGCACTCTGGGAGCAGCCAAGTGCCGCACTGAAGAGTGATGGCCACTCTCCACATCTGCAGGTGTAAGGAATGATATGCAGAAGAATTGATTCTTTTATACACATGCTGGGGAAGGGTAGAAAAGGCTTCAGGGAAACTGTAAAATGTATTTTTCAATCACTGTCTCTTCTCAGTAAGTTCAGGAAATGCCAGCTTCAGCCTTGCTGCCACTGCCAGCTGGCAGATGGGTGCATCAGGGCCCTGTGGGGCTGCAGGGGTTCCACCTTGGGATCCTGCAGCAGCCCTGTGCCTCCAGAGGTATCTAGTACCATAGCGCATCGCATCAGTAATGTATTCAGACAGGGAGTCAGAGAAAGGGTTTTCCTTTTCAAGGGCGGGCTCTGGGTTTTATTTTTCCTCTGACAAGTTCACTGCTTTCGAGCTTATTCAATTTTGGTGGTAAGCTGAAGCCTGTCCCTGCAGATTTCACCGTACCATCTGGCAAAGTCTCCCCAGCAGGGAAGAGCTGGCAGCACTGAGCCCCTCTGGCTCTCTCAGATATGCCAAGTGCACCCAAATTCACCGTGCCTACCAGCAGCTCCCAGCAGCACCCAGTACCTCCAAGCAGCTCCTAACAGCTCCCGTCAGCACACTGCAGCCCCATGTTGTACCAGCAGTGTTATTTTGCAGGGGTGAGCTGAGCATGCACTGCTTCCAGGCACAAAGCCGTGTAGGACTGAGAAGTGCAGCGGGTCCAAGACTTGTCCTGCAGGTACTGCAGCACTGCTGTGGCAGCAGGGTTTAATCCCATTTACCTCTACAGACATACCCAGTACCAATGGATGAAGAGAACCTTTGGCTTTCAGTATCTAATAAAGTCTGGCTATCTGCTGGTAATTGTGCATCTCTGCCTCTGCAGTGAAATTATCGATACTCTGTTGCAGTTGTTGTTTTTTTTTGTGTGTGTAGTTCACATGGATCTAGTGTGTGTATACAAATCTACTTGTGGCAAGAAACCACTTACGTTTTAGCATGCTCCTTTATATTAAGTTGCCTATAAATATATATTTACATGCAAGCCATGGCGATCACCCACCAAGTATCCCAAAGTCTGGTATGTGGAAGTGCATCCTGTACTGCGTGTGTTGCTTGGACACCTGTATTCTTTCTAGTGCAAGAGTGAAAGTGTCTGTCTGGCAATTTTATCATTTGTTCCATGAAAAGAAAAACATACAGAGATTTGCATACAAATGTGTGACGTTCAGTTGGGGCTAAATTCAACAAAAGCCCTTTTCACAGAGAAGTGATTCCCCAGGAAATCGTGGTAGTTATCTTTGTCAATTTCTGCTTCCCTTAAAATATCAACATTACCTTTGTGCAAAGGTGCTTACATCCTCATCAAATGCTGTAATGATTGAATCGTCAGTTCGGCATGAGTAGTTTTAAGTGAGCTACAGGGTAGAGATTTCATTAGATTAAGTAGCTTTCTGCAAAATATTTGTGAAAATAAGCCAGGAGAAGTAAACAGTTGTAAAAGCCGAAAGGAGAAAATGACCCCTGGTAATAACATGAGAATGCAGCCAGTAATCTCTTCTGCTGTTTTGGCTGGATGATGAGTTCCCTAGTACTTTCTCTTCTCAATTCCTTTTTCTACATTTTTGTTTTAGAAACATAGTGTTGCCATCTCACAGTACCTAAACTTGTATGCATAACTCCAGGTAGAAATAAGCACATCTATCCTAATGGAATAGATTGGGCATTGTGGGAAATGCCCTCCCCTTCACAGGTGGTAATATTTAAACTGACTGAGCTTCCAAGTTCAGTGCCCAGCCTCAAAGTCAAATGGTGGCTCATGCATGTTGCAATGTTAACAATAATGTGTTCTTCCCAGAAAAACTAAAATGACAGGTGTAGCTATTGATGCTTCAAGCACATACTCTGACCTCCAGACTTGCAATCTGCTGCACTCAGAATAGCACATACTGTGGCAGCAGAGTTGTGTGGAATCATGCAGGAGAGAACTTGACAAATGCTGTGAACTTTAACTGTCCCCCCAAAATGTGTTCTTTGCTTGTTTTTTAAGCTGATTGGTGCAGGAAATGAGCATCTCCGTATGCATTAGGGAGATATTATTTTCTTTCTAGCATACAATACAGTGCACTGTATAGAATATGTATGTAATACAGTCTTTTTTTATGCTACAATGTTTGAGCACGCACCCCAGTTAAAGGTTTGTGAAAATGTTTCTTGTGAAATGTGTATCCTTCATTTAATTTTTGCAGCTAGTCTTGATGCATTACGATTGCAAGTAGTATTGCCTGTCTGATCATTTCTCCCGACTCCCCTATTTCTGCAAAAGAAGGAATTACACAAACCTACAGCGATTATACAGCACACATAACTTTAATTCTACTTGTTTGATTTATCAGTTATTATACTCTGGATTTCTCTGCAGATCATTGATTCTAGTTTGATTTTGTTCATATTTCAATTGTGTTTAATTCTGGATAAATATGAGTCACATTTTTTACATTATACCCCTCAGAAGGCTTTTATTTTTTCATTTCAGTAACCATTATTTGAATCATAAAAAAAACCACATTACGTTATTCATAACACACTGCTTATGTGACAGTTTTTGAACTTTAATATTCTTTTCTTTAGTGCGCTGGCATAGCACCCTATAAAAGAGACATATTGTTTATAATGATTCTTTGCCACAACAAATGATGCACTTCTAGGGTTTATGAAATGGCAGTAGTTTTCTAAATTTGAGATTCTTCTGTGTTCAGCAGTCAAGAACAGTTGTACATCTGCTCAGCACAGACTTTAGGAGACTATGAACTTTAATTGAGGAAAAATAATGAGGGTTCAGGGACCACTGATACATAGTCGGTTGGTAAGGCAGGTGCCCTGCTGCCAGATCAATGGATTATTTACTCCTTTGTCATAAACAAGAAACAGTTGGGTCTGTGTGGAGATTACATTCATATTGTGAAGACAGGCTGCCTTTTTCTGCTTCCTTGTGAACATGCTATATTCTGAACTCGTTCTTAAAAACACAGTAACTGCTTCTTCTCTTAGTGATGTAATGTTATCCCTAATTATATGATTTTAAAGAATAATTCTAAATTCATCAATGCTCATTTTGCCAAAATCTTACTGAGCACATTAATAAATAACAAGCACTTTGCATGCGCAGAAAGGTTCCAGTGGGGTCTGGGGAGTTTTTCCATACGTGTACAAAGGCTTGTGAGTTGTGTGTGCGGGTAAAAATATCGAATGAGAAAGACATTTATATGAAGATATTTATAAGGGAAGTAAAAGCACAGATGAGCACATTTAAGCCAATCTTTTACAGTCTGACTACTATAATCATAATGCTGCTTTTTGAACAGTTTATAAAAACTTTACACACCACTGAAGTGGAATTCCCTGATGCTTTAATCGGGAAAAAATACAGACTGCTTTTCCATGCGAGTCAAACAAGTAATCTGGAGTTTCAGTAAGCATCCCTAATCCTAGCTGTGCTCATGGCTATCTGTTACACACCTGTGTAGCCCAGCAGGTCAAGGTCAGACAAACAAGACATGTTCCAATCTAATAGGCATTCGTTAGAAAAGCAAACAAAGGCCACTGTGCAAAACTGCAAGGAATAAGCCTTAATTTCCATTTTAACAAGTTACTTAGTCTTACATTACTCTGTGCCATTCAAGAAAATATGGATACTTAAATCACCGGCGTCAGAGGTCATAGGATTAAGTTCCTGGTAATGGGCTGATGGCCAAGGAGATTTGAATTCTGAAAGTAGGGAATTAATGCATTTTAGAAGTACTGTCTTACCATCATCTGATCTCCTCCAACTCTACATCTCCTCCCAAATTGCTAAATGCTGTTTTCAAGAAATTAATTTTATTTAATCTGCCATCATATGTGAAATATTTTTCCCAAGAATGATTCCTTTTCACACCCCACCTCCCTGATTTAACCAATAATTCCGAGTTAATCCATCGGGGAATCTTGGTCCCTAATACTAAATAAGAAATACAATGTTTTATGTAAGGTATCAATGACAAACAAACAGATCCTAAAATATATATTTTTCAATGTATTATGAATTAAGTTGCTAAATTTATCTGTAATTTGTCCAGATGTATTTAATAAATACAAAAAATAAAATTTATATCTCATGAAAATTTCACTGTTTCCCAGCTCTATATCCTTGCTTTGCTTAAGATATTTTCCGTCTCGCTCTTGCTGGTCCAAATGACACAAAATAGACTGTGCTTTCTGTTTTTTGGCATGTATTTTATTCCTGTGTATTCCAATTGCTGTTTTTTTCTTCATGTTTAATAGAAGTAATTTCCACTTCTTTGCATATTGCCATTTCTGCACCAATTCCCTTTTGGGGTGTTTGCTTGATAAGTTTTCTGTTGGGGGGATCACAGTTATGAAAAGCACTGTTTTGGAGCGAGCGTGCCAAGATGTGTACTGTAAGGGCTGGGGAAGCAGACTGATTAACAGTGAAGAGTGCCCACATTTGGCACTGCTGCTGCAAGGTACTACTTACTGGACTAGCACAGTTATGCCTTCTTTTTGGACATGTGTAAAAGCAGTACGCTACTAAGATTTTCTGTGCTCAGATGCACTTAAGCTATTCAGTTACCCTAGATTTCATCCAGAGCACTTGGAAATAGAATTTAGTTTGTAATTTTATCTCTCTAGTGATGATCTAATCCACAAATGAAGCAGCAACTAATTGCATTTATGGAATTTTCATATTACATTCATTTCATAATGAAAGCCAGAAGCTGTAAAATGTATACATTCATACATTAAAACCGAGAGAAGAATTGTACTTTATTCATAATCAAGTGATTTGTTTATTACATGGTCTTCCTTGGATTTTTGAAATTAAAAGCTCAGGCTTTGCGAATGGAAAGGGCTAAGAATTTTAAAAGAAAAATTACTTATCTATTTCTTTGTATAAGAATCTGAAGAGCAGCTGGCCTGTGTTTCTCTCATAGAAAGCATTAGCCAGTTGCTAATATTTTAATAAACTGATACATCCAACAGTAACAAAAATGATCATAACATTTTTGCAGCCAACGCATATTACTCATGTATTTTGCTAATTTTTATTTGCTATGTATACATACAATTCAAAGAGACAGCACTGCTGCAATTCAAAGAGACAGTGTTGAAGGATGTACTCAAAAAATAAAGAGCTTGTCTGGTATGACATGATCTGAAGCTGCAAGTAAAAGAAATACAAGATTTGTTAATCTTTAAAGCTCTGCACAGAACGTTGATATGTATCTGCTGTCCTGCATCCTCGGGAAAAAAACCCTACATGTTTCTGAAGTGTGTTGCTTTTAGTTTGACCACCATGAGCTTCATCTGCACTTGTAAAGCTGATGTAATAGCTGTTTGTATTTCATACAACGATCTCTCAGTGAGCCATAGGGGTTAATCTGAAGATTAGTCGCTCAAATCCCGGCATTTTCTGTAGCATAGTTTTCAGTTTTAAATCATATGCTGTTATTGACAGTCTCCTTTCCTTTCACTTCTTGGTAACTTTGATTATTTGGAAGCCTGCAACAGTATTTGAATGACAGTAAAGGTATGCGCACAGAGATTCTATAAACAATTCTTGCTACAGTATTTATATGTAAACATGTATTTTTACAAAAGTTTACTCTGAATAAGTTTAGAATTTGTGATCCTTCATATTCTTTTCCTTTACTTTCACTATCTCATAAGGTCATCTACATTTTGGACCTTGTAGCATATTGACTACTGACTAAACAGATGTCAGTGATGAATTTCAGGAAACAATTTAGTATAAAATGGCATTTTCACCTGGAAGTTCAGGTTTGAGGGAAAATGAAAGCTAACAGCATACATAAAAATACTTTGCAGAATTAAAAAAAAAACTTGCATCTTTGCAGCATGCGATATTTTCTACCTGTCACTAGACTAGAGAGACAGACTAGTTGTGTCTCTGATACTTCAACTAATCTTTCAGGATTAAAGTTACTTGTTCCACATGAACAGGATCCTTGTGGACACCGTATATAACTGCTGAAAACAATAGTTTTGTTAAATATTTTTACTGGAGAACATCCAAAAATCTAGTCATTTATGTAATTTCAAAAACCTCTAATTTATATTGGTATTTTCCAAACAACATATATTTGCATCCCAATATCTAGTGCTATCTCCCCTCAATTGCCATAATAGCTCTCCCACCTATTTTTACCAGCTATAGACAGGAAAGATAGAAGAGTATCCAAAGGCTGGATAGCAAAAAGAGCTCTTACAAGAAGTTAGTGCACTTTCTAAACACTGGTTAATAAGTCCTTGGGATACTTTAAATGTGTTACAATGTCTGTCATTGTTTATTTTAATAGAAACTGCATACTCTTGGAAAAGGTAAAATCTGAGCATGGACCGTGGAGCACAAGACATTCCCACAATTACTGGGCAAATTCTATGCTGTGCGGCACGCAGGAATCCAGATTTGATAGCTGCAACAGTTTCTTCCAGCTCTAAAATCAATGAAAATGTGCTTGAATTAATTTGTCACCCTCTTCTCAGTTCTGCCGCCATGTTTTCAGTACTTCTTGCTGTGCTCTTAGATCTTAGGTGAGCTGGAATCACTTACTGGCATTTTACAAGCAGACTCTGATTCTCGTTAGAGATTAAAGCATGGTTATACTAAAGCAGAGATAGTGTAAAAATTCTTGCAATCTCACCTGATTCTCAGCATATGAGCCTTGTATGCTAATGGCACTTGAGATTCGTAAGATAAGGTGGTGGTTTGCCAGGTTATCAAAGGTACCGCATTGAGGACGTACTTAAGCTGTATATCTGCTAAAGAGGATTGATGAATCCCTGCAGTGTATTTGTTTGTTTGTTTCTTTCTTTCTTTCACATAGATGTTAAGACCAGATTCTGGTCTAAGCTAATAAAACCCTTCTTTAGGCTAGCAAAGGCTAGAATATGATTTATGGCCATAGTTATGGGGTGGGTGTACTCAGGGATGTACACAAACTTCCTTTAGGCTTGGGATTATGCTGCCAGGTGACTGCCAACACATTCTGTGTCAGTGTGTAAGAGACTGGTTGGTGCTGCTGAGGAGAGAGAAGATAAAACCTTCCCCAGGAGTGATGAGGCAAAGGGGCAGAGTTTCTGCTAAGGGCACTTCGAACTGCACCTAAATTTGCACTTTGCAATTAATACTAAATTAATACTTAAAAAAAAAACAAAAAACATTGTTTCAGGAAACATTTTTCCAAACAAAAGAAAAAACTAATTTCATCTCTTTCTTCCTGACAAGGCTACAGTGCAAAGGCTGATGCTAAGTCAGGCTTGGAATGGTTGCTTTGGCCCATCACAGCTGCAGCAGGCAGTGACTGAGCACCCAGCTGGGGCCCCACAAAGATACAGTCGTGCCACTTTCCCTCTTACCATGGTTAAGTTTTACCATGGTAAGTAATAATTACTATGGTAAATTAAATAGTTTACTATTTAAACTAAAATGAATCAGCATGTATTTGCTTGAAATAGGACTAGATGTTCTACTGCAATACAGATGCATCTTCTGCATGAAGCATCATGGCTGTAGCACAGGGGTGAGAGTACAGATGCAAATTCCCATTCTTGGAAGACCTGCAATTAAGCCCGTATCAAAATAATCCACAAATAACAAAAATGAGGAAGAGAGCTAAAGAAGGAGAAAAAAGCTAGTCGCAGGGCTCCTAAAAAATGCACACTTACCATTACCAGTCCATGAACTGTGACTGGAGAGGTCTATCACAACCAGACTTATGACACAGAAAAGGATATTATATAGATTAGCAATTAATATAAATAAGTTATTTTGAGGAAAAAGAAAAATCAATGTTTCTGCTTGCAATGCTGTATATAGATAGAGTAAATTCAGCAAACTCAGTGGGACTAAAAGGTTCGTTCTGTGTTGTTGGTTTTTTTTTTTTTAAATCTATAAGAATTACTGCACTAGATCAGACAAAAGATCTTTCTACCACTCCACATCTTATCCTTAGAAAATGCTTCATCCATCTTCTTAACACCCACATCCCTGAAATTCATATTTAAAAAGAAAAAAGAGATAAGTCAGTCGATAAGAGGGATTGATGCCTTATCTGACAAAATGACCAAAGCCTGAACAAATGCAGTCTAATTGTCTCTTGCTAACTCAGCAAGCTTGGCTGTAGCTGCCCCACCAGTCTACCTACATTTGAGCATGAAATGGCAGCATCTGATGAAAGTCTTTCCTCTAGGGTAACATGGAGATATCATGAGAATGTCATCCTTTGCCATATTTATTTCTCCTTCCCTGAATCAGTGAAAGTAAAATAGAGGAAAGAATGGTTCAGTTATCTTAGTAAGATTCAACTTTTGTGTTGTAAAAGTTGGATTGCAAGTCATAGAAAAAAAAAAAGGAAATGTATTTCATGGATTTTGTTAAAGAAAGAGACAGATTTGATTGATTTAGGGGGATGAACTTACTCTGATAAAAGAAGTGAGATTTATCTCTTTCCAGGTTCAATTACTAGTTACTCTCTTAGGTACATCATTTCTGAGTTAAAATTCTTATAATTGAAATTTAATTCCATAATTGGAAAGTTAATCAAACATTTGTCTTGATTTATGCATGAAAATGTTGTGTTCTGTTGGTTTGTTTTTTTTAAAGTTGATTTTGAGAAAGGTTTATCAATTCTGTTTCTGTAAACAAACGTAAATACTCTAAAATTATGTTTTTAACAAACCAGAATTAGGTTATCACTGAGATTGTGGGGAATTAAATAAGGTACTTTGTAATTGAAGTATTCTTGCCATCTTCTTAAGCCTTTATTCAGAAAAGTATCTTCATGCAGATAGAATAAATCATATTGCAAGCCTTTCAGAAATGCCATTTTCAGACTCTACCTTCTGATGATTACTGTTCTCTTTTTTCTGTAAAGTTCTATAGAGAATATATTTTAATTAGCTTCCACTTGATACCACTTCATACACACTGCCCAGCTTTGACCCAGTGTCTGATCATATAGAATGCATTACAAAAGAACTGGTCATTTGAGTGCTTTAATATAGCTTTGCATTAATGTGAGACATCATTTAGACAAGGCATTAAAAGTGTTATTTTAATGACTGAAGTGTGTAGGGTGGGAAGAAGCTTAATCTTTATAGGAAGAACAATTTCAATTAGCTCTAAAATATTAATTTGTTGGTATAACTATATACTCTAATGTATTTGGCTACAAAAAAAATCTAATGAATAATACATTGCTAGATGCCGGTCTAATTCCTGCATTGTAACTAATACTGCCAGTTGAAACAAGGAAAATAGTCTTTTAACATCCATAGTGTTTTGTTGTGGTTTTTGTTGGGGTTTTTTTGTTTGTTTGTTTGTTTGTTTGTTTAAATTTGATTGCACATAACAATGCCTTTTTTCAGCATAAAGAAAGCATAAGTAAAGTAAACAGCATGTGACTACTGGACTGTTGAATGGTGTGCAAGTGTAAAGTTGGCATTTGTTTTCAAAAAGTTCATGCCCTTTTTGTTTACCCAGTTAATATAGAAGACATTATAACTGACAGAAATGCATTATCCACTTGTGGAAAGCATGCTGATATTATCATAAGATTCTTATATACTGTTAACCCTTAATAGTATATCTGAGAAGCAGATGTATTGTCCTTGCGATTTCTGTAGCACATAATTTAATTTATAAGCCATGTATGCCTAATTTATTTTGGTGGTTGTAGCCTCTGAAGTACTTAACAGAACTCATAAAATCAATGGCAGTATCAAACTTAAGTTCATTAAGCAATGAGAGAGCACCCTGTTTGCCAAAGTTAATATAAGGCCTTTGTAACCAGACATAGTTCTGGAATTTCACAATTTTTCTGAACAATATTTTTTCATAACCACAATTTTGAGGATACAGCTGACATCATTGTTAATTCCATGATAATTTATCTCCAGGACAATTGACCCATAATACCACCTACACTAATGCTGGTTATTTTTCTGATGAAAAAGCTTAATTTGAGGCATTCTACATGGTCCCACACCACATCCTTATCTCTAAATTGGAGAGAAATGGATTTGAAGGCTGGAGTATTTGGTGGATAAAGAATTGGTTGGATGGTCACAGGCAAAGGATTGTTAGTGGTACTGTGTTGAGGTGGAGGCTGGTCAAAAGTAGTGTCCAGCAGGACTCCTTCTGGGGACCAGTGCTCTTCACCATCTTTATCAATAACTTAGAATGTAGAATTAAGTGTTAGGAAATTTGCTCATGACACCAAGCTGAGTGGTGCAGTTGACACAATAGAAAGAAGGGATGCCATCCAGAAGGACCTGGACGCATTTGAAATGTGGGCACATAAGAGTCCAATGAGGAAGGCTAAGTACCATGTGTTGCACTTGTGTGGAGGCAACCCCAGGTAGGAGTAAAGACTGAGAAAACTCCTTGAGAGTAGTCTTGCAGAGAAGGACTTCGGGATTCTGATGGAAAAAAAGCTGGACACAAGCCTGAAGTGTGCTCTTGCAGCTCAGAAAGCCAAGAGCATCCTGGTCTGCATCAGAAGAGGAGTGGCAGCAGGCAGAGGGAGGGGATTGTTGCCGTCTGCTCTGCCCTTGTGAGGCCCTATTGAAACACTGTGTCCAAGCCTGGGACTCCCAGGAAGGACTTGGAGCTGTTGGAGCAGGTCCAGAGGAAGGCCACTAAGATGATCAAAGGGCTGGAGCACCTCTCCTATGACCAAAGGTTGAAAGGACTAGGCTTGTTTAGCTTGGAGAAGGATCCAAGGAGATCTCATTGTGACCTACTAGTACTTGAAAGTAGCTTACAAGAGGGAGGGGGACCAACTTTTTACATGAACTGGTGTCAGAATTAGTCACAGACTATTTTGTGAAAGGTTACTGTGAGCCTGAGTCTTTGTTTTTTCCTGTTCATACCCAGAAAGAAGCCAAATGCTCTGCTTGTATAACTGGTATAGCTGTGTTACAGCCTGTGCTTTGATCATCTTGGATTATCCTCCATTCTCATATTGCTTCAACAGTAAGAATACCTAAGCAAAATATAGTGCATACCTTAGTGCTTTGAAGAGTCATTAGTGCTGTTCATGTTGTCGTGCTCAGAAACTCTTTGCTCCTGCTCACAAAAGAATGGAGACACCTCGTCTGGTGCACAAACCTCATTATGGGTATCTCATTTAGAGAAAGAGGTTTGATTTCAGACATACTTCAGTGCCAAGAACTGCCTGTTGTCTCTCCTCCAGGTCAGCATGCCAGATCAGTCCTCAAATGTGCTAATTTTTTGTAGGCTGATTGAGCAGTGAGTTCCTGTGTACCTTTCTATGGTCCCCAAGTCACTTGCTGGGGTCAGCCACCTAAAGTGAAGACAGCTAAGGCTCCCCACACATCATGCTTGAATCTCCATCTCTCCTGTTTAGTACCTTCTGATGTAGTCTGTTTTGTATCATCATTTCCCAGCAAAATGATAAATTTATCTTTACTACCAAACTGTGAATTAGCATCACCATCACAATGAATAATCTAAATTCAGGTAACCTGAATCTTAGTTTGCAAATTCTTAGATAAAAATCCTGTAATAATATCCTGATTTAAAAAAAAAAAAAAAAAAAAAAAAATCTTTTTTTTTCCTTTCTTTTTTCTTTTTTTTCTTTTTTGTCTGCCTATTGTTTCCTCCTTTCTTCTGCAATAAATGACGGACAGTTAAAGAAAAAAAAAAGCAACAAGATGTTTTTAAAAGAGGAGAAACGTATTTGCAGTTTCAGAAACTAGGTAAAAGAATGCTTTTATAATAGATTTCATGCAGCAGTTGGCATTGGCAGTACTGCAAAAAGAGATGTATTCTGTCGTGCTCTGTTTGATCAAGTGCTAAACCCGTGTGATCAATAGAGAGACAGATGTCGGGTGCAGATGGCGATGCCGTGATACCTGGGGCAGAGTGGGCCTGCCAGAATGACAGAATGGGAACAAGGAAGAGCAGCAATGCAACAGAATGTGACAAATGAAATTAGGGTTTATACTAGTCGATAATTTACAGCTAATAGAAAGTGACAGAATTTTTCAGCATACAGCACATTTGCTCTCGTAATACTATAGTCAATGCATTTTTCATGCAAAACAATAGGAGCTGAATTGAAGACTAGGCTCCAGCTATATATATTTTGTTACATTGCAACTTGTACAATTGATTTTTAAGCAAAACTAGTGCCAAGTATAGGAAACAAGATTGTATTTTCAACTTTGAAGTGAATCCATTCAATACACAGATTGTGTAGCAGACTTCTAGGAAGAAAATGAAAACATTATTTCCTATTTTATGAATATAGAGATCCACCATAGTCACATAAATAAGCATCAAATGTCCATTGTTATTTGGACACTGAGTTTGTTTACAATTTCATTCTTTATTAATTAAAATAAAGAAGGAAGCACAATGAGATTTCTTCTCTCCCCTCTCCCAATTCCAATCACAAATCCATATTTAATGCACTTGGCAGCTTATTGTACTATATGCTATGCTGCTAAAATACAGGGTAGAATGATCAGTAGCTTAGGGTCACACTCCTCATTTTAAAGGTTAAAATCACTTTTATTTCCCTTTTTGGCTTTGCTCAGACTCATGAACTCTATGTGTGTGTATACATGAGTGTATATAAATGCATAACATATATACTACACACACACATGTATAGATATGTGAACATATTCAAATAAATCATGCAGTCTTTGATGATGCTCTTCAAGTTTACCCTGATGTCAATTTTGATAAAACAGAGCTCACATCCTATTTATTTATGACTGTAAATGCAATTTGGTGGTACACCCTTTTATTGCACAATTTAACGTTTTCTGTTTATGGGACAAACAAATGGACATTTCTATACTAAAAGAGCAGTTAGGCTGTATTCCACAGACTTTGTTTTCATTAGTCCTGGGAGTAAAGGGTCTTTCTTTTAACAGTCTGTGATACAGCATTCAGCAAGCCAAACTTTGTATCAGAACAGAAAAACAAATCCCTCTTGCTCTTTCCTACTATGCACTACTGCTCAGCTTGACATATTTTCATCAGAAAGGTAAATATCTCCTAATGCTTATGTCACTTGCTTTTTAGGGTACAATCTGAACTGAGTATGGACACACTAACCACAGAAAATCACCATTAGGAACACCAGTGCCTTTCCTTCAGGCCTCTGACAATCTTCTCATAATCTATCACACTCATTTCTATGGTACATTAGTTCCAGTGGACAGTCATTTTGACTTGATGTCATGATATTCACACTTAGGTGAGAGAAGACCTTTTGATGTGATTTTTCTTCCTGAAACTGTGCAACTGTCAGTCTTTATTACAGTTGTATACAGTGTAGCTAAAGTTTCCATTGATAATTCCTTGAATAATGATAGATTAGTTTGACAAAAACGTCTTTGTAGACTGCATACATACATACATTAGTGAAAGAGTTTATTTTCCCATTCTTTGATGTGCCTGTTGGCATCATGAATTTGCTGCTTTTCCCATGCCTGCAGACAGCTGTTCTGTTTCTCTTTGGAAATGTTGCTTCATTGCAAAAACAAGTTTGTGCATCAGCAAATGCCATCTTGCAAATTCTGGTCTTCAAACAGATTCATTAAGTAATGCAAGGTTATCATATTTTGCTTCATCCGATTTTTCCAACATTAGATATGCTATGAAAAATTGAAATTTTACAAACATAACAGGGAAGAGTAACTAGTGGCATTCAGCATTTGTAACATCAGAGATGATAGATATTAAGAGTGTATTGTACAATTTATCGTATTTTGACTGACTGTTTAATTGTGCTTAATTGTGTTATAAGTTTTAGGGAGCATGCCAGAAACTTTGTTTTATTACCAATCCAGTGTATGTGTGAAAACCATGGTAAAGGACTTACCCCCAAGTAAGTCTTATTTACACACCTGTGTAAGATTTGGGTTTAGTTATTTCATTGTGTTTGCATTTAGTAAACTTTACTGCATTTGCCACTGATTCTGTCCAACAGAGAGGTGTTTTTGTCTTGAATTGTCATCATGTTTGGCAAATCAGACGGTTAAGCCTGAAGTGGATACAGAAGTGCTAAGATTCAGAGAATCCTGGAAGCAGAAAGAATGCTATTTACTCTGAAAGTCAATTTTCTTACTAAGATTTAAAAGTGAACATAATTTTATCAGTGATATACATTTCCCTTCTCCAAAAGTGCAGCCAAGCAAAACAGAGGAGACAGCAGGTCTTCTCCTCTGAGCACTGGCGCAGTGGCATCATCTTGGAAAGCCAAGCTGGGAGAAGAACAATCGTCTGTGAAACTGAGAGTCTGGCATGTTTCAGGTGCCATTAATCCACACTCATGTGCCCCAGCTGCTATGCTGGCTGAAAGGGGCTCACCTGTTGCACAGAGATTGTCTATCCACTAACTTAGGGAGCTGAAAAAGAATGAGCAGATGTGTCAGCCAGAGCTGGCATCAGATTAAGAAACAAATCAGAACCAGAGGTTTCTTATGACTCATTTGGCTACCGGTTCAGGCCTATAGGAAGCACTGACTCTACGCAGCCATGAGCATCCTCAGTGATATAATTTGATTGACACAGAAATTCTGCTAGCAGACTAGCAGGTTGTTCAAGTGAAAATGGTGTGAAGTTTGAAGTTTATTGTAAAAAACTTTGATTAGCAAAATAGTGTTAAACACTTTTTATCTAATCTTTTATGGTTACCTAAAAAATTGCTGAACATTTTTAAGTAGGTTCTCAAGAAGAGAAAGTTTGCATTTGGTTTCTGGTTGACTGAAAACTTCTTTGCATCTTTGCAGCTGTATAAATCTTAAACCCTAATATTATAAATTATGTGTATGCTTATATTGTGGAGTCTTTCATTATTATTATGTGATTTAAAACAGAGCTACATTATCACAGGGGAAACATAGCATGCTTCTTTGTGTACTGTGAAAGTCAGAAGTACCAAATAGCCCTATTTCAGTGAAAATGTACAGATTTATCTGATCACCAAAGGCAAGCATTCAATTGCATAAGATTGTATCTAAGCACATCTAAAGATCTTTTTTGACAGATCACAGAAGCCATTACGGTTTTTAGAACAATACAGAAACTGTCACTTTGCCATTTATGAAACCTCACTGCATGCAGATCTTGAGTACTCTGTGCAGCTCTGATTTCCACAAGTGAAGAAGGTCAGCTAACATGGTCAAGGGAGCAGCTATCTTATGGTATTAGACAAAGAAAAATAAAGATCTTTTCTATTTTGGAAAGAGAGGTGGGAGGATGATGCAGGCTTACAAAATGTTGAATCTAGTCAATAAAGAAAAAGAACTGTTTTCCTCAAATCCTGCAAGACTAGAGGAAATTGGGAGAAGAACAATTTAAAGCATATTACCTCAACAGTGAACTCTGTGAATCTGATGACACAGGAGCCTGTGAGTTCAGACCGTATCAGCAGGTTCAAAAAGAGATTGGACAAATTCATGGACAGTAGATCTGTGAATGCTACTGAGAAGTTTGTACTTGCTAACACTCCGTGTGCATGCCTGGGGAATGCTGGGGAATGAATTGCAGAAGGTAGCCAGGTTCTCTTGTTCTTAGTAAATTAAATCTGTTTCCAGAGGCAGAGTTTGAATTAGGCAGACCACCTTCTGTTCCAGTAGGGTACCTTTTATGTTTCTGAAGATGATGCAGTAGCACAAAGATTATAAGAGAAATCATTCTGCTATCAACATTAGGCAGTAGAAATGGTTCTGAGTCATGGGTTTTGCCAGAAGTAGTAGTAAGGAATACTCTTCAAATGCACTTTTAAGGATGGTAGCTAAGACTGTGCTTTGTATTTTAAAGGAAAATACTGGTATCAATTCAGATTTATAAAGATGTAAAGTCAGTTTTCAGTTTATTGTCATTTAACCTTCAAATTAGGTTATTTAATGTAATTAGGTTTTGATGGTAAATGAGCAAGATAGATGTATGCTTCCTTCAGCAAGCACAGAATGCCAAGAACTGATTCTGCTGCATGAAGATAGGCACCCAAACAGGGTGGACTGAGACAGAAAAGTCAACCAAAGGTTTTAGTGTTCACAGACATCAATATAATATACTTAACAGGTTGCTACCCAGAGGATCTTTTTGAAAAACACTGATCATTGCCATATTCTAGAGCATTTCCTTTGTTATTTGCGTTTTGATGGCACCTATATCATGTTAAAACTGGCATATCTCCTTGTTAGTAGGCACAATTCCACCCTGACAGATGGCCATGATGACAGACATGCCAAAGAACCAGTATGTGTATCAAGTTTGATTATTAGGGATGATATTCCTATCCAAGAACGTTTGAGTGGCATTCTGTACTGATTGTCTGAACCTATTGGTAGGGGTTGCAACAAATGCTGTTTCACTAAAGTCAAAGAATGTGTTAGCTACAAAATATGGAAATTAGGTCTGTATAGTTTAAGGTCTTGGTAAAATGGAAATAAAGGCCACTAAGCCTAGATCACTCACTCTAATCTAGCAAGAATCAGTCACAAAGTAAAATTGTAACTTTTACTGGGTATCTGACGGTACAATTTAGTTTCTGGTTTATTTCCTAGTAAATTGTTTTTTATCAAATGATACTGCTGCTGGCCAGCATAGATCTTACTGCACTACAGACACTACTGAGAAATATATGCTGAAAGGAGAGCTCAATCAGTAGATATTTGGAGAAACATGCAAAGTTTTTTGAAAGCCGAATGTCTTCACAGTGAATCCTGTTGTCACAAACTTTGTTGTATAGTGCATAATTTCTGAATCCAACACTTTTCATAAGAAGTAACTGATTTTAAAATTGAAGATTGTTGAATAATAATAAAAATATTTTAGCTGTTTTAAACTGAAATTAGTATGTACTGAAAAAAATATATATATATTTTCTTCCTTTGTTGGGGGGCCAGAGGTAAATATGAATCACAGATGTCAAAAAATGCATTTAGTATTCTGTTCACTGTTTTCTCTCTGAAAAAAAAAAACCACTGTGATGTATAAAGAATAACTTAGAAGGGGAAACCTAGATAAATTAGTTTTTTTATTAAATATTTGCTTACATTTAGTGGCATTAACTTTTTTTTGTAATGATGAATGAGATTTTTCTTTCTTTTCTATGACAGATATTTTTACCAAAGCATTGCTGAGGCATCAGTATTGATTTCTTTTATACTTTAGATTTTTGTACTGATGTTTTGCATTTTAAACACAGAAAGAGAATTATCAAAGGCCTCAACTACATGGATTTCACTGAGTTTGTTAAGTAGGAGTTTGGCATGTATTTTCCATTTGAACTCAAAATATGTGATCTTGCCTACAGATGTCCATCCATTATTTCCATTGGCTTATCAGGAACTACAGAGTACTGCAGAACCAGATGTGTTTTTGAATGGTCTAGTAAAGATGCAAGCACATTTTTTGGTGAGATAATAATTTAACTTTTCAGAGTCATCAAGGCATTTCACAAGTGCGGATTCATTATACTATAAATTACACTTTTGAAGCCAGTGTTATGTTGATTGTGGTTAGCAGACTTTTCCCCTAATTTTTTACTCAGGTGTGCAATGGCACCAGGTAACCTGACCGTTACCGTCCTTTTTTAAGCTAGTCTAACTCCATGATCTGTGGCTGTAGAACACATTTAAGAAGTGTCATTTGCAAATCGTATAAAAATTTTGAGCTAAAATCTTTTTTCTAATAATTATAAATACAAGCTTTCCAGAAGTCTTTAGAATTAAGATATGTTCAGGGGGATTTTATTTCTTTTGAGTTGTTCTTCCTCACTATAATTTATATTAATTTTTTTTTCTTGATTAGTATTAAGGACACAGTTCAATAAGAGGATTGAAATAACTTAAAGATTGAGTTTTGTTGGCAATGGAAGATTGAAATTGAACTTCACTGCTCTAGCCTGTTCCTTTAGCAGGACAGAAATAAAACTGCAGGAATACTTTTACCATTTTACTCTGAGGAAACTGAGAGTGTAGTTAGAACACAGGGATGCACAAAGGGCTCATTCATTGTCCACAGCTGGGCTGGTCTGCTGGCTGGGGTTGTCTAGTGTCCTATGGAAATTCTTCACCAGACAGGAGTTTGCATCTCAAATTCTCTTATCTGGGCCAAGATCTTTCTTTTGTAGGAGCTTTTTTATTTTTCAGAAAGCTTTGTGCTTAAATACGTGTGTTTCTCAGATATGTGTTTCTGTTAGGTATTTTCTTCAGTGATAATCTTCTGAATGCTCGATGGTTAAATGTGGGTGCACTAATTTTATTATAGCATCCAGAGAAACCAGTGCTGAAGCTATACTGTTCCTTTTTCTGGTACCAAATATTAAACAGTGAAATCCAGCTTTAGAAATAACATTAGGTATTACATGGCAGATTTTAGACGAGGTACAAGTCTGCCACAAGATTTGCAGAATATCTTTTGATAATGGACAGATTTCTAATGTCAAATACAAGCTCAGTTAAATAGAAGCTAGACCAATCAGATAATTTATCTGATAAGCCATTAAATGTTTCCTGTTTAATGCTAATTCTTTAAGACCAGTACTCTTAGTCAGGCATTGCTTTTCATCTGTTGGAAGTGTTACACTTAGAAATGCCACTGATAGATAAGTATTCAATATCTGTCCTAATTTCTAAGATCAACATATCCACTTTCCATGTCTTTACAAAGTTAATTTTGTGCTGTATGTCTTCCTTGTGAAATTACAATTTACATTTTGATTTACCATAAAATTCAGTTCAAACTTTTCCTACCATTCCATTTTAGAGATCCGGCTGCTTTTATTTAACAGATTGTCCTTTGATCTCAAGGAGACAATTGCTGCTTTACTCCTTTAATGAAGCTTGTATTATTACAGTGAAAATGAATATTAGACCAAATGGTAGTAGAAATCCCAGAGGGAAACATGCTTCTCTGTCTGGATCTTGGAAAAGCAGAATATTTCACTTTAGTTCATGACATATTGAACAAAGTCCCTGTACATATTTACTCCTCCTTAAAATATATATATAATGTATATATGTTTTGTTTTGTTTTGTTTTGTTTTGTTTTTTACTATTAGGGGATATTATTTCTGTTCACAAGATGCAATGTACTAAGCAGAATTCCTCTGTCACTGGTGACATGTTAGGCAGCTCATAAGTGTTAATATGATCATCTGGTAAAGGAGGAAGAAGTAAAACAAGACACTGTTTTTACATTTAAGCAGCCAATACCCATATCTCACCTGGCCTCTCCACAGACATCAGTCTAGATCATGTTTCTTTGTCTTTTGGACCCTTGTTTCATAGAGGTTGGGATGGATCAGATTTGAAAGTGACTGTCCAGAGAGGAAAGGAAGGCAGAGTGGACACACACAAAAATAATAGGAAGGAATAGAAGATAAAGGCTCTTTATGTTAAAAAATCATTTAAACTTTTGAGAAAGATTTCGGGTATGGAGAATGCAAGTAACATGATGCTCAGCAGCACAGGAACAGTCCCCTGTCCCTCATGTGACACAGTGACCGCGTTGAGTGACTATAAACCAGCAGATTTATCAACAGCTTTGATAAACTTCTAGTTCTTTTAACTATTTTTCTACCTTGGCTGCCTTTTATTGACACAGAGTCAACTGTGAGAAAAGTATGTCATTGATTGCCCCACACTGCTGTGCTGAACGCTTAATTTGGAAGTATCCTTGGGCATTACATCATTCTGTAGAAAAATGCATACACTGCAACTGAAGGCACATTGTGAGGACGCTGTAAGGTCTGCAGCTGTGTGCTGCTTGTTGTCATCACACACACACACACAAAAAAAACCCGCTGCTCAAAAAGAGGACATAGTTTGACTAAAGTAATGTTAATTATCTTAACAAAAATTGATTTGATGACCAGAAAGATACTCGTACTCTGGCAGACTTGCAAACATGAGGAGCTTCACTTTCCCAGACTGATTTCTGACTATGCTCTCTATCTGAATTGTGAAATAACACAGAAAAGAGAGTTGAAGTCCTGAATCAACACTGAAGAGAGGAAGAAATGCAGCGTTAACGTCATCAATCAAAACTGAACAATCTCAGAAAAAACAATTATTCTGAGAGTTAAATCCTACTTTAAGAGAATTTATAACTCCTGAAATCAAAACATGTCCAGTACTAATGATAATCTGCACCACTCAAACTACTTAACTTACAGATACAATGTGAAATTATTTCTAATACAGGTAAAATAAACTGGATTAGATACCAGTGAGCAGAAGAGAAAGATTTTTTTTTTGCCAATCTTAGTACAAGGCATATTTTTAATTTTGGTAGGACAAAAAAGAATTTTATTTTTCTGCTATTTTTCTTGTAGAGTTATGCTAGAGAGTGAACAGGAGCAGTGAACAGAGATTTAAAGTGATGAGCTGTCCCATGCCTGTTTACAAGTCAGAATTTCATTTTACATAGAGTCCTCTATAGTGACTTTTTAAAATTTAAATTAGAAACATGGCCAGCAATGCATGCAAAATGTTCATTCATTGTAGTAAACTACAAAAATATTGCTTTTATGCAATGAGAATGCCATTGTAGAATTTTAAAAGGCACAGAAATAAAAGACTTTGGATTGGAGTGATTTAAACAAACTCACTAGGATATAGTAGATGATTAAAATACAATCTATAATTACATTACACTGGTATCAGGTAAGGATAAAAGCCTATAAATACACTGGGGTCAGGGTAAGCATAAAAAATGAAACAGTTATTTGAATAATCTGAGATCAAGTTGCAGTAATTAAAAATGAATGTATTATTCAAATGAAGGAATTAGGTTACAACACTCCTCATATGAAAATATTATTGTGACAGACTGAAATAAGTTGGAAGTGATTTTGATAAAAAATTGGGGCAAGAAATATAATGATTTACATTGGGGAAAAAGTAGACAAATCTGTGTGGATGAGAGTATTTGCAGCCCCTCCTTCAAATTCCTCATCAAAACTCATACCTTTCAACTGGCCTTCAAAAATCACCCCCCCTTCCCCCCTACTCCCTTGTCTCTTCCTGGACTTCACTCTGTCAGATATATAGAGCAATCCATTAAAAATTAAAAGTGCTGTAAGTAAGGATTGTACGTACACTCACAAATAAATTAATGGTCTCTGCACCCACCAGCAGGCATATTGCTTAATCTACTCTACACGTTGCTGTTTATCCATTTTTATTGCCATTACCCAGGTCATTTCAGTCATTTGTCTCCTATTCTTTCTTTGTCATCTCCTGTCAGTTTGGAGGCCAAAGTCTACACATAAGACTAACACAAAACAGTACCATTCACGTAAATATTTGATGCTTACTTGCAGATTAAGCACGTGTTATTACAAACAAAGGTTTTTAAATCTGACCTTTCCATGACGAACTCCTTGGGGCAGGAACCTGTCTAGAGATGGCTTGAATATGTAAACCAAGACTATTTAATTATTAATAGTAATTAATAATGAAAGAATCTGAAAGTACTTCTTTCGGGTAATAACTTTCATATCCCTTGGATTAATTAACTTTTGCCAGTGTGTTTTGAGAGCCAGCTCTGAGTGGCTTTTTGCCTTCGCCTATAGCAGGAAGGTAGAGAGCTGCACCTCTGCAGGTGCAAGTATGCCCACCTGAAATCCTCCCAGAAAAGGGAAGGAGAGCATATCAGAAGGCAGAGCAAGATCTGGATTAGCTTTCTTTCCTTTTTGTCCATTGACAGTCTCTCTGCTGTGGCTGAAACTCTCCTCAAATCCTTCCTGCCTCTGCAAAAGACTGTTGAGAAGATCATTTAGTTCACTTAAAATATGCCCTCTTAAATCCTCTCTCGATTTGTCTGTTATCCCACAGTACATTTAAGCCTCTCATTCTTACCTGTCAAATCCTTCATATTTCTCTTTTGTAGTCTCTTTTGTTTTCCCCACAAAATGCTGTTTGCTATGACCAAGAGAGTAGTTGGTTCTCCATTTAATACTTTTTTTCTTACAATGACTTACACACTTCTCAAAAGGTTGTTCATGCTAGAACTTCCTACTGGTATTGCTAGCTGTTTTCTCTAAATTCCTTCTCAAATATCTTATTATCTTGGCACACTTCCATTTCCAGAGAACTGGATGTATCTATTAGATATAGATTAGATATCTGCGCTAACATTCAAGAGGCATGCAATTGTACATAGGAGACTTAAGGTCAAGAAGCTGAATAGTCTTGAAGGACCTGTCAAAAACAGCCAAATAAAGCCTTAAAAAATAAAAATTAAAAAAAAAAAAAAAAAAAAAAAAAAAAAAAGGAAGAAGAAGAAGAAAGAAAGAAAAGAAAAAGTAACAACTAGAGAGTGCTATTTCCATTTCTCAATCTTTGTTCACTCTTTGGCTGCCTGTGCAGTTAATTCAGCTAATAATGCTATGCATAAGGTAAATGAGCAATGAGATAAAATGTTAATTCAGATTCAGAGAGATGAGTTGTGTAGAACTACCCTGCACTGATAAGTGAAGGATACAAGGTACAATATCTCATGTATGGTTTGCTCATTTCTAGTAATGCTGTTAAGTAATTTATCCTGACTAGCTACTATATACCTCTACAACAAACTCTTCAACTTTAAAAATAACTGTCTTTTTAGCTGAATATCATCCCTGTAGACTGATCACTGTAAAGACTTGAGGGAATCCTTGTAATGGCCGGTAAGTCAGATACTTGCACATGTATACATGTTACAGTGTATGTGTTACCTGACTGGCATATAGATTAACAATAATCAGTTAATATTTTATCAGTTTGTATTTAATGAAAACTGAGAGTGTGGAGTACAGGGCTGAAAGCAGAGAAGAAAGAAAATGAGAAAAGAAAATTAATCAGGAAGACGATACCAACTGAGAACCCCCTAGCTAAAATGCCATAAATGTACAATAAGAAGCTATACTGAAAGGCATTTTATAGTATTACGTCAAGCAGTATCTCTCAGTACTGAGGAAATAGGTCTAAACTTCCTCCTCTACACATGAGCAATATTTTCCATTATGAAGATAGACACTAAATCCTATTTCCACTTCCAGGGTATAGACAACATTGATTTTTCCGGTGTCTTAATAAAAGAAGTATGAGGGCACATTTTTTTTTGAGATAGAATAGCATGGGATCATCTCCTCAGGACCAGGAAGGAGCGGGCTAACTGAAAGAGTAATGGAGTATATCAGTGATTCTGAGTTGTAGATGCAGATGGTTGTCAACGTGAGCGCTAACTTTTAGCAGAACAAAAAGATAAGAGACAGCAAAGCATCTCCAACTGGTTGTGGATACTGTGAGCTTCACTGCTTGTAAACAGGCTAGAATTCAAGAGACCGTGTTTTGGTCTGAGTTATATGTAGGTTAGGCAGTGATGAACTGTGTGTTTCTGTCGTGCCAGATTGCATTTGCTTTCCAAGCCCCAGCGAGAGTCCAAGTAGTTCATTATACTTTGCTGTGGTTAAAAAGGAAGAGGAATAGAAGGTAACATTTAGTGTCCAATAGGACTGGTCAGGGATGTGTAGAGATGAGTCTGTTAGAGGGGAGGAGGTATGATCATGAGAAAAGCCTTAACAGCAGGGTGGACTGCCAGGCAGCCTGCAAGGCTTCGTAGGTAATTGCTGCCAGTTCTTTCATTCTGCTTCGTAAAAACCTTCTATTCCCAGGGGCACCCCAAACATTTAATGGAACTCTTCTTTAATCTCTGCGACCTCTTTCCTTCAAGTAACCTCATACCACTCCTCTTAAAACTTCATGTTGTTTTCAGAGAGGGCCTGCTGGACACAGGGGTTCATACCAGCACTCTGAGACTTGCCAAATTTCACCATGGGGTGTAATCCTTGCTTTTCCAAAAGGCAGACCATTCTTCTGGGATCACTGCCTCCTTGACTTTGAATTTCTTCATTGTTCTTGTGAGACAGAGAGAAGTGTTCAAAGGTTTCCACAAAGTTTTGTGATCATGATTCCCATTCACTGGGAGTCACACTCCCTGGAATGCTGTTCTGCTCAGCAGCAGAAATTTTATGTAGTTTCTGGTGGGTGCTGGATATTTCCTGACTTAATTGCAGCTTTTAGCTATCCAGTTTTGGACCAGAGCAATTTAAGCAGAGATACGTGCCCGCTTGGTTTTAAGTAAGCAAAGGAGATTTCAATGAAAATATTCTGGTAGTGAGGGGTGGACAGACATCAGTCTGCATTGTGGGGCTATGTGTGCTCTTGCTTCTAGGAACATTCCAGCCGTGGATCTGGGAGGCTGGTGAGGGCACAGTGGTCACACTGGCACCACACTGGCACAGGATACACGACGGATGTGCAGCACAGCCGCGCTGTCTGCCCCAGATTCACCTTCACGAAGGCTTCGGCACCCATCATATTCTCGTACTAGAGATCGCGACAACAAATGTGCTCCGTAAACGAGCCGGTTCCACGTCTAAGTGGAATGCTCATGTAGCACATCTGTCTGGGAGCTGCGGTCAGCCCGTGGAGCGGGGCGGCCCTCCAGGCACCTCTCGGGCATGGGAACGAAAACCTCCCGCTCTGCCCGATCGTCGGGAATGTGCCGGGCACGAGGGGGGCGCGTGGAGAGGGTGGCGAGAGCGTTTAATCAAACTTCCCGAGAGCCGCCCGCCTTATCAGCGGGCGGGCGCCGCGCCGTGCTCAGCCTTGTGTAAAATTAAATAAATAACGGCCCCGCCCCTCCCCCGGCCCGGCGGCGGCGGGGCGGCAGCGCCATCTGCCGGCGGGCCGTGGAGCGGGCTGTGTAGCGAGCGGCCGGCAGGGGCGCTGCGGGGCGGGGCGGGGCGGGGTGGAGGGGGCAGCCTGGAGGGCGCTGGGAGGCGCAGGGGCTGCTGCCGCATTTCGGTGCAAAAACGAAGTCGTGTGCAGGTCCTCAGCGCCGTTTAGGGCTTGATTCACTCGTCGTTAAAAACACGAAATAATAAAGGCACAAAGGTGACTTACAGATTAGTGTTTGGATCTGAGGAGTTGGTTGGCTTGTTTGACCGGTTCCTGCCTGATAGAATGAAAATGATGTAGCGGGTTCGGTAACGCATCTGAACAGTATTCACTTGGTATAAATCTACCACGTTTTCTGATAAAACACCTCTAACAGTACCAGACCTGTGTTCAGATGTATTAATATAAATAGTGAGTATGTGCAGGTTTTGTTAGGTGGTATTTCAGTGGCAGTGTTATTTTAGCATCACTTCATTTGGGCAAACTCTAGAAATTAGAAATTCCAGATTGATCATAATTGAGCTTCTGAATTTATTCTTTTGCATCACTACTTTTTATGAAGACTTTCTTATATGGACATTAGAAACAGTGAACCTTTCCACTTTATGCCATAACTCATGCTATGAGTGCTATTTGTGTACTACCCATTTTTTAAAGTTTGAGCTTCTTAAATAACTGACCACGATGATTTTAAACTGGAGTTTTGAAAGGCATCTTTCATCACAATGTCACAGGGTTTAACCAAATTTGTTCTTTACAACATTTCAAAAATGGAGATTTCCATGTTCAGTGTTTCATCCCCTTGCGTGCTTCCCTTATCCATTTACATTGTGTTCACTCTTCCCTCTGTTTCAACCATAGAATCATAGACTCATAGAATGGCCTGGGTTGAAAAGGACTGCTGTGATCATGTAGTTTCAAGCCCCTGCCATAGGCATGGTCATCAACTACTAGGCCAGGCTGCCCAGAGCCACATCCAGCCTGGGATACAAACTACATGTTTGTATCCAGCCTGGGATACAAACTTGCATCCAGCTATACTGACCACATACAACTACATGCAAGCTATGGTGTAGAAACCTAGTTTGGCAAACATAGCATTTGTATATATGATAATTTAAATGCAAAAAAAAAAAAAAAAAAAAACAACAACAACAACAACAACAACAAAAAACCTTTTAGTTTATAAGGATAGTTGGTTTCAGTGGAATATGTCTTAATTAAATCTGCAGATCCCAAATGGCCTTGATTTTGTGGTGGTTTTTTTTCCTTTCTCCATTTTGTGTTGTTTCTTTTTAATTCTTGGGAGTTGGCTGGTGTTCTGTGGGCAATAATACCAGTAACAAAGGATCATGTCGAGTGCATTGCACTAAATGATAGTGTGATTGTCAAATTCAATTTTTAATGCAGACACATCTTGAGGGGCCACCATTCTCTGCACGGTATCAGTTCTGCTTTCTCCCCCTCACTCATGTGAGTATTTTAGGCATTTAACAATATGATTTTTTCTTCAAGGTATATCACCTGAATTGGTTAGTTCTGAACTTGTTCTAAACTCTACAACCTTTCTCAGGACTGTGAGTGTCAATACATGGAAAATAAGAGCATGCAAAGTCAATTTTCAGAAAGTCTCTCAGTAAGATAGGCAAACTGCTCCTAAGGGTGACCTTGTAAAGTCCTGTAGACTCTGGCAGGTCCCCCCAGGGAGCCAGCATGCTTTAGCTGGCTTCCCATTGAAGCATCTGTAAGATGTGAATGCATAAGAAAGAAAGGTAATGAAAACTGACAAGTTGAAAAGAAATTGAGAGTTTAATCTGCAAAGTTGTGCTTGAGGGGGCTTCCATCATGATATTCCTGTGGAGTGGCAAAAAAAGAAAAAATTAAGAAACTGCAGAGTATGATGAACTTACATAATTTTTTCATGTACCAGGCAGTATTTATTAATTTCTTTTCTGCCACTTTACAGCACCTCTTTGCCTCTCAAAAAAGAAAATGAAGTATACGAAACCTGGCAATTATAATGAAAGTGTGAAATGCTCACATATTATTTATAAGCATGCAAGTTATGTAGTTGCTGGAGATTTTCTCCCTTCTGCTCCTGCTTGGTGATGAAGAATGGTATTTTAATAGGCAGATGGTAAAGACAATAACAGTTTGGGGCTCAGCTGGGAGTTACATCAGTTTATTGCAAATTATTAGTTGATAAATGCTTTTGTTTACAAGCAAAGTCTTAAGCAGCTTTGTAATCAGTTTATCAGCTGCAGCCTGAATTTTGACAGCTTGCCTTTGGGTATACAGTCACTTCTTTCTTGGCCATTTAGAAATCATGCTGACCAGGCAGGCAGGCAGAATGGCATCTCCTGTGCACCTGTATGATGCTTGGTAAACTGGTATTTCCTATTAAATGTGTCTGAAAGTACAGAATCCTCTTTAATTGCTAATCCATGTTAGTGCATATAGCAAGAGTATTAACTATTTCCTCGTTTGTAATCTTGCTGTTTCGATTTTGACCACAAGCAGCTTGGTCTTGCTATTACAAGATTTGCTTTCTGCTGTTAACAGCACCCGTTATTAGATGAACTGAGCCATATACAAACAATGGTTTAAAGTGTTTGTTTCCTCTGGGCTTTTGTACATAGCATGGATGATGTAAATGCCTTTGGTTGTCACAAGTTTTCAGTTCTTTTTATTATGTAAATCAATCTAAAAGTAATGCCTCCTATCTATTTCTGTGGAAACTATAGTAGATACAAGGAGCACGATGGTAGTATTTGATACAGAGAATTCTCAGCTACAAAACACTGTTACCATTAGCTGTGTATTTTGGCCAGTGATAAACAAGAGCCTGCATGCTGTGCTTGTAACAATCTGCAGCAGCGGGGGTGAGCCATTGATTCACAGCTGCTACTACAGCATGGTTGCTAGGAAAATGTTGCCCACTCAGTCCAATTTTCACTTCGTTCACATCCACCCTTTGGTCTCCAGAAAAATTGAACAAGCATCAACGTCAGTGGGTGACAAAATAATTTTTTCCATACAGGAATTCAATGGCACACATTTTGTTTCATATTCACTTCCATGTCAGACACCATTTTGACAGTCTGCCCCTCTGCTGCCGTCACACAGTAACAGCACGTACTGCAATGTTGCAGGAAGGTTCAGCTTCTACTGCTGTACCATCAACATCCACTTGTGATGTTGTGGGCCAGCATCATTAAATAGGAGGTATTACATTCAGAGCAGCTGTCATATATTTATTGCAACAAGCTAAACAACAAAAATCATTTTTATAACATAATTTTTATAACATAATTTTTATAAGCTGGAGGGAATCTCTGGGTTTTTTCAGTAGTCTTTTTTTTTTTTTTAATATAAGATGTATTTTAAATGGTAGAAACTAAGGTTATATGAGTTTTACATTCTGGAATACATTTATCATGAAAATAGTAATGCTTTCATGCTTTTTCTTACTTGTTTGCTTAAGTAAGAGGTCCGCTGATTTGTCACACAGTCATGTTTCCAGTGCAGCCAGTGTAAAATGCTCTAATGGCTTAAGTAGAAGGAAGATTTTTTTTTAAAATCAGTGCTTTGCTTCCATAGTTGTTGGAACTGAGGTAAATCAGTTCCTGAACCTCAACGCAGGAGCCAATTGCTAATGAGATAGCCAGCAATAATAGCACTTCTTTTCTCACGGTTACAGCATACACAATAGATGTTCAATTTTCTGTTTGTTTTAAAAGACAGCTTTTGTTTCTGTATCACTCATAGACTGGAGTTTCTTCTGGAATGGGACCCCTGTACTGAAACAGTAACAGGTCTCCTAGCTGATATTTATTTTTCACTTTGTTTTTCCATTCCATCTGTCCTTCTGTTTAATGTGTTTATTTCCCTTACAAATGCAACCTATCAATCCAGCTCCCTCTGCATAATCCTTCCTCCCACTCAGGTAGCTGTGCCATTCATTCTTCATTTGCCCAGGAGCAAGAAATGAGCCCTGTAGTCGCAGGTGCAAGACACAGAAAATCCATGGATAAGATGTAGCATGCTCTGTTTTCTCTGTACGAAAGAGGCGCCATTAAAGCCTGTCTATTGTCCCATTTAATCAGCTCGGTTTTTCATACACTCCGCTCTCACAAAATAACTCCGAAAAGACAATCCGCAGGCTTGATTGGGTTTGTAAGGCTACAAAAAGGTCACCTTACAGCTGTGCTGTTCAGGAAGCAGGGACTGTAGGAATGTACGCCTCCAAAGCACAGCTTCACTTTGGTCAGGTTGTTTCAGCAATCAGGTTTTTTTCTCTCTCTCAAACCTGGTGCATCCACAAAAGCTGCAAGGGCAGCGGGTGCCACCTGAGAGTGTCTCCTGGGAAGCTCTTTGCAGAGCGCCCATTCACCAACCCTGTAAAAAGCAAAAGGTGAGATGAGCTTGCTGCCACCATAAGTCCTGGCGCCTCTGCTGCAGTGATGTGTGCAGCACTACCAACAAGGGTTTATTGGGTTGGGTTTTTTTCAAACTGTTTATCATTTCCTTTCTTAAGGATAAATTGTGAAGTAACTCTCAAATGAGATCCCAATTAAAATGGAAAAAAAAAAAAAAAAAAAAAAAAAAGTGTAGTACAGAATTCAAAGCAGAGGGTTTTGAAAAAGAAAAAATTTAAAAAGACCGAAATTGCTAAACTTGTGAAAGAACTTCAACTTCCTTGTTTGAGTTTATGCTGATTAAAGAAGTATAACGGGTTTAGCATTTGTGGCAGGCTATTTAATTTCAACCTCTGAGCAGCAGACTTCTTGTGATGTGGGAGGATATTACCGTTTTCAGTTTCATTCCGTAAGTATTGCCAGTTGTGCCAAACATTTAATAGTTTTACACTGTGGACTGTCGTCCACCAGGAACTGATATCACCTAAGACTTTTTAGAGCCATCTAATAGAAAGATATGTATTCACTCTGATTAGCCCAGGATTTGAACGAAGGTCCCAGAAGAGATATATAAGCCTCTTAAATGCATAGAACTTCTAAGGATATGGGTTTAACTGTCTCCCCCTGTGGTAAATAAGCTGTGACAGCTCTATCAGGGGGGAAAATGGCAAATAAAATTACCACATTATTTTCCTGTGAATATTTTCAGAAGACTAATCTATTTTGCTTCTTTACCTAATAGAACTCTGTTGAGTGTTATGCCTGGACATTTAATTGGAGGAAACAAACAGAAATCCTCAAACTAACAAAAACAAACCGGGCAACAGTGGAAAAATAAGAGGTCACATCTCAGTTTTTGTTATACTCCCTGCTCTTCAGGAGCAGTGTGCTTCATTTGAGAATCAAGCTTTTGGCAGCGTTAATTACAGAGCTGCTGGAATACAGATTGGGGTGGTAGTCATAGACACACTGCAACAAGGGAAAATCTACCACTTACTGACACAGGGTTGGCAGTTCATTCCAATAGGACTGACAAGTTCCTTTAATATTTTCCTTTTTATCTTTACCAGCTGCCTGATGGATTTAACTATAACATATATATATATATGTTTGTATATACACACATATATATGTAAATCACAGGCAGGTTTAATTATAAAGTTGTCTGTTTCGATAAAAAACACTGAACTTGAATCAGCGTATGACTAAGCTGAAGCCAGGCTCCATGCAAGCAAACTCAGGTGCAAGAGTAAGAGTTATATTCTCAGGGAGTATTTTCCTTCCCTATTTCTGGTCAGACATTTTCTATCTCAAATTGCAGGGATTTTAGAGCTGCCTTCAATTTGGCAAGTGCCTTTAAGCAGAGTATTCTTCTGTTCTGAGAAATATCATTCTTGGAGTTCTTTTATTTTGCAGTTCGTTCACTGAGTGAAAAATGAAGTAGGCTCCCTATTCCATGTAGAAATAAAAAATAGCAAAAATGGCACCTACTCTTGTTTGTCAACTGTACTGGTTTAATTTTATAGATTTTACATTTTTTGCAGTCACTGCACTGCTGGCTTATAATATGCAGTAGGTTGTTAAAATTAAAGGTCAAGCATCTTTTGGCATTCTTTTTGATTAGTAAGCAAAGAAAAATGGTAGAAGATGTTGGCAAATCTCTCATTAATCTCAATACAGAACTAAAACTATGTTTTTAAGAGTTTGAGAATTCTGAATTTTCAGGGATGATTTTTGAGACACTTTGTAGAGACATGTTTGGAAGCCTGGTATTAAAATACACGAATGGCAAAAATGCTGGGCAAAGTATATATTTTGTGTATGCCAGTGAAAAATGTGAAGAATTATTTAGCAACTAGAAAGACTGCTCACAAAATGCTTTTGATTTATTGCTGTATATACTACAGATCCATATCACTTATTCTTACATTATTTTATTCAAAAACTTGTATGAACCATGAGTTGGCATGTTGTAGAATCCTGAAAAGGCATTAATCAACCTAAGTAAACAAGTGCATAGATCTATCTAACAACTATGAAGTAGTTAATAAATTTTTAGCAATTTTATTTTAGAAAAAAAAGGTCTAAAAGAGTAGTGCTTAATTATCTGGACTCCTCTGTGCTGGGCTCTCTTTTGATTGTATTAATGAAGCAGCTGGCCCATTGTTTCTCTTTAATTCCTCTATTGTTTTAAGAATATGTCACAGCTCTTTATTCTTTTATCAGGTGCTGTGCAGGAGGATCCACACAATACCTCATATTCCTACTGTATTTGCCAATGCACAAAGAAACCTCCAAAGCATTTTTCAAAGAAGGGGCACACATAATTTATAAGTTCTTTTCCTTGTACCTCTCTACTGTCAAAAATTTCAACAGTATTGGATTTGAATTCATTCTAATTTTTTTGTTAAACAATGTGTCTACATATAGATATATGTAATTTGTTCATGTCAAAAATGAGATCTGCCCAATAAGTTGCACTGCACTGAAATGGCATTCATTATGCTGAGTAGTCCGAACCCCATGAGTGAGAAGCAAGTGGAACCCAAATATGAAGATTCCATCCTATTGTGGAGTGCTCATTCTCCTTAAATGCTTAACCTGTGCAACAAAGGAGAAAGGACAGTAAATTAACTCTAACGCCCATTACCATTACTAAAATGCATCGTTTTTAAAAATTGGAGTATTTCATTGGGAAAGTTTAATTCAGTTGACGATGCCTGGAAGTCACTAAAAGGAACACAGTCTGTTGTTTAAATAAATTCTGATGGTCTTTTGACCCCTCTTGCAAAAAGATGTGTAGACAGGAAATGGGTTGTTATGTTGTAGCAGCAACACAATCAAATCTATTAAGCACAAATTTTACTATGCCAAAGCAGTACTTTTGAATTAACTGGCACTGCAGATTGGCTTTAATAGATACTGCCATTTATTTCCTAAACCTTTATGAAAGATGTATGCTATTTCTGGGTCAAAAATCTGAACTCAAATAGTTCAGCACGGAAAACTGACTGAGAATGGAAAACTGGAAATGCATTTAGATATAGATCATCTTTGTTCTTTTTAATCTATGGAAAAATACCAGCACTTCGTTCCACAAAACAGCTGTACTCAATGAAAACATTGCTTTTACAACTTTTTAGCAATTGCTTTTTGCTAAGTCACCTTTCCTAAAAGCAGGGGTGTGAATCAGGAGGGTTTATGGTTGTGTTCATTTTGAAGCTGTTTCCTTCTTCTAGAATTAATATGGCAGTCCGCCCTTAAATCTTTTTTTTAGGCAATAATCCGTACACAGTTAGCCTGTAAGATCTGCAAAAAGTATGTTAAAAAATGAAACCTGCTGTCAGAAGGCTCACTGTACTGAGTTCTGTGTTTCACTGGAGGTGTTGTAGAGTTCCGAGGATCAAAAAAGGATGGAGGTCCATTGCTTTAGTTTATCTTCAGAGCAAATTACTGATTGCAAGTAAGTGTATATAAGAACAAAAGAAGTATATATTGTTTAACAAAAATCCCCAGAGTAGGAGTAAAAATGAAGGCCTGTTTTAAGAAAGCAAATTCCTATTGTACTGTAGACATTTGTCCAACATAAAATAAAGTTTTGTATTAGCATGCATATCTATCACCACAGTACTCCTCTTCTGTATACAGAAGATAGAGCATTACTGCATCGAAATATGATTTAATTGGTTCAATTTATGATATATTTTTTATACTATGTGTGGTTCCGTATCTTGATGAGCCCAGATGTAGTTGCGCTTGTGGTTTACAGCATCCCATTTCTTGCATTTTATTATTTTTACATAGCAAATGTCTATCAATCATAGAGATAAATTAGAAAAAATTGTGCAAACATGACACATTGCCAAGATTTTTCCAGCATGCTATATAATTATTAACCTGATTTTTGCCATTGAAAGAAGCCATGAATTACAGATAGCATGGATGAAGTTAAATGCTTTTATATTAGATCTATTTTGCTTATACAGTATTCTATAGGTATGACCATACAATATAATTGAAGCTTTGTCAGCTCTGTAGCCTAGCAACAGATAATACTGTTAGGTTACTGAATTGCTCCTGGTTGACAAGTAGGGAGTATTTTTGTGTTTATCATGTTTGCTAATGATGGGATCCTTTCCAAAAGGCTTGTCTTAATCTTAATTAGAGTTTATCAGCAGAGGTCTGCATGACATTGTGCAGACACTGATTTCATAAATAATAAAAAGTGCAAGTGAAAAATTTGGCAGGAGAAGAAGATATTTAAGACCACTGATTCTTGTAAGAGCAGCATGAATTTCCAAAATGTAATCAAGTTTGAACTGTGACTCTATTCTTTATTATCAAAACTTGCAGTACACTCCACTGCAGTTTTGACAGCAATTATGAGTATGATTTATAAGCTTCCTGTTAGGAACCAGATCTGTTTGCACAAGAATCTTGATCATAAACATTACAAAGAACAGTAAGTCCACAGTTTTTCAGGGACATCAGGACCTTACGTTTTCCTTTGCATAGAAAGATTTTTATTTTTTTTAATTCAAGGTTGTGTGTTTTTGTTTTTTGTTTTTGTTTTTTCCAAGCAGCAAAAATGTTTGCTGTGAAAGATGCAGATGAAGAATCCTGAAATAACCTCTCCATTTTGTGGAAACTCTGAAGGTATCAGATAGCTGCTTCAGTGCCTGATGTCATTTGATAAAGAACTTATGCCAATGCAATTGGAATGTAATTTTTTGCTCTAGCTTGCACAATATGATATTTTTATTTTCCAAACTTTCTGTGATTAAGTGAGCATTTCTCATTCCTTTCAATGTGAGCTAGAAAAGGACTTGAAATAAATACATAAACAGTGTTTGCAGACATTTTTATTCTTTTCTTCTGGCTTACATGCCTGTATTACATAATAGGTAAATATCCTTAACTGATTTAACTACAGATATAAAACAATATGTTGAAGACTTAAGAAGCTTTTATTTTCAGTTCCACAGGCAGAACTAGACTTGTATAGAATAGCTTTCCATTGTCACAAAGCCTTCTGATTTTTCAAAACCTTCCCTTCTGCAATAAGAGTGAAACTTCTTAACCCACAGTGTAAAACAAGTAAGACCCTGTACAATATAGACAGATGACAGGTGTCCCCACTAAGGACAAGAAAGGGGCTGCAAAAATTTTGAGCAATCATCTTTCTATCTTCTTCTCCATTTCCATCTATATTTAGCAAAGGCTATTTATAGACATCCTTATTATCCTTTTAAAATCCCTGATTAACAGTGCTCTTTGTTTTATCAAAAGATGATGTGCTCTTGAGATAGTACTGCATAAATGCTGGTTATGTTTTAGATTAGAAAAATGTTGGTGGGAAGCAAAAATCTCTTTTCCTGTTTTGTAACCTGCACCAGTAAGGAAGCTCTGATCCCTAAAAAGAGTCTCTAGACAGCATAATTCATATGATAATCATAAATGGAACTTCCTATTATATTTAGAAGCCTGTGTGAAGTTCTCTGCATTCCATTTTTCTGACTATACCATATAAGTCCCAGAATTTCCTTCCAATCTGCATGCATATGGTGTGTATGAGGGCAGCATATTTGCATTAGGGGGATTGAAGTCATTTGTGTCTTTCAAAACCCCTCCTTTCAAAGCCTTACCCCTGCTACCAGAAGGGGATAGAGAAAGGGATAGAGGAGCTGTTCTGCATCCTGTTGCCATGGATGAATCATAGAATCATAGAATGGTTTGGGCTGGAAGGGACCTTTAAGATCACCTAGTTCCAACCCCCCTGCTATAGGCTGGAAGACCTCCCTGTAGACCAGGTTGCTCAAAGCCCCTACCAACCTGATCTCCTTCTATGATCTAGTGACCCATCTGGTGGATGAAGGAAAGGCTGTTGATGTGGTCTACCTAGACTTCAGCAAAGCCTTTGACACTGTCTCCCACAGCATTCTCCTGCAGAAGCTGGCAGCCAGAGGCTTGGATGGGTACACTCTTGGCTGGGTAAGGAGCTGGCTGGAGGGCCGGGCACAGAGAGTGGTGGTGAATGGAGTTAAATCCAGCTGGCGACCGGTCGTGAGTGGTGTTCCGCAGGGGTCGGTGCTGGGGCCTGTCCTCTTCAATATCTTTATTGATGACCTCGATGAGGGCATCGAGTGCACCCTCAGTAAATTCGCAGATGACACCAAATTGGCTGGAAGTGTGGATCTGCCTGGGGGTAGCGAGGCCCTACAGAGGGATCTGGACAGGCTGGAGAGCTGGGCTGGAGCCAATGGGATGAGTTTCAACAAGGCCAAATGCCGGGTCCTGCACTTCGGCCACAACAACCCCAGGCGACGCTACAGGCTTGGGGCGGTGTGGCTGGAGGACTGCGTAGAGGAAATGGACCTGGGGGTATTGATTGATGCTCGGCTGAACATGAGCCGACAGTGTGCCCAGGTGGCCAAGAAGGCCAATGGCATCCTGGCTTGCATCAGAAACAGTGTTGCAAGCAGGAGCAGAGAGGTGATTGTTCCCCTATATTCAGCACTCGTGAGGCCGCACCTCGAGTACTGTGTCCAGTTTTGGGCCCCTCACTGCAAGAAAGATATTGAGGCCCTGGAACGTGTTCAAAGAAGGGCAACAAAGCTGGTGAGGGGTCTGGAACACAGGCCATATGAGGAGAGGCTGAAGGAGCTGGGAATGTTCAGCCTGGAGAAGAGGAGGCTCAGGTGGTGGAGGTGACCTTATTGCTCTCTATAACTTCCTGAAGGGAGGTTGTAGTGAGCTGGGGGTCGGCCTCTTCTCTCGTGTCATTAGTGATAGGACCAGGGGGAATGGTTTCAAGCTACGGCAGGGGAGATTCAGGCTGGACATGAGGAAGTATTACTTTTCAGAAAGGGTGGTCAGGCACTGGAATGGACTGCCCAGGGAGGTGGTGGAATCACCGAGCCTGGGGGTGTTCAAGGAAAGACTGGATGTTGTGTTGAGGGACATGGTTTAGTAGGAGCTATTGGGAATAGGTGAACGGTTGGACTGGGTGATCTTTTAGGTCTTTTCCAACCTTAGTGATTCTATGATTCTATGATTCTATGATCCAGCCTGGCCTTGAATGCTTCCAGGGAGGGGGCATTCACCACCTTGCTGGGCAACCTGTTCTAGTGTCTCACCACCCTCACAGTGAAGAATTTCTTCCTAATATCTAGTCTAAATCTACCGTCTTCAATTGAAAGACATTTCGCCCTATCCTGTTGCTACATACCCTTAGAAAAAGGCCCTCCACTGCTTTCCTGTAGGCTCTCTTCAGGTACTGGAAGGCCATTATAAGGTATCCTCTTCTCCTGGCTGAAGAGCCCCAGCACTCTCAACCTGTCCTTGTAGGGGAGTATACTCCAGCCCTCTGATTATCTTTGTGGCCCTCCTCCGGACCTGCTTCAGCAACTCAATCTCCTCGTTGTTTTGGGGGCTCCAGAATTGGATGCAGTGCTCCAGGTGGGGTCTCACAAGAGCAGAGTAGAGGGGCAGAATCACCTCCCTTGACCTGCTGGTCACACTTCTCTTGGTGCAACCCTGGATACATCGGCCTTCTGGGATGCAGGCACACATTGCTGGCTCACTTTAAATCTGTCGTCAACTGACACTCCCAAATCCTTCTCCTCAGGGCTGCTCTCAAGCCATTCTCCACCCATCTTGTATCTGTGATTGGAATTGCCCCAACCCAGATGCAGGATCTTGTACTTGTCTTTGTTGAACTTCATGAGGTTGGCATGGGCCCACCTCTCAAGCCTGTCCACGTCCCTCTGGATAGTATATGTTTCCTCTAGCATGTCAACTGCATCACTCAGTTTAGTGTCATCTGCCAACTTGCTGAGGATGCGCTGGATTTCACAGTCCATGTCACCTACAGAGATGCTAAATAACACCAGTCCCAACACTGATCACTGGGGAACGCCATTCATCACTGACTCCACTTGGACATTGAGCCTCTGCCCACACTTCTCTGAGCATGACCATCCAGCCAATTCCTTATCCAGCAAGTGGTCCATCTATCAAATCCATTCTTCTCCAATTTTGCAACCAAGATGTCATGCAAAACAGTGTCACAGAAGTGATACACTTCATTTTGAACAGCTGCAAGCGTACATCATTTGGGGGATCCTCTTACATCTAACTTAACAATATATTATGTATTGTTGAAAGCATAGTCATATGTCACAATCACTTAAATGCCCAATTTTCTATAGAGAGAAAATCTTGAGAATCACTATAAAATACTTAGATCTGAATTACACTGAGCCATAGGTTTATATTCAGTACAGGAGTGTATTAAATTTCCATAGCTCAGTTTCCTTTAATAAGCTAAGCTAGAGATTGCTGTGCTCCTGAAGCTGTCGTCCATTCTGTGCAGCTGTATGTGCTGTAGGTATATCAACCCTGGTACTGAGTGAAGAAGGCAGCAGGGCCCTCTGCCTGCCTCAGCTGTCCATTTTTTCTGCTGCTGGACTTGAGTCAACACCCCGAGGAGCTCCAGTGCTAGGAGACTGAGTCAGCCTCTTAGTCTGATCCAGACTGATTACAGCTGGAGACCCAATAATCAACTACACTGTTGTGTTTGGTTTTTTTCCTCCCCCAAGGGTACGACATGTCGAGATGTTTGCTTGGATAGAGTCTCAGTTGGTTCTTCTGCATTGGCTCATTTTTATTTTACTAAGGAATCCAGTGAATAATACATTGTAGAAAAAGCTTTTATTCTCTGTTAAAATAAACTGAAACATTTTCATTATTTCATCCTCCGTATATAACTAAAAGTGCCTATTAGTAATGGAAATCCTCTTTCCTCTTAGAAAATAAATTCTGGTGTTTACAGTGGGAGAGCCCAGTTTTGTATTCTGAAATTGCAGTGTGCATCATTGTCCTTTATTTATGAGTCTAGTTAAGTATGCCGTAGGAATTGAACCTGGTTCTCCCTTGAACAGGTTCTATACCAGTTTAACTCCAGAGGCTTCTACTTCAGATTTACTCCTCCCTTGCATGAGACAATGAGTCAGACTGCACTCTTCAGATGTTTGAATTCCAATTTGGTCATTAGAATTCTGCATCTGTAGACATTTATCTTCACACTTCATCTTTATATTCTCTAGAGGAAATTACTCGGATTTGCACCATTTAATGCTGTAATTTTTGGATGGTAGTGTACAGGATGCTTTGGTCCCATAACAGTAAATTTTGTATAGGATTTGGAACCATCTCCAACTGCTGTATTACCAAAGGGTGAATACAAAGACATTTTTCTGCTTTGAAACTTTTACACCACTTTGAGCTCTGGAAGCTTAGCTTTACTTTTCCACTGAAACACACTGTCACTGATGGTGTTTTGTTTGCTCATCTTTGAAAGCTAATAGACTGGTTTAATTAATTGTCCAAGATTTCTCTAAAACAATGTCCTAATTCTTCCATTTAGCTGTGGCATATCATACGCTGTTGTTATCTCCTCTACCAGATTTTTGCAACAAGTTGTTTTAAAACTATAATCTCTTTGAGGGGAAAAAAATGAAGTGCAGCTGAAAAGGCAGTTATGCCGAAAGATAAACACAGCAATATTACTTATCAAAACGAGTACAGTTTTTGCTTGCCTAATGAATACAACATATAGCTTTTTCTATATATACAAAACCTGAGGAAAAAAAAAGCTTTATAACATATAAAGTATGCAACATTATTTCAGGCATAACTGTATTGGATATGTATCTAGGCCTGAGAGTGTAGATAACACAATATAAGTGCTTTGCCTGTCTAAACATGTTAAATAAATGAGCATTCACTATCGCATTCAAATACATTAGTAGATGTACTCGCATAGTTAATTTTCCTTTTAATGCACTACACGTGACATTTGCAGCACAGAACTGTGGTGTATCTTACTGTCTGATGAAAGTTCTTCCACCTCCCTCCCCTTTTAAACAAACCTTTATTTGAATAAGCCTTTATGAAACAGATCTTTGGCATATCTTCTTTTCAGGAAGTTCAGTCAGTGTAAGCAAAGATAAAGCAGTCATGTTACGAAGAGTATTACATAAGGGAAGATTTTTTTAGTGAAAGATGGTAGCAAGAATAAGGGAAGGGAAGAACACCCTTAAGAGGAAATCTGATGACTTTCTTGCAGCTGTTTAATTGGTTTTATTGTGCTGTGATTTGATATTCAAAGCAAAACAAACTGAGAGTGATGACAAAATATACAGGATATTTGATGAAAAATAATGTGCCATGTAAGCAGAACAGTGCCATATAAAATATTTTCACCTTGATTTTTATAATGCTGAAATACATAATCATGCTGCAAATCATTAGGAAAAATATCCCCAAATTGTTTTCTTATACATTGAAAAATCTCAAAGGAAGATGGTAAGTTTGCCTGTTTCTATTGAACAAATCTTCAAAATTAAAAATAAAATAAAATAAAATAAACGTAAAGATATGGCAGTGATGTTTTATGTCCTGCAATCTGATACCATCAATTAAATCTTTCTTCTTTTATGTTTCCTGTAGGAGGGCAGCTCTGGTGTACCACAACCAAGGCCATCTCAGAGGGTGAAGAGCTGATTGCCTTTGTTGTGGATTTTGACTCAAGGCTGCAAGCTGCTAGTCAGATGACTCTCACAGAAGGGATGTATCCTGCCCGCCTGCTTGACTCAATACAATTGCTCCCCCAACAAGCTGCAATGGCATCTATTTTGCCTACGGCTATTGTGAACAGTAAGTGTTGAATGCTATTTCTGGCTTTGTTTAAAAAAAGCAATATTTTAAAGAATATAAGAAGAACTAATACAGCAACAGTGAATTGAAGACCATGGAAACCACACAACTTCAGACACACAGCTCAAAGCCTATGTTGGATCCTGCATCATCTCAGATGCACTCACAGACACAAGAGGAGAAAGAAAAGTTCTTTGGCAGATGAGGTCACCCAGCATCTGACTTGCCCTCGTGCGACAGTCCTGTGATCTGTTCCCAGAGGTGACAGAATGAGAAACTGTTTAAAAAGCAGATAAGATAGGCCTGGTAACTCTCAAAATCCAGCCTTTGCTTCTCTAGTCAGCTTGGGGCTTACTGTTGCAGCATAATTCACAATATTCAATGGATTGGAATAAGTCTTTTCAGTTTCAAAATCCAACAGCCGTCATTACCTACAGCATCCCTGATTTATTGTGGTATCTTTGTTCAGTGTTGCTACCCAAGAATGTTTTTAGTCCTCTGCACATCAGTTGACTCTATCATGGACATAGTATAATATGTAATTAAGTGCTGTCCTTGCCGAGGAGATACATTAGCACACAGTGAGTTCCTGAGCTGGCACAGTTCAGCTTGGATGTTCTGCTTGTTAAATTTCATTTCTTTAACTTCTCCTTATTACTGCTTTTTACTTTTCTACAGCCCTGGTATATCCTCCTCCTCACCAAGAACTTTTCAAAAGTTTAGTGTTAACAGAATCCCCACCAATAGTCATTCAGACCTATTGCATATAGCTTTCAGTAATTTTTTTGTAAGTCTGTCCATGTAGACCTTGTACTATAACACTTCCCCATGCTTTTTGTGCTTTGCAAGTACTGTGATTACAGACAGTGAACTACTGAACACAGTATTTCAAATGTGAGTGAACCTGAGTCCCGCAGACACATGATTTGCCACTCAGGTTCACACTGAACAATACTGTCTTGAGTAGTCACACCTTCAAAATTTTCAGACAGGACTAAACAAAGTATCTGTGGTGACACCTTTCGAGTTGGCAACAATTTCAATCACTTTAGCCAGGGGTGTTCATTTTTACCCTAGGAATGGGGCTGCTGTTAGATAATATCTCTATTCACAGAACAATTAACATGGTACAGGATCTTTCCAAAAGGCGGTGTTGGGAGCCCCTTAGATGGACCAACAAATTACCATTGTTTATAGCCAACAGCTGCACAGAAACCACCAGGGAAGGAGTTACCTAGTGTAGAGGGCAAATACTCATTTACATTGTTGGAAATGAGGATATGATTTTGTGGAAATTCTCTCAAGGCTCACTCAGGCTTTGGCAAAGGCATTCGCATTCTACAGCACTGAATTGCTACAAGCACCTTTGTTGCCCTTACTGCCTTCTATAGAGAATGGAAAGCAGCACTGATGATTGCTACCTCTGCTGCTGAGAGGAATTTGTGTATGTTTATTGTGGATCAGCTCTTGCCATGCGGGCTCAGCAGTAACTCGTGGTAAGCTCAGTAGGATTAACAACTGGGGTTCTGAAGGAAGTAAATATCACTGTCCAGAACTTTCTGCCTCTTCCTCTGACCAGGCTGTGTTTCCACATTTCCATGTTGAGGTGATGAAATTCGGCTTCTTCAATAAGTCTCAAGTCAGGCATAAGTTCAACAATATCCTGAATGCACATCTAGTTCTGCAGTGAGGCATCTTAGAGATTCTGTTTTCAGATCTCTGAACAAAAAATCAATTTCCATAAAAAAGTGGGTGTTGTGGAATTCTATTGTTTGTGTTTTCTTTTTAAATGTTTCTTAACATTTCCTGTGTAAAAATCAGAATATCACCTTGGCTTATTCAGCTTGAACTTGAATGTTTTGTCTTCTGAACTGATCTAATGAAATATTTTGAAAGTATCTCTTGAAACAAATTGAAATATTTTGCTTTGGAAGAATTTAAACATTAACTCAGAGTGACCTTCTATTTTTCATTGCTTTCAGGAGGTAATAGTTTTAGATCCTTTTCCTATACAGTATTCTCTCTGGAATTCCACTCACAGGAAATAAAGATAGTTGGAGACAAATTCTTTAAGATAATCAGAAAGTTCAATTCTGTGATAGAATCAAATTAATTCAAAGTGAACATTCTTCCAATAATAAGAATTTGCTAATTTGGAGTTTAGGACTTTCCGTTCTAAGGAAGCCTCAGTGATTCAACTTTTTTGAACTATTTGAGGCCAAAAACGTGGAAAAACGCCAAAAATGGTGGAATGTCAGCCTTCCAATAAGATGGACATTTCAAATGCTGTATCAGTAATGTTTTAATAGTTGTATCTTAAATACTAACAGCTCCATTAAATGTTTGTGTCTTAAAGTCACAGTTATTCAGTGGCAAAGGGAAAAATAGAAACTGGTAGTGGTGAAAAATTTTACAAAAATTCATGAGCAGAAAAATAGGCAAGCATTAAGAGTTGTAATGATAGAAGCAAACTAGGCAACATAATTTTTGGCTGCTTTTATAGACAAATAAAGGACTCATCCATTTCATTGGTTGGTGTCTTCAACTTTGCCCAAAGGAACTGGAACAAAGCAGCTACCCTATACACATCAATACTTGAAATTAAACATGATAGTAAACTACATCATTGGCCACATACGTTTTAATAGATCAAGGCCAAAACTTTCAAAGGTGGAAGTGTCGAGCAAATTAGGAATTTTCAGAGCAGCCAACTGTTCTTCAAGGCTAAATCAAAATCACAAGTAGCTTTTTGTGGGAGAGGTTAAGTGAGGGTTTTGATGTTGACCAAAATGGCTTTATTTTGATGTTGACTACAGTTGCCCGTTCTCTGATCCAGTGGTCATCAGGCACAGTCTGGCTACACTCATACTTTTATCCTCTCCTAGTCCCAAAAACAGGAGAGATGCATCCAGAACTGCTGCGGGGAGTGATGCATGGCCTATGGTAACTCCCAAACTGTATCCAGGAATGGGGAAAATGCTAATGACTTAAGCCAAAAGTGTGGTATGAACCATCCTCATGTTTTAACAGTATAAAAAAGAAGCACCAGTGCTTCAGTCTGGACCTTAACACTCTTTACTTTATTAGTATAGATGTACCCTAACAGGCTAGGATTTCTCCCTTGTTCTTACTGATAGTAAAACTGGTTCAGCTTTTGTAAAGACGAAATAGGTCTTTTATCCTTTGCAGACAAATACACAAAATGTTCTATGTAGGTATCCTTCTGACAGGATATTAACAACTATATGTCTGTCAGTTTTGTGTAAATACACAGCATTCTTTATTACTCTTCATGTGAGTAAAGTATGTAGCCTCCAGTGCATGATCAAGTTATCTACTCCCTCTGCTGCTGGGAAGCACTCTGTGCAACCTCTCTATTGTCTCTATCTCAGAGAGGTGGCTGACACTTCAGGATAAAAGACAATGGGAAACTGCATTATTCTTAGCAAATAACTCTTTTGAATTGCAAAAAGTGGAACAGTTACAATTTACCAACAATAAGAGGACAAAATACGTTGGGAATTTCAACTTCTAGCTTTAATAACAAGAAGCCAGAAAATAAACATTCTGCTTAGTATAACACTACATTAAATGCTGCGGGACCTAAAAGAAACAATCTAGTCTGGCCTCCAGGATATCAAAGCAACAGGATTTTACACCAGTAACTGAACAAAGGTTGTAAAAGCACTCATTCTTTAGAATGATCTCCAATTAGTACTCAAAAATTGCTATGCTGACTTATACAGGAGCACACAAAAAAGCATGATTGACAGATATTACATGTTGAGTGATGAAGTGTAGGAAATACATCTTATTTTTGAATTGTTACTGTATATTCACATTATACAACTTCAGTTTTAAATAATTGCATGCCCAAAGCCTCTAGCTTAATTAATATTAATTACATTTATATTTTACAAGAAACAACTGTCTTCTACGTCCAGCAAGTGACATTTTAATAAACCTGTGGATCTGCTTTAAGTATTTTATTAAATAAGCATGTCTTTAGTGGGGAAGCAATGGGAATTAATCCTGCTGTGTTAACTGGTTGGCACTGCGTGCACCATGACTAACCTGCACCTGGTTATATTTGCTTGCAGAGGACATATTCCCTTGCAAATCCTGTGGCATTTGGTATCGAAGCGAGCGGAATCTGCAGGCCCACCTTATGTACTACTGCAGTGGGAGGCAAAGAGAGGGGCCTCAGCTGTCAGAGGAGAGTGAAGATAGTGCTCAACAGATATCCAGTGTCTGCCCCTTTCCACAGTGCACCAAAAGTTTTTCTAACGCAAGAGCTCTGGAAATGCACCTAAATTCTCACAGTGGTAAGTGCCATATTTTGCTGTATCACCTCCTAGATTAACCTATTTGTAGAATTATTCCCTATAAGTCTGTGTCTCCACCTATATTCTGCAGCAAACACTTCTCTCAGGTGGAATTTCTTTGTTTTACTTTGTTCTTCTCTTAAATGCTGTCTGTTTCTTAATGTGCATATGCACACACATAGATAGCATTTCTTTACTAGCAAAGGTAAGTTCAGGTAGGCAAATACAGTTAGACTGCTGATGCTTGGTTTCTGAAAGAACTGATCAATTACTTCAGGATTTCTTTCACCAGATGTGGATCTCCTAGATCTCAATCTTTACCTACCCTCTTTCGAATCTCAGTGGAGAGAGGCGTATCACCTTCCTTCTGAAATGAGATCTTGGGGTCCTATAGAAGATTTCTGATTTCAAGGAAAAAGGCTTTATGGAGTAGGATTAGCAACTCTTTGTATGCTTTTCTCAGAGCATTTATTTCATAAAAACTTCTTTTCTTCTTCTTCATAAAAATATTTCTTTTCCTCCTTACAAATGCAAAATGGGGATATTATTTTCTTTCTCCATGTTGCTAAAATGATAATACTAGATTAATGAAAAGTAAGACTACAAAATTCTTGAGATTAAAAATCTGGAACTCAGCAGGAATCTTATCTCCCTCCCTGAAGGTCCTTTGAGTGTGCTGCTTGAATTTGTTTTGAATTAGGTCTGGGACTGCAGGCTTTGAATCTGCAGAGCATTTTGCTCTGGAGTTTCCATTTGTACAGAAAATCTGCAAATAAGAAAGACTTCAATGTCAGGATTGGGTATATTGTTTTTCTTGTGTGCAGAGGTGTGTCTGGACAGAAAAAAGGGCCCAAGAAGGCATAGCGATCCTCCTGTTAAATATGTGAAATACAACTGATGGTAATGTATGCTTTATTCACAGAAGAAAGCCTGGTTCAGCTTCAGTGATAGAAATCACGGAGAAGTGGAAGTCTGCTGCACGGACTTAGAAAGATGAAAAATGTTCCTCTGATACTTGGGGGAATTACAAATCTGGAAGGCATCATCAGTTGTGGCTTTTTGGCTTTTTTTCTCTAGAGATGTCATGGAGTTTTCTTTTCAAATTACAACTTCCTTATTTGAAAGGAAATGCATAGCGGTGTTGGAAGATATTTTTCAGTTTACAAAAGTTAGACTAATTACCATACCATCTTACCACCTCACCACCTCAATTCTGTCCCAGTGTATGTACATTAGTATTTAACTTGAAAATTTAGCACAAGAAACACAAAATCAGATCGTCAGCATTGCTAATCAGTGGGCCATCTCATGGAAGTCAGAGTCCCAGATCATGTTTTGGCTTTTGCTTTACTTTACTTTGGCTTTTACTTTACTCCTTGGAGGAGTTTGGTATCTCTAAAAATAGGACTAGAAGAGTGAAAAACTTCCTAATATAGACAACACAAATAGCAAATACCACAAATAGACAACACAAATAACAACCGTTCTTTTAGAGGTCAGATCTTCTTGTTCTTGTAGATTTTAACTTTGAATCTCAGGCTATTGCTCTTTTCTGTCTCTCTTGCCTAGCAAATATTTCAGTGCTCAATGCGCAGTGGAACAATTTCAACAAGAGTGAGTGTATGTAGACCAGAGTGTCTTACAGCCTAATAGTTTTTGTTGTGAACAAGTTAATTTCTCCTCATACATAGAGGAATTCTGAACACTTAGCCATTGTGTGAAACAATTGCTTCAGGTCTTTAGATTTGGTGACATAGATATAGGGATAGTTCGCAGTAATAACTGATGATGAGTGACCATGTCTTCTTGCAATCCTGAGTTAAGCATCTGTGTTCTTTGAAAAACATTGGCCTGAGATATGAAATTCCAGTAAAAAGTTTTAGGTATTTATTAGATCAGATACTATAACTCAGTTCTTCCCTTCCTTTTTAGTCACAAACTAGTCAGTTCAATCAGTCTTTATTTTGGGTTCCCTCAATATTTAATTCTTTTTTACAGTTTATTGCAAATTATACTGCTGCTTCTGCAAAAGAAATGAGGCATTTCTCTTTGAAATATCCTGTAACATAATGATGGGTTTGCTTCAGCTTCTGTAACTGGTCCCACTGAAATGGAAGGTCTGTAGAGATACTTTGCTATGACTGCATTATGTAGTGTGGAAGCTTATGAAGCACTATCTTACTGCAGTGGAGGAGCTAAAGCTTCTTATATCCTCCTGGTGAAAAAATATTTGACAGGAAACAACCACTAATTAAAGTTCTGTGTATCTCCTCTGCTCAGTTAAGTCCTAGGAGCCCAAGATTATTTCAAATTCTGAGTGTATCTCACAGATGTGAGAATCACTGATGCTAGTAGAGAACTGAAGCACTCCAGGTCCGACAGAATGACTTCACACAGATTGAGCCGCAACGTTCTTACAGTTTTATATCATTCCATAGCCAAAAACATAGTTTATCTTAACTAAGACATGTGCTTGTATGTGTACACAGAACAAATATCCATGTTTCATTTTGATTTCATTTGTTCTTTCTGATGAAGATAGCTCTGTATCCTGTTCCCACACCATACCCAATTTGTGCAAACAAAAAGTTGAGCATCAGTGATACTGAAAGTGCTACTTCTACTGTCTGATTTTCAGGCATTCCAAGTTTGAGGACTGTACCTCAACAAATGATATATAATAACTTCAATTTTCCTGACCTTGATGTTTTCTGTGCATTCAGAATATCCAATGACTGTATATGGGGAATATTGTCTTCTCAGTTAGAACTGTAATTTTGAAGACCTTTTCATTTACAATAAGTCTGACCTATTTGTATCATTTCCCCTGTTCTTTCTTTCCCTTCATCTCTGCTAATTGCACACAGATACTAAGGCTCTCCACAGCAGAGCTGAAGTCTCCTCCGAGAATCTCCTCCATCAGTCTGAGGAAACAAATTCTGAACTAATTCAAGTATTTTCAGACTGACTAATAAATATGCAAGATTCCTATTAGAAGACAATTAGTTGTTATCACCATGTTTGTACTTTCTGTGCAAGTGATTTTCCTGTATACTTCCTGAAGGGGAAAATGGTCATTTTAACTTATATTTCATTTGTCATTTCTATAGGAGTGAAAATGGAAGAATTTCTCCCTCCCGGTGCTAGTCTGAAATGCACAGTTTGTACTTACACTGCAGACTCAGTGATTAACTTTCATCAGCACCTGTTCTCACATCTTACTCAAGCTGCCTTTAGATGCAGTCACTGCCACTTTGGTTTCCAAACTCAGAGGGAGCTACTGCAGCACCAAGAGTTACATGTCTCTGGCAACAAAATTCAGAGAGAAAGTGACATTGAACACTCTCCAAGTGGAAATGAAGAAGGTTTACAGCCAGCAACAGACCTGTTAAGCAGAAACGATGTTCCCCAGGGCCAAAAGACCATGCAGACTAAAGATGCAAGTTCTGATACAGAACTTGATAAATGTGAAAAAAAGGGTCCACTTTTTCTTCCAAACCAGAGGCCAGAAACACAACCTGCAACAAATAAGCAGAGTTTTTCATACACTAAAATAAAATCTGAACCATCTAGTCCAAGACTTGCCTCATCGCCAGTTCAGCCTAATATTGGTCCTTCTTTCCCAATGGGACCTTTTCTTTCTCAATTTGCTTTTCCCCAGGACATCACTGTGGTTCCTCAGGCTTCAGAGATATTAGCCAAAATGTCTGAACTGGTACACCGACGGCTGAGGCATGGAAGCAGCAATTATCCTCCAGTAATTTACAGTCCTCTGATGCCAAAAGGGGCTACGTGTTTTGAGTGTAACATAACGTTCAATAATTTGGACAACTACTTGGTACACAAAAAGCATTACTGCAGTAGTCGATGGCAGCAGATGGCAAAGTCACCAGATTTTTCCAGCGTTCCAGAGAAAATGCCAGAAGCTGTAAGTCCCAGTAATGGTCAGAGCTCTATAAGCATTCTGAATACAGCACCTCACGCATCGGATCCAGAGAATCAGCTTCTGCAGACATCGTGCTTAAACTCTTCAAATGTTTTAGATTTGATTGGACCAAACAATAAAGGTCATGACAAAGACTTCACAGCACAAGCTAAGAAGCTATCGACTGCAAGCAATGGCGATGAGAAGATAAATGGTAAACCTTCAGATATGAAAAATCCCAATAATCCTTTAGTAGAAGGGGAAAGTGATCCTAATAAGACTACATGTGAAGCATGTAATATTACTTTCAGCAGACACGAAACGTACATGGTCCACAAGCAGTATTACTGTGCCACTCGCCACGATCCCCCACTGAAGAGGTCTGCTTCTAACAAAGTGCCTGCCATGCAGAGAACAATGCGTACACGGAAGCGGAGGAAGATGTATGAGATGTGTCTACCAGAGCAAGAGCAAAGGCCACCACTAGTTCAACAGAGATTTCTAGAAGTGACTAATCTTGGCAATCCTTGTACATCTACTCAAGAGTCAACAGAGAGCCTTGGAGAATGTTACCATCCACGATGCGATATATTTCCAGGAATAGTGTCGAAGCATCTGGAAACAACACTGTCTATTAACAAGTGTGTTCCAGTTTCAAAGGGGGATACCCCCCACTCTACCGTATCTTGCTTGGAGATGGATGTGCCAATAGATCTCAGTAAAAAATGCTTACCCCAGTCAGAGAGGACGTCCACCTCTCCCAAAAGGCTGCTGGACTACCATGAGTGCACAGTATGCAAGATAAGTTTTAACAAGGTAGAGAACTACCTGGCTCACAAGCAGAATTTTTGCCCTGTCACTGCCCATCAGCGTAATGACCTGGGACAGCTTGACAGTAAGGTGTTTCAAAACCCGGAAAGTGAAAGAAACAGCCCAGATGTCAGTTATGAAAGAAGCATAATCAAATGTGAGAAAAATGGAAACTCAAAACAGCCCTCTCCTAATGGAAACTTATTTTCCACACACTTAGCAACGCTTCAAGGACTGAAAGTCTTTAGTGAAGCAGCCCAGCTTATTGCTACAAAAGAAGAAAACAAACATTTGTTTCTTCCACAATGCCTTTACCCTGGAGCAATAAAGAAAGCTAAAGGAGCAGATCAGCTTTCTCCATATTATGGAATAAAGCCGAGCGATTATATTTCTGGTTCTCTCATCATTCATAATAATGATTTAGATCAAAGCACAAATACAGAAAGTGAATCTCCTAAAGGTCAGGCTCCTTCTAATGGCTGTGCTGTGCAGAAGAAAGAGTCTCTTCCACTGTTGCCAAAAAACAGAGGCATGGTAATAGTTAATGGGGGACTGAAACAGGAGGAAAGACCTGCAGCAAACCCACAACAGGAGAACATTTCCCAGAATCCCTCTCACGAAGATGGGCACAAGTCTCCTTCTTGGATCTCTGAGAATCCCTTAACTGCAAATGAAAATGTCTCTCCAGCAGTTCCTACAGCAGAAGAACAGTTATCTAGTATAGCTAAAGGAGTGAATGGGTCTAGCCAGGCCCCAAGCAGTGGAAAGTATTGCCGACTGTGTGACATCCAGTTCAACAATCTTTCAAACTTTATAACTCATAAGAAGTTTTATTGCTCGTCACATGCAGCAGAACATGTCAAATGAAACAACTGGTCACCTCTGGTACCTGTGTTTAGCATTTTGTTCCATACAGTCTAAAGAAAGCTGTTTGAATTACATCTGGACAATCAGGAGATTTCACTATTGCTGAGTTGAAGACTTAAAGGTGTAATTTCATTACAGTCCATTAGTAAAGTGTATTATTGGTGCCATTTTCAAAAATATTTATTTATTTTACCAGCAGTATTCATAGCTGTAGTTATGTTATTTTTTATTTAAAAACTTTATATTAAAGTCATTTGTAATGTTATTGTATAGTTATCGTGTAGCACATATGGTTTGCACTGTATAGTAGATTTTAAAGAAAATAGTCACAAACAATACAGAAAAGCATTTTAGAAATAGCTTCAAAAGCACTTGTGTATCCTGATTTTTTTTTCTTATATGCTGTTGCAGATATATATGTATATGCTAAAATATAACTTGCAAAGAAGTTTCAACTATGCTGTAAAGTTCGCCTTAAAATTTCAATTTTTTGAACAATTGGGCTCAGTTTGCACTTTATATTTTAGCAGATACAGTACCTTAGTCATTAGGCTTTGCATTTGTATGTAGCAGTATGTTTCTGTCCACTTTCTTAATCTGAAACGTACGTTAAATGAAGATGGCAATTCTTTTCTTGTATAGTACTTGTATTTTCTTTCGCTGATGCATCTCTGTCTCAATTTTTAAACCTTTGCTGTTAAATGCAATACTTTATAAAGAATGAACAAAATTACTGGAAGCAGTATTGTAAGTAATGAGGTCATATCAATCAGTTTTATCTTTTGAGAGGCACAGTCTAAAACAAAACCCTAAACTCAATGCTGCAATTATGAATCTAATTCATATATAAGATATATTTAAATATAAGAGTAGCAATACTGCAACTGGTGATCACAAAGATAATGTTCTACTTCTGATAGAAATAATTTCTCAACAAATGTTGTTACTATGCATGTATATGGATGGAATAAAATTCCAGATCATTGGAGATGTTTGGCGGTAATTTATTTAAATTTGTTGGGTTTTTTTTGTTTTATTTGGTTGTTTGGCTGTTTTTTTTTTTTTTTGTTTTTGTTTTTTAAAGAGGATTCAGAGCTCACAAACTGCAAATAATCTCTTAGGAAGAGATTAACATTGTTCCATTTTCAATGGAAGTAAAGTGTTCAAAGAGAAAATGAGTACAAAGGATGCTTTCACTTTGAGAGAGTCCTTGTTAACAGGTCACTAACACAACTAAATCTAAGGCAACCTAGTGAACTAAAATTTAAAATGGGAAGGTCTGAAATCAAGAAGGCTGTTCCTTTTATAGGAAATAAGGACAGCATATTTCCTCAGCACTTGTTCCATATGTCAAAAATGGTGAAACTACCTGTTTCACAATAACTGTAGTACAATCCTTTATGGCTTTGGTAGTCATTAAGGAAAAGAATGAATAACATTTACTTACACTGAACAGCAGTTTTCTCCACTACTTCACTACATACATTACTATCCAATAATCTATACTAAAGTCTGAACAAATTCACAATTAAAACCTTTCATCTGCAGTTGTTTAGTCTTCTATACATTATTTTCATTAAAAAAAATTATAAATATGTTACTGATGCATTTTTTATCCTATCACTTTGAAAGCAAAAACATAAACTGAATATGTCACATAAACGTTTGTAGTTAATTTAGTTCCTGTATGAACCTGAGAAACAGTGCAGAATCAGAATCATAAAAGGATGACATTTCAACTAAGCATCTGGAGTCTGGCATAAGGAGCTGTTATACCACCAGCATTCATCGACCCTGCCCTTGTATACTTTGAAACTGAATTTGTCCTTTTGTATTTACAAGTGTGAGTAAACTGGTACATGTTGATTTTATGATTTTACATGGCCCAGTAGCAAAAATACAAAAAACACTATTATTTGCAGCTCTGATGATTAGCTGGGCTTCAAATAGAGAACACAGATGCTTAAAATTGTGCCAGTTCTCATTTTCAACAAAGGTAAGTGTATACAATAATTTCAGTAGGACCAAAATTTCATGCTATATAAAATATTTTGGATAATAAGTCTTACTAAGGATGAAAGGTTTTACAAACTCAAGCAGAGTAAAATAGACCAATCATTCACAATTACCAATTAAATATCTATCAGAAAATATCATACCAGTATATCTAAGACCTCACAGTATTTTAGATGGCATGTTTTGACCTTTTTGCTGGCAAACATTATTTTCAAATCTTTATCATACGAAATTGGCTTAAAGAACAAAATGATTACATATAGATACATCTGCATTAAGCTGATTCTAAAAGATTTGTATGTATAGACAAATCTTTTAGATGCAGTTGGTCTGAAAGCCACAGGTGGTATAATTTACAATTGCTAAGCTCTAGGATATTTTTACACCATGACAAAGTCAAGGATAGTATCAGGATTGAAGGGAGTACCCAGCTGAAAAGTGGTGCCAAAAGGGAAAAGCATTACCATTAATATTTCTGATCGGAAAATGTTGAGAGTACCTAATTTGTTGCAGAAATAACGTAAAGCCATTCATGCTGTATTATATTCCTCCCCCTTTCAAGTCCAATTGCTCTCACAATACAGAGTATACCTGGTTTTTCTCTTCATAACTATTTGGTTGAATGGTCCCATTTTTAAAAGTTCAAACAAGTAGTCTATTCATATGCAGGTATGGTGTTACTGAATTTTGCACACATTTTACACATTTTTCTCACTTCACTGGAGCATCTAACAGGTCCGACACATGCTAAATCCTAAAGTCATGTCACACACTCTGAAAGTAAAATCTTACATTACTTGCCAGACATTAACTGTGAATAACACAGAGCTGATACAAACAAGTCCAGGATTCCTCAAAAACCGTGGTGATAATTTCTTGGTATAGGTACTAAGGGAGCTGACTAGGAAAACTTCCTTCCTAGGTTCCTTGCTTGTAAACAGAAAGGGTCTCATGAGAGAAGTGTCAATTGGTAGTCACTCTGGTCATGGCAACCATAAAGCAGTCAAGTATAAAATCTTTGATGACAGGAGGAAAATTGCCATGAAAACTTCAGCCCTGGATATGGAGAGACCAGACTTCAGGATGCTCAGGGAACTAGTTAGCAAGGTCCTCTGCAAAATTGCTTTTGAAGGCATGGAGCTACATCAGTGCTGATCACCTTTTTCCTATTTCAGTGATTGGGTACTGAAACAGCATCCTCAAGATAGTGGTCACAGCCCCAAGCTGCCAGAGTTCAAGAAGCATTTGGACAGAAAGCATCGTCCAATTGGGTCTTGAACTCAGGTAAGCTCAGTGCTCAGTGCCATGACCCTTTCCCCATGGAGTCTGTTCCAGTGTCCAACCACCCCCTCAGTGAAGAACATTTTCCTGATACTCAACCTGAATCTAGTAGGCACATCCCAAACACAGTGTGAGAGGATGCATGAGGTGATTGTTCCCTTGTACAATAATGTACCATTTATATATATATATATAAGAAAAAAAAAAAAAAAAAAAGGAAAAGAAAAAGATGTATGAACTAAAACTTAAACATCAAAGTCAGAACCATCATCAAGTGAGGTGGAGCAGGGCTAATTTATTTTTCTGTAAGTGGACATAGGCTGTGAACTAGAATCCACTCTAAAAACTGGGCTGAGGTGGAGCTCTGAAGAGCTGGAAAACATGGCTTAAAGAACATCATGTGAAGAATACAATGGAAGAACAATGATGTGGGAGCAAAGAAGATAAGGAGAAAGGGAACAATCACTTTGTTAATCTGAAGAGTGTAATGTGGGTACTCCGATGGCTGCAGAAGGCAGCAATTATAAGGCACAAGCACTATAAAAATGCAATATATCCTATGAGGCCTGCTGAGAGTGGCAAAAATACTGATGAAACAAAATCTTTGAACAGTCATTCCAAAATGCTGAATATTTCCAGTATAAAGATTCTGGCACTTGATACTTCCTTTTCCTGAAGGTTGACACTGAGGAAGGGAATTACAATTCTCCCAGCTTGCCAGATCGTCTTCAAAGCTGAGGCCCTGGGCTACCAGGAGCTGTCAGAAAAGACATGGCAGACGACAAATGAGTCCAACACTATTGCAAATGTGGAAGATGTCAGATACTCAAACTTCAACTATGTTAGACAATGTCTAATTCTCTCATCTGAAGTCATCTTCACAGTTCATTGACAGTGCTTTGAGTCCAGAACCTTCAGAGACACAGCAAAGTAAATTAGAATGAATTAGAATTATAATTGTGGTGTTTTTAATGGAGTGAACTTAGAGTGTGGGGCAGGAAGGTGGGCAGAAAATCTGCACATCTGCACATTCATGTAATTGAGGCTTCTTTATAATATGAAGGTACATGATAAATGAATTGTAACTACAAGCATGGGACAAGAACTTTTGTACTTGGGTGAATAGAAAACCTTAATTCTGATGTTTGCAGCTTCTAAATACATGTTTCTCCTACTCCATCCACACACATATGTATAAAACATATACAGAGAGATCAACAGCTCCAAAAGAGGGCAAGAAGCTATAAAAAGTTAGATCAGCAGATGAATGAGATGATTAAACAAAATTGTATAGTTCCTCATCTCCTTCAGTTATGTCTCTTTGTTAAGGCTCTTACATCCCTCATTTCTTGCAACTCACTTCTCTCTAAGTGCTAGGCACCTTACTTGGAAACTTGGTCTGTTGTCAGGCCTTGATCAAAAGACTTCCTTGTGGGAGGAGCTTCAAGAACGGATGGGATGGACACAGCTGATAACTTTAATGCTCACTTTTTACAAAAAACCTACTATTCATCCACGAAGCACAGCTTGCCGATTCATTGGGCATGGGAGCGTTAACTAGCTCCCATGCTATCAGGACAATCCCAACATTTATGCAAGGACAGCTATGGGGATGGAAGGGAATCAGCATTTACTGCTTGTCCCCTCCAACCCATGCTACTCTGAAAAACATGGTGAAAGTCGTTGAACCAAGAGAGGAAGAGACTAGAGACTTTAAGATTTGCAACATGTGGAGAAAGGATTTGAGGATTTTGTCCTCATGGTGGTTTATAGCATTTTACATTGAGCAGGCATTGGGAAAGTGCTGTTCTAGCAGCAACAGATGCTTATCTTCAGTGTTACAGATCTTGACATGCAGTATGCTCTTGTGAATTATTTCAGAAATCCCCTTCTTTTCATGAGAAACGTCTTTTCTGGAAGGGTAAATTTGATATTAGCTCGAAAGCAAAGATTTGGCAAAGTTTACAGAAGTTTTTAATATATTTGTGTACTATATATGTAGCATCAGAAAAATAAATCCAAATCCTTCATCTCACAGAGCTAAATGTTACAACAACATGAGAGATGTTGACATAATGTCACTTTTTTTAACTTTACTGTGCTGGATGGTGCCACTGTCCCTTTGTGATGGCCACTTCACAGAAGAGGAAATAGGCTGTGGTCTGTGGGAACCTCCTCCTTAAATAACATTGTGTTTCTTCTTCCCTAAACATCAAAAGATATCATAGATTATATCTGCAATATGAGATGTGATACTGCCATTCACGATAGAAAAACATCAAATATTCATCTTGCAGATATCTGTCATATTTCTCTGATATAAAATTGCTGTGCATATTTGCCAGCCACTTATTATATAAAGTGATAATATTCATTTTTGCATTTACTTTAAGATCATGATAAACACAATTAATGCCTATAATCGCAAAGTTAAAAAGCATTCATTGTTAGATAACAAAAGTGTCAGCTTTCTTTCCCAAACAAAAAATTCCAAACTTTTCTTATTTCCAGATAAGACTCAATAAAAAAAAAAAGTTATAAGTTGTTCAACTTTGTCCAATGATGCTCATAAGCCATTACTGTGGACTCAGGAAAACCCCATTGTGAATTCATTGCCAGTGTGGAGATGCACAGTTCAAGTACCTTCTTTTGATGTTCAGAAGCAGAAGAATGAGAGATACGATGCAGGTTCAGATAAAACTAAATGACTTGTTTCATTATAGTAAACAGTTTGATGCAAAATGCAGCATTCTGAAAACATGCATTAGCCTGCTATCTGATGTTCTTTTAGAAATTGAGATGAGGTAAAGTTAATACTCTGCTGAGTACCAAAACCTCTTCTCTGTGGAGTATTACCACTGCCGTGAACAAATCACTCATAAAAATGCAGGTCAGGCATTTGGAGCCTACATCTAATACTAACAAAAGTCCCATTGAAATGAATTATGGAATTGCTCACTCCAGTTGCAATGTCTAGGAGTAGATAAAAGGGAATATGTCTCTGTGACCTTTACACAGGTTCCCCTGCATTTATACACTACGCAATACAGCTTCTGCTGAATGTGATACCAGCAGCTGCAGAGTAGCGGTCATTAGTTCCTCAAAATTACAGGGGAAACATTGAGAGATGGAGACATGTCCAAGAAGTCTTTGTATGGCTGACACAATATCTCCCAGGATGAAAACTCCATTGCCCTTCTGTGAAGCATCTCTGAAGTTGCTTCATGTTTGAAGACAGTGCAATTTAGAGCCAGTGTTTATAGCTTTAGTAGGTTCTGTCATATTCTGTCTCCCAGTAAGCTATAAAGTCCTTTTTCACTTTACCACTTCCAGTGTTATTAACACCACTTTTTTTCTACTGCTGTTTCTTTTCACTTTCCCCTTTTTTACTTTCCCTCTTCACCCTGTTCTCCTGCTTATCTTCAGTCAAGCCTGCTACTCCACTGCACACTCAAGAAAGCAAAGAGAAAGGTAACAATTTCCCAGAACAACATCAGAAAAGTAAAAGCCAGGTTCACTACCAGATGCTACCCTGATCATTGCAGGCACAGATCATAAGGTTGCTTCCAATCTCACTTGAATTTAATTCCTATATTGACTGCAACAAACAAATCCCATTTTGTATATATGTAAATTTACTCTGAAGCAGTTATTTGGGAGATGTGGTCATTTATAGGAATGCATCAAAACCAAGACTGATAAAACCAGCAAACAAATCATCAGGAATATAGACTTCAATTTTGTTTTTGAATAATTTATTTGCAACTTTTTGAAAGGCCAATTACTTAAAAAATTAATTTCATTGAAGAAGTTGGAATTTCCATGCAGACAGAGTCCTCTACCAAGAGAATTACTCCATTGAGTTGTAAGAGCATGACCGGTGTTTGCTCTGTGTAGGATTTTAATATTTCCCCTTGCTGCTGTTCGTGGTGGCACAGGATCATCCACAGCAAAGCGACATTACGTGACACTAGTACTGACATATGTGACAGCACTTTTCATGGTGCATCTTAAAATTCTCAGTTTGGGAACCAGTATACATCTACAGACATTTATCTCAGTGTCCACTCAGGCCTGTTTGCATAGTTCATTACGCCCCCTCTGTCTAATGGACTCTTAGATAAGCAGAGAGCAGGCACACAAAAGTGACATCTCCCATTACTACATCATCACAGTCTGAAACTTCCAACACATTAAATCCCCCTCAGACAATCTAAGATGTGCCTCTTCTTATGTTGTCTGAGGGCAACTGCTCCTCGTTCTCAGCAATGGTATCTTTGGCAGATTTGAATGTCACTGCTGATTCAGCTGTAGCAATACAGAAAAGGCTTCCTCACATTTCAGGAACATTGCCCTGCCAGTTTGAAGGGCAGATGAACCACTTTTCATAGATGCATCATTTTGTCCCTCTCAAAAACTTAAAAAATGTGCCCTATGAATGTATGGAGCCGCTACATACTCTAAGACATAACAAGGGTTCATAAGACCCTTTGAGTGTCTCCTCACAAAATGAGCTCATTCAGGAAATTTAAGGTCAGATTCAGTGTGTCAGCATCACTACACAGTGTACTCTGCAGATGTCAATACCTGGTTTTAGGGAGAATAATCACTAACACACTGGTGAAATCTTACCGGTTCAGCTATGAGCAGTACAGATCCCGAGAAGCAGATATACTTAAATGAAAAACATTCTTCTTCAACCATTAAGTATTATATGAATGCAAATTTTCAATATTTAGTGGTGATGAATGTTTTCTTCCTAGGCAAATAGTCGAGTTTAAACATGAAGCATAAAAGTTCTATATCTCTGACGAACAACATTTATTTCAGTGCAAAATATTTAAAGATAATCATGAAAAACCAACACACCAACTTCAAACTTCTTCTGTATTCTGTGTAACAATTTTCAGAAGGTTGAAATATTTTCAATATAAAAATCACAAGTATGCCATACCACCATGCTATTCCAGATGCCTGTTCAGCCTTTTGAATAACAAGAGGTCAATTTAATCAAGCCATCGTGGCAGACAAATGTAATGATATACCTGCACTGCAAGCGTCTATTGTGTTTGCCAGGTGATTGTGTAGTGGTCAGGCAAAGAGCAGCTTTGCATGGAGTAGGATATATACTTTATTGTTGGGTTCAGGGAAAGGATTACATTTGAATTGCTGGCATGTGATTGCTTAAGAAAAAGGAATAATGCTCTTGTAGAGGTGAAATGAAAGGCCTTACTTACCAAGATTGACTATTTCTCAATAGCTCATCCCCTAAACTTTTCCTAACAACAACCTCAATACCAGCTGGAATCTTGATCAGGGATAAATGAGTTGTGAAGAAAACAGTGACGACTGACTTGAATTTGAAAGCGAATTTCAATTTAGCAGTGTTTCTGTTTTTGCTGTTGTTGGCAGACCCCTATACGTTTTACAATGGAACATAAAGTTTATGTGCAACACTAATGTTTGATATGAACATTTTCTAGACCTGATCTGCAGACTCCATTTTCTAACTTCCTTCTGAAGAAGAGAAGCTGCTCTCACACTGGTGATCAAGCTCAGGAGATACTTGTGAAAGTATCTTAAACAACATAAAACAGGTATCTGGCTTTGAATGGTATTTGTTTGCCTTGTATTGAATCATAGAAACATCTAGGTTCAAAAAGACCTCCAAAATCACCAAGTCCAACCATTAACCTGATCTACTTAGTCCCATCACTAACCCATGTCCCTTACAGCTCTATCCACTCATGTCTTAAATAACCTTTGGCTCCACAAAGGACAACCTAAAAATCAAATCCTATTTCTTAAATCATGTCCAAATGCTTCTTGAATTCTGGAAGCTTGGGGCCATGGTCACTGTCCTGTGCAGCCTGTTTCTGTGTCCAACCACCCTCTGGTTTTTTATCCTGCTCTACTTTTTTTTTTACCCTCTTCAGTTTTAGGACCTTTCAGAAGAAGCTGGAGGAATTATGGGAAAATACTTTGGGAAACAAAAATATCCTTTTTGGGTACTCCTTGTATACTTGCATTACCTCCTCTTTAAAGCTTCAGTCAGGTCATTCATAAAACACTTAGAGAGTGAAAGAAATTCATAGAACTAAGTTTGAGCAATTTTATTTCAGAAGGTGATTCAAGAACAGAGAGAAATGAAGGCAAAATTAGTTGAACATGTCTTTTAAAGAATATCCCGAGTTCTGCATGATGATTTCCATTACCATAGTAGTTTTAAAGATATTCTGTATGCATTTAAAATATGGTTTAATAATAATAACTATAACTAGATATAACACCTACAACTTCCAAGTAATTGGGTGCTGCATTTACTTATCCACATGTGAAACACATAACATAGGAACTGTTTAATATAAACTGTTCTGTCCATGCATTTTAGATCTGTAAGTCTCATTTCTTAGGTAATGCGTAACAGAAGATACAAAATACTATGTTTGTATCACAAAAATCTCGTAAACACCTGGAAAAAGAACTTGGGATCTCTCTATGTGGTAAAGCATAGTGTGTTGGTAATTTACCTAGGGAAATCTGTGCCAGGGCAAGTCAAAGTACATTGGTATACATTATATTTTCAAGTACAGAAATCATTCTAGGATTTTGGCCCTGTATTTCTCAAAGCTGATTTCAGTTCATAGTTTTAATGATCAGCAATTGCCTCAGTTTCCCCTTGCAAAGAAACACTTTATGTTACTTATACAGAGTAAAAAAATGATGAGGAGCGTGGCTGCATCTTCTGTCATTCTTTCTACCAGGGTACATAGGATATGCTTGCCTAGACTGCCTGTCTTCACTAGAGTTTCAGTACAACCACAAAATAATTTTTACTTTCTACAGTCCCTTTTCTCATCTGGAGATTGCCCCCATCAGCCATTAAAAACTGCCACTGGTATCTGAGCTCTTCTCAGAGCACTGTTTAGACCTTTTCTTGGAAATATATGAGGAGTCCATGACTATTTCTCAGCTCTGGTAATTTCAGGGAGATTTGGAATGCAAATAAAAATGTAAATTATTCCTATAATGTGTCATAGCATAGACCATAGTGATTAGCTTTTTTCCCTGTCATATCCATAGTGACAGCAAAATTGGTTCAGTTACAGGCAAATACTTTTAATCAGTGTATGTCATGTGGGAAGGGAGGGGTTAATCTTTGTTCTTTACGAATTGTCATGAAGATATTTCATTTTCAAAGTAAATGACAAAAAAGCCCACGTTGCATATTGTGAGTTTGATCAGAAGGCCTATCAATCAGGTAATTCAGCTTCCAGTTAAGAGACAAACTAATACTGATAAATTCACATTTTCCCCCTCATTCTTTAATCTGACTTTTATCTTCTGTGAATGACATTGGACATATATAGTTATCCAAAATGAATATTTTGTTTATGCATATGGATTCTTCAGATTGCCCGCATTAATGACTCTTAACCTTTAAACTGATTTATAAACATGTAAGAATAAAATGTCAGCATTCATTTGTCATCTTGCAGTAAACTGTCAGCATTCGTTTCTCAGCAAAAATAGAAGATCTGTCTAAGAATTTACATTAGGCTTTGTAATCAAACTAGATTAACACCAGTGCAGCTCAGCATGAAAACCTGATATCGAGTATAGACGCTCCATTAATACCTTAATATACATTCCAGGCTACATCTCACCATGATCTAGTCTATTCAGTGGAACTTGTTGCTGAAAAAATGACTGGCTCATGTAATCTCTTCGTCTAACACATCAGCATAATGCTACACAGGTCTATAAAAGGAAAGGGACAAAGTTTTAAAGGATAAATGCTGGACATTGGCAAGCAATAGTGTATACTCACAAGGAGAGAAAACTGAAATGAATGGATCTTGGCTTGAAAACTCACGCTCCACTTCTGTTGACCAAAGCATGAGAGATAAAAGAAAGTATATTTGTTCCTAATTCAAATGGGAGATTTCCCAGGGAGTTTCGTGGTACCATCCTTTCAGCTGGCAGTTAGATTTCTGCAAATGTTTTGATAATCACTTAAGCTGAGTTACTGCTTTTTTGATTGATTCTGTATTATATTTTGCTGGAACTGCAAAGCAATACTGAAACACCAGAAGAAGTCCTCTCTTGTATTAAGAGAAATGAAAATGTTACCAAAGTGTGACAAAGTCTGTGTGGGATTGCTGTTCTGACTTTCTTGTATGCAAAGACAGGATCAAAATCAGTGAGGAGATGATGTGGTTTTCAGTGCTGAAACTCTTCTTTCTGAACAAAACAGAGGAAATCGCGTCAGAGGAAGCAGCACTGAGCAGAAATGGGTGTGATAAGACTGGTAACGGTTGTGGTAACCAGGAGTTCCTGAAGGTACAGAGCCACGCTTCCCAGTGTGCTGTTTCCTTGCAGTCTGAGCACAGTCATCCTCTCTAAGGAAGCCAGGCTGCAGTGTGGAAGAATTCCAAGCACAGATGCTGAAAGAGGACTGTGCATCCCCTGCCTGAATTGAGACTTGGCCATGGTAGGAAGCAGTTATGCCCCAGCACCTTCTCTGCCCTCTGCAGATCCTGCACAGACGCTGCTTGCCAGGTTCTGGGGGCTGTGGCAGCTGCAGGCTTCTTCAGGGCTCAGCGAGGACTCGTGGGCTACACATTAACACTGCACTGAAAAGATGGGAAAACTGTCGCTGTGCAAGGATTGGAGGAGAATGTGTTTCTACAAATGTGTTAAAGCAGAAGTGTTAATGCTGTGTTGAAGCCTTGCCTTTAAATTTAAACATTCAACAGCTACAAATGCAGGGAAGTCTGTGTGAGGAAAGCCTGGCTATTTAACAGCTTTTGTTTAAAGCTATTCAGAGCATTGTAAATACATTTCAGAATGTCTTTTATTATTTATGATGTTTTCTGTGCATACGTGGTGTTTGCTTACTCAGAAACAGTATAGAAGTCTCTCTTTGAAGAAGATGGGGAGTCATTAGCATTTATTTATCAGTGTTTTACATACTACCATTCCTGATTTTTAACTGTGTAATACTTTCTGGAAAGTCATAAAAAAGCCTGGTGTATAATGGAACAGAGAGTTAAGTTGCATTGCAGGAAAGCTGGTCTGGAAAACAAAGTATAATATTATCTCAGTTCCCCTACTGTGTAGCATAAATATTTCCAAGAATTTAGTCTCAAGCCAAAAGAAATATACTTGGGATGCTCTAAATACTGTTTTCAAAATTGGTTCAGGACATCAGCCGTGTGGTTTGAGGCCTCACTGTTTTCCTGCTCCTTCCAGGCCCAACAGTCTCCCTGCTGCCTTCACTGAGGTGTCACAGCTTCTGTCCCAGAGCAGTTCCCCACAGACCCAAACAGCTCTGTTGCTGCATGCGAGAAACAATCTTGCCTCTCGTGGCCAATTCTTCTGCACATGCATTTTTGTCTGTCCTTCCACCAAATGCAGAGCAGAACAAAACTTTTGGATGTTAATTTATGACTTTTCTCAGTCAGTAATCCAGAAAAAAATCAATATAACATTGGAGAAGGAGCAAGCTCTGTATCTAATACATATTAATAATATCCATGCTAATTTGTCCAAATGCCTGGCATGGTCCTGCTTCAGCAACCTCTGCTTAAAAAGGGTAATATTTTGTATGATTTTTGTATGCCCAATGTCATGTTTCATGTTTGCTCTGAAGAAGGAACTTCTGATCCTGGACTTCCCTCTTCTGGCAGTTTGGTGTATTCTTCAGCCTTGACTTCTATGGCTCAGATGCCATGTGACTTGGGTGGTCAAACATAACTGAGCAGGATAACCTAGACGATGAATATTGAATGCTCAATACAAACACATGAAGTGGAAAAAAGAAAACATACTTCAAATTTGGTGAAAAAATTAAAATAATATCAAGTAACAAAATATTTTTTCCACGCAGAGATATTCATCATCATCCATTATTGATTCCATACTGATAAATTACAGGTAGCTCTCCAGGATACATTTGCTATATTCACAGATCACTGTAATAGAGGAAAAGTATTTTTTACAATTAGCTGAATCCTACTCACTCCTAATGTAGCTCTCCTGACCATGGGCAGATTAGTGTGAAATTTAATTTGTGCTAATCTGCCCAAGACCAGAGAAGCACAAAATATATTTTATGCAGTGTTTACCCATTTTTACCACATATAGATAAACGCATGAGTGACAAATCATTCAGCTTCAGGTTTATTGGAGTGAATATCTATAGTACCATTAGGCTTGGGTTTCATTATTTCTTTTTTGTTGTTGTAAAAGTACAAGGACAGACTTGTGTTTTTAAGCAAATATGTAAGCATATATCTGCAGTTTTTTAAAATAGGCTTAGAAATATCAGCTTACATCTACAGAGTAGCTGTGACTTTTCTGCTACTTTCACAAGGATTACGTAGAAAGAAAATTCCTTTACCTCTTTGTAAAGCATTGACACTATTTAAGAAAACTTATCTAAGTAGGTCTCTTTGGAAGACAGACATGAAAGACTGCAGATTTTGTGACTGAAACCAAGAGTGCATTTGCTGCATGGATGTCTGAAAAGAGCTATTCCTCATTTCAGGAGTGTTGCTGGATATGTGGGTTTTTCCTGCAGAATTGGCACTGGATTGCTTTAGCACGATAAAGCCAGATGTGCAGAGTGAGCCTGCTCAAGCAACAGCAGTTGTGTGCTGCTATATGTGCTTCAAAAATGTTATTACTGTACAGAAATTGCAAAGTTCGCTCTGCAATTCTCACATCTCAGAAGCACTGTTGCGAAACCATGGGATGCATGCTAAAATTCAACATGGTTTAACAGATATTTACAAATGATATTTGGGAACATGTTTATTGTAAAAGTGAGGGCTATCTAGTAGCTTCCAGGAGTTGTTTGTAGCTGATTTTTCAGTTGTTTTTTTTTTTTTTTAATTTCTAAATTCTCTTCTTATAACTTATGTTTATAACCAAAATGAAATTGAGTGTCTTTCCATTAATGCCCTGGCGGGGTTCACTCTGTCTTTTGAGTTTTGCTTCCTTGGACGATTCCGTTTCTGATTTACTTAACTCCAAACAAGGCAAGTGTTGTAAGCTTTGTGAGCAGTGGCAGGGATAGGGTGGATAAGCAGATGCCTGGTATTTCTCTGGTTTTGGACATATTTCTTCAGTGCTAGATCCAAATTGAATGACCAGTATATTATGAGAATTCACCCATTGTGTGATTGCAATCTGCCCGGGACTTGCTTGTGAAAGGCTGCACTGCAACATCCCACATGGACCAGCTTTACTTTGCATAAGCGATCCAATCCAATCAATGTGTGCTTCCCAATAGATGGGAAGAAAAATCCTTATTTTGTGCAAGTAGATAAAAGCAAAGGCAAAACATAATTCATAACCAGTTTCACTGCTGGGCTGTGACTTGAGGATACAGTTTTGAAAGGATAAGAGCAGTTTGCATTCAGTTTGTAAAAAAAAGGCAGATTTTGATGGGAGTTTATTCAGCAAATGTCCTTTCCTGGTATTTGCTGCCCTGCTTTTATGACTCCCAGTGTCCACATTTGCTTGTTAATCATGCATAGCCAGTAGTCAGGTGGCAATGTCATGGTTTGGCAGACCTCCTGATCCTGTTTGCTTTTTGTAACCGAACATAAACAACATACAAGTTCACTTTGAAAACCTTTGCTGCTGTGGCTCGGCAGCTGATTTACAAAATTTGAAGGCTGAAGTGGTAATATGTCACAAGGTCAAATTAGAAAGCAGTACATCATGTAAAACATTAATATGGTTCAAAGAAAAGACCGGTACATTTTATTGTAGAACAGAACCCTCATAATTAATTAGTCATTATTATATTTTATTTATTGTTCACATAAAACCATAGAGGCAATGTGTTTTTACAACAGGTCTACCTCTTACTGTGTTAGCCAGCTGAGTCTGCTTGTGAACCTCTCCAAATCAAATATCAATTTGAATTTCAAGCATGCAGAGAGGAAACAATTTTCTTCTCAAACCCAACCTGTTTTACGGCCAACAGACTTATGGCTTGATATAGAGCTTGATGTGCCTCTGTCTTCCCTGCTGAGGTCCCTGGAACCTGCTGGTTTATGGCCTAAGTTTTCTCTCCCTGGGGATGCAACTCTTCTGAGGTTATGATTTAGTTGGAAACTTCTGTGCTTTTCCTAGTGAAGAATTTCCCCCATTGAGACACAGGGTCAGTCCACACTCCTAGCTTAGAGAAGACAGCATAATGATTGGAAAAACTGTAAAAACAGACATTATAAAACCACCTTTTGCCATAGGGTCTTCCTAACTCAGATCTTGCTTAACCTGTGGATTTTTGCATGCCAGACTGCTCTCTCAATGCTTTCCAAGATCTTACAACCCCATCTTGTTCAGATACTCTTGGAAGTGTGGCTAGTGTTGTCTAGTCTACTCTGTTGTCAAGTCTACTCTTGGCTAGTGTGCCAGGAGCAAAGAAAGTCTTTCGGAGTAAAATGCTCTGCATTATTTTCCCAGTGTGTTCAGAAGGACACATTTCCTTCTCTTTGGGATATATTTTCTGGCACCGCCACTGTTGATCAAGCTTCATGTAACAGAACATCAGTGGTATAATCACACAATCAAAAAATGCTATTCCTGTTATTGTAAGCAACTCCTAGTCTACCGCACCATGTTCTGACATTACAGAAAAAATCCAAGCAACTGCCTCTGCTTAACTTGGTTATTAATACACAGCATTACTTTTACTCCAGCTCTTTCAGCAATGCTTTTGACAATGCGAGAGATTCAAATACATCTTTTGTAACATGGGAGGAAAGGGCAGTGCACATTGAAGTGAAAAAGTAAGTTTCTAAACCTTTATGCATGGAACTGCAGAAAGGAAGAACAAAAGAAGAATGTAAATATGATTTTCTAATGGATCTGTTGACAATGCTATACTGTTTGAAGTTTAGCAACAGTTGAACCACAGTAGTCTGGGTACTCTTTTCTGTCTCACGAGAGTAGATGAGAAACACAAACTAGACTGAAATCCTTCTCTCTGAATTGTCAGACAGTTTGCACATTTTTGTTTTGTTTTTTCAAGATAGAAGGATGGATTGACGAAATCTCTTGGTGAAAAGAACCTTGATTGTGTTTTAAGATTGACATCTTCATCTTTCAAAACTATTTTAACCCCTTCCCCAAGTTAATTCAACAAGTGGGCCTAAAATTATTTATAAAAACTCAGAGTGTAAAATTTGAGATTAGAATTCAAATCAATCACTTTCTTACACAGAAAACATGATACTTACTTGCGCCTACACATTGCAAACCCACACTTCCATGTGAAGCCAGCACTATAGATTATAGATCATTATCTGTGCTTTTTTACAAGGTCATCCATTCCTTTATTCTTGCCTTACAAGTTTTTCTGCTCTTGTCATTTAAAATGGTATCATGTCTATCGATCATCATCTTCATGTCTTCACTTTTCAGCTTAGTGCTGTCTCAAATTGAAGCTTTGAAAATTCTTATCCTTTGCAGGCATTGTAACTGGAATCACACCTAACCTATTACTACTGCTGTAATATCTTCCACATGATTACTGTAAGTACAGTACATTTGATGGAATCTGTAAAGGAAAGTACAGGCTCTGCAGTTAATAGTGATTTTTCTGCTGCCATTGGAAAGCACTTCTATTTTCCCCAGAACTACTACCATCAAAGGAATCAAAACATCTCAAAAATAGAATAGCTATGTACATACAAACTAAAGTAGGTCCACCATCTGTTTCTACCCATTACACTTGTCCATTTAAGCATAAAATTTATGTACTTTCTACTTAAATACACTGATACATTTGAAAGATGGGTTTTAATGAGGAAACCATGAAAATATTGGGGTTTCAAAGAGCAGTAACAGTAAAATTATACTGTTGATGTTGAAGATATTTTGATTAACTCTATGTGTTACATGGACTTAAGTAAAAGTAAAACCAAAATCCCTGACCTTCATTTAACGGTAGTAGAGTTACCAAAATAATTTTGCAGAAAGCCAAATGAAAGCTTAGTTCAGTATAACAACTCTATGAATATTAAAAAGAGATGGTCATTCATATTATCCATTTTAGTGTACATTTACTGTACTGTTCTGTCAAGGCTGAGCTCAGGCCCGAATGGAAAAGCTTGAAAGTTTAAGGTGCAACTAAACATTAACACATCAGTAATGCAGAAACCCTGACAGTTGAGGATACAGACTGAAAAGATTAATTGCATTTTAAATCTCTAGAGAAATATTAATCATAGAGTATCGATATTTAAATTGTTCCAAATATGTTTTTTACTTTACTTGGTGCTGAAGACTCTCAAGAACATTATAAACAGTGTGAAGAACTATTTATGTATTTGCATTTATATATATATTTAATAATGTCAATTTTTGTCCTTCCTTGCATTGTTTTTTTCTATAGAATGATACATTTTGAGTTGAGCTGTGCATACTGCATAATCAAAATTATTTGTGTAATAGATATAAAAACCACATCCAGTATTAAGCACAGTCACAGGTTGTTGATTTTGCTTCTAAACTAAGCAGAACCAATTTCAAATCTGTTCAGCTACCAGCATGTTTTTGGCCATTTTAGCTTGTGCTTACTGGCTTTCTCACAGACAAACCTGAGTATAATTGGTACTGATTGTATTTACTCAGCAAGTAGAATGCTTGGGCTCCTGCAAAGTCCTAAAATAATAAGACAAAGAAATCCAAATAAAAGTGTTTATGGAAGTCTTTTGAGATGGAGATTTAAAACTTCATATTTCTGTTGCAAACGAACGGGGGGAAAGTGTTGTGTATTTGTTTTGAGGGCTTTCCTTCCTCCACCGGAATAAAGCTAACATAACCAGAATTTAATATTCAAATCCTTACATAATGACAATACATATATCTTTCTTAAATCATAGAAAAATAAGGCAGCTGAGCCTCATATTAACAGCATGATACATAGATCTGTGAAAGTTCTGTCTGATCCTGTATGGTAATATCTCTAGGTGGCTGCATATTTAATAACTGTATTCTTTACAAATCAGCTCTGTAATGACACGTCTCCTTGGTCTGTTGCAGTAAATGTTTTTTTTGTCCTCAAGAAACTTTGTACAAATGGTTTCCATCCTATTACCAAAAATGAGCTGATCCTGGCTGGGAGATGTTTTCTTAACTCCAGGTATCTATCAAGTCATACATTTTTCTCCTTTCTTGCTGACAATGTTAATACCTCTTGCCTCAGAAGTTCAAGTGATCATAGACAAAATGTTTTTGTTTTTCTTTTTAACTGACTGAATAATTTAATAGAGTTATATATCTATGTACAACCACAAATTAAACTAAAAATACTAAGGAGATGTTAATAAATTATATAGAACCCAAGCACATGTTAATACTCAAGGTTTAGAAGTTCATAAATTATCCTCACAGTAAAAATATGTTTTCATGGAATTTTCTGTATTTTGTACATCTTACATTAGCAAGACAAGCACTGGACACAGTCCCAGATCATCGGGGTTGAATGTAGGTAAAGGATCAGCTTTCTTGGCTGCAAGGAGCTCACTGGTATTAGCTTGTTCCCTGGGACACCGAGATCTTTCTTTGTCAAGCTGATTTCTTGCTGGGTGGCCCCGAGAATGCACATGGAGTCATTCCTCTCCAGGAGAAGGACTTTGCACTTCCCTTTGTGGAAATTCCTGAAGGTCCTTTCGGTCCATTTCCCCTCCTTCTTCAGGTCCCTCTGAATGGCAGCACAGACATTCAATCTGTCAACCACTTCTAGTTTTGTAGCATTTGCAAACTTAATGAAGGTGCATGCTGTTCCACCAGCCAAGTCATTGATGAAGATGACAGACAGTATTGACTCCAGTACTGACTCCTGGGGCCAGTTGGCTGGGCTTCATGCTGCTGATCAAGCTCTAGCAGTTTGGCTGACTTTCAGCCCATTTCTCTGCCCATTTACCTATTTTACCTATCCTGTACATATCATGTACATATGAGAATGTCAAAGGAAACATTGAAAAAAAAAAAAAAAACAACAACTTTTTTTTGTCAAAAGCCTTGCTAAAATCAAGTCGAACAGTATCAACCCCTTTTCCTTCATCCACTGAGGCAGTCACTTCACTGTAGAAGGCTTTCAGATTGTTCAGCAGGATTTCCCCTTTGTGACACTTTGGTGAAGAATCCCAGATACCTTATCCTCCATATGCTTGGAAATTGTCCAGGATACTTTGCTGGATCATTTATCTAGAGTTCAAGTTGAAGCTGAAGTTTTCTTGATCCCCCCACTCAGTTTTCTTGAAGATAGGAATTAAATTTTCTTTCTCTTAGTTCTAAGGAGCCTCCCTCTCATCACAGTCTTTCAGGGATAATCCAGAGTGGCATACCAATGATGCAAACATATAGAAAAAAACAAGATCAGTTTGACAAGTGCACAAACAATTCTTTGTTCAGGGCTCTGACACTAGCAGGCTGCAGGGCTTAGACTCAAATATAAAAATTTACCTGCAGTGGCTCATCATATCAAATAAAATGTCAGCATGGATAGAGCAAGGCTATATGGCAAGCATAGACTACAATGGCCAAATTTATGTGTAGTCACACCCTGACAAATAGATTTTTCTTTTATGAAGGCACAGTTCTCCACATTTACTTTTTTTTTTGTTTCCTGGAAATTAGGGGAGGCATCCTATCTATTGCACACACTCCATAAAATATTATTTCAGAAACTCTGAAACAGCTCAATCCTGAATTTGATGAGCAACTTGGGCATGAGTTATTAATGAAGCTGGCATAAAGTAGATAGGAGGTCAATAGGATACACATAGTAATTAAAATGCAAAGTTTGTATTGTTTTTAAGCAGTACTACTGGGACACAAAATGCTGGTGGTGAATGCAGTTTTAGAAACAACCCAATAACATCTATAAAAAGCAGATAAAAGGATTTGGGTCCATTACAGATGAAGAGGAAAACCTTGGGGAAAAAAAAGTGTTGAATGTTTTTTGGATTTAATGTTGTTGTTTCTTTTTATAGCAGTTTTTCTTGAAAAAAATAATTGATCATATTGGTAGCTGATCAAAACTGAAATAAATGTTTACAATCATTTTCAATATGCAAGTGTTTTATTCTGTGTATCTAATCTGCATGATATCAAAGTCTGTGGCTATGATAATCCCCTTTCTTTCTACAGTGATAGTCAAATCTTTCTACCATAGCATATCATGAAGACTAATTATCCCCTATTACTCATTTCAATCATTTATCATTTGTTAGCCTTTCCATTGAGTGTATAAATGTTCATTTTAGATTTTCCCATTTTAGCGCACAGAATATTTTAAACAAAATCAAATGAGCCTTTTCCAAATTAAAATTTTTCTGAATTGCAAATGCCACAATGGCAAGGGCAAGAAAGAGCTTTCAGTGTGTCTTCAAGGATATCCTCAGCATTACTGCTTATTTGCATGACTATGCACAACATTTACCTCAAATCTCTTTGCAAACCAAATGTTTTCTAACGCAGATATTAATGCTGAATTAATAAGAAAGATGTTTAATACTGTGAAGAAAAGCAGCGTGCTTTCTGGTGACAGCACATATCTTCTTGCAATCTGATCATTGGTGTCTTTTCCAGTAACAGCCTCCAATGTATGGAAGTTCCTAAGTCCTGCACCAAGATGATGAATTCCCTGGCAGCCCTGAAACTAGGGAGAAGAGGTCTAATGCCCCATAGGATGCAGCAAATGTTTCCATCTTTCTTATCTGGTGTGTTCCTGGGAAACCACAGCTTCCAGATACTCCATGCTATGAACTGGAAACAGACTCTCTGTTTAACCCTGAAGAAATAAGGTAGCGTGTGAAAGAGATTACACAGATCCATCAAGTTCTAAGAAAAGGAAGTTCTCTGGAAGACAAAAAGAAGGAAGAGAAAAGGGCTTCCAAGCAGCATCTGATTATAAGGCAATGAGGCACTTTTGCATCACTAACATCAGAGTTAGATGAGAAAATACTACAGGCTGTGCTATGGTTTCTGGCAAAATCATTACAATTCCCATCATTTCCTACATAAATCACTCACAGGGGAGGGCTCCTTTAAACACTTAACAGCAACCCAGCTTGTGTTCAGTGCACAGTGGTTGCTGTTGCTAAGGCTCTATCTGCACAGCAGAGTGCAGAGTGAACTCACACGCTGTGGCACGCAGAGCCCTCATGCTGTGTGGCTGCCAGTGCCTCTGCAGCATGTGAGTGCAATGGCAGCCAGAGGCTCTTGGCTGATGCGTGGATTCCCATGCACTGCTGCAGCTGCTGCACCTGTCTGCATGGTAGAGAAGATTAAGAAAAACAAAGGATGGTCTTCTGCCATGGGAGTGCCTCAGTTCTCTTATGTAGGTGTATGGCACGGATGCAGGGGAAAAAGAGAAGGTAGATGGATAGAGGCAGGTTTGCTCTACATAGGTAAGTGCACGTTCAGGTGTCCTATTGAAAAGAAGCGTGTCAGATCTGGGTCCCCTAGTCTAAAGACTTCAGACCACAATTAAAGGTGCTACTTAGGTTAAAAACAAAAATAAAAAAAAAAAGTGTAACTGCACCCTTTTAAAAGTGTAGGGTATCTTGGTGGGCAGGAGCAGGGAAGGGCTGTGAGAAGTAATAGCGAGAGCTCAGTAAGGGCTGGTGTTCTGTGTTACAAAAGGCAGCTGACCTATATAACAGGGCTTCCCTCTGCTTTTTATAAGAGGGCAATGTTAGAGGTTTTGTTTGTTTGTGTGCTGTTTATCCTGGACCCTGGGCAACCAAACTTAGGTTTAAAAAACCAGATGATTCAATCAAAAAAGCTGGATAGGTACTAACTACTCCAGAAGCAGCAATTTTCAGTTTCTAACAGCCCATGTCCAATCCCTCAAACTGAGTCTTTATCAATCTCCTTTTTTACTTTCTTTCTTTTTTTTTTTATTATTATTATTTTTATTTTATTATTATTATTTTTTTTTTTTGTAGACAGCATAGACAGCAGCAAATCCTCGGTAGCGGAAGCTATTTAAAGTCCCTGGCCCAATATCGAATCCTCAGATTTGGCAGCAGCAGGTTTCAGATGGATTTTCTGGGCAGTAAGTAACTCAGCAGCAAATTTACTCTTTTTAATACAATGGCAACAGTCCTTGGAAGTAACAGGAATGACTGCAGAGGGTGCCAAAATTTAAATGAAAAATCTAACTCTTCCTTGCAGCCTGCTGGCAGTGTGCCCCAGATCTCAGTGGGATGCCAAGTCAGAGGAGCGAGCTCTGGGGTCCGGCCCTGACCAAGGCCTGGCATCACACTGCCAGGGGGTTATACACCAACCTGACATGATGCTGGAAAGAATTATAGAATCATGGAATGTTGTAGGTTGGAAGGGATCTCACAGGTCAGAGCTCTACCCCTGCTGAGGGTAGACAGGGCTGCTACCCCCTGGCTTAGGCTGCCCAGGACCCCATCTGTCCTGCTCTTGAACACCTCCAGGAATTAGGTTATCCATAGCTCCTCTGGGCACTCTGTGCCAGTGCCTCACCACTCTATGAGTAAATAATTTCTTCCTAACATCTAACCTAAATTTCCCTCTTTTTAGTTTTAAGTCATTCCCCCTTGTCCTGTCACTATTAGACCCTATAAAAAATTGCCACCCTGTCTGCCTATAAACTCCTTTCAAGTACTGGAAGGCCATAGTGAGCTCTGGGAGCATATCATTGCAGGTGCAAAGGTCTGTGAGAAGGCATGGCGTGGTAAAGTGGATATGTAGCTGGAAGTAAAGGTGTGTGCATTCATCAAGTACTCAGCAAAGCCTGAAGATTCAGTCTAGGATGCTTCCCAGTCAGTTCTTGTATTATGTTTTATTGTTTTCCTTATTCTTTTATGCTAATAAAGGTGTGCAGGAGGGATGTAAAGATGACAAGATGACAGAAGTACCTCTCTTCAAGAAAAACATTTTCTTTTGGGAACTACAGGAACTGAGTGTAATTTGTAAGATTTGTGAGATTTCTTTTTCTCATGGGTTTTCTCCCTCTACAACAGAAATGCACACAATCATCACTTTTTTGCAAAAAAAAAAAAAAAAAAAAAAAAAAAAAAGGAAAAATACCAGTGGAATAGAAATCCATGTCGTGGCAGGTAAACCTGCCTTTTCAGGTGCCCAATAGCAAGGATAGTCTTGAATCTGCTTGGCATAAGCCTCAGCTCTCTCTTGGGACATGCAGTGGGTATGTGAATACATGCAGCAATATGCACACTGGCTGTGAGAGCAGTCCTGGGAATTGGAAAGCTATCTTAGGACTGCTAATATGCATATAGTTCATGAAGCTCTTCTTGCAATGAAATCCCAAGCAGCATCAGTATTGAAAGGCAGTTTTTCCCTGTGTGAAGAAGGATGAAGCTCAGCACACCAATTCCACTGTCCCTTGGCCTATCAGCACCAGCACTGCAGAAGCTGCACATTTTTACAGCAATTCTCTATAATTGGTACAAATATTAAATATTGCTTCAATCAAAGTCAACCACTCAGAAATAAAATATAGTTTGGGTAGTACTTAAGTAAGTCCTGGAAGATAATTATTGCTCATGTGCTTAAGTTAAGCACATGTCTCAGAGTTTTACTGTAATGTGCCTTCGGTGGAAGGACTGGGACATGGAAAATTGTATTAACACAACTGCTTGGATTCAAGTACACTATACTCACCTGCTTGCTTCTTTTGAGAGCATATTATCAACAGACTCCTAATTTACTTGCTGTGATGCTGGGAATTTTTTTATCTACTTTTAGGGATAAAAAAAAAAAAAAAAGCAGTTTTCAATCCAAAGTTGTAAATCCTTGAGAAAGGCAGTTTTAGTAGATTTCCCTACAGTGAGTGGAATAGAAACATGCCAGCAAAAGTGCTTTTTTGGGGGTAGATGTCTGCCTCACAAGAAATGTTGCCCTCATCTTCTCAATCACATTGTAATTGCTATTCTTTGTATATACCTCAGCCACCTAGCTGGACAACTTGCTTCACTTCCATATGAGATACTGCATGTTTTGAAATATACCGTGGGAAAGAAAAAGTGCAACAGCAAATATGCCCAATAAAACAGAAATAAATTACTTATTTCTGCTTTAATAAATACAGAAACAAAAGTATGGAGTGAATACAGATAGCAATGCAAGATAATGCAAAACAAAAAAAAAATCAAAAAAGAACAACAAAAAAAAAGGTATTTGGAATCACAAATCTGTCTCTGCACAGAGGCAGTCTGGTAGGAGTTTGTAGTGCAAAGGGCAGGCTTTGAAACATTTGTTTTGGTCCGACCTAGCCAATAAACTGTCACTACAGATATTCACAATCACATTTGGCCTCTTATTTCTCACCCCTGCTCATGCCCTATGCGGAACACATTTATCTCCATATCAAACACTGTAATGTTTGAGTGTACAAACCAAATCTCTACAATGTTTCTGCTCCTGTCATCTCTTCCATTTTCCTCTTATACATAACTCTAACTTCAACTCTTCTGTCTTCTGTGCATGCACTTTTGAAGCTTTCACATTATTTGAATGCAAATTCATTTAATTGTTTAAAAACAGGAAAAGGAAAAATAGGCCGGGGCATTTTTCCTGTACATATATCTAATATGTACCCATGCTCATCTACTGTACCTTATAGGAAGTAAAATGTCTGAGAGATTGCTTTAAAATAGTAGTTCTTAGTAAAAATGTCACTGAAAGGTACTGTTGAGTTGAATTAGGAGGTAGTAAGAAAATAATCAGATTTAAATGGGAAGGATCTGTCATTCAAGCTATAAGGCAGAGTGCAATTACTATCCAAGAAATAGCTTTGTTCCTCATGTACCACAGACAACTCATGAGCAAAAGCTCTGGAAAAGTGTTTTCACTAGGATGAAGACAACTTATATAGGCATTTGTTTGGGCAACTCATTCACCATGACTTTACAATATATCAATATATCATTGCTTGCATCATAAACAGTGTTGGCAGCAGGAACAGGGAAGTAATTGCCCCCCTGTACTCAGCTCTGGTGAGGCTGCACCTCGAGTACTGTGTGCAGCCCTGGAGCGGGTTCAAAGAAGGGTGACAAAGCTGGTGAGGGGTCTGCAGCACAGGCCTTGTGAGGAATGGCTGGAGGAACTGGCATTGTTCAGTCTGGAGAACGGGAGGCTCAGGAGAGACCTTATTGCTCTCTATATCTACCTGAAGGGAGGTTGTAGTGAGCTGGGGGTCAGCCTCTTCTCTCCTGTAACTGGTGATAGGACCAGAGGGAATGGCTTCAAGCTGCACCGGGGCAATTCAGGCTGGACATTAGGAAATACTACTTCTCTGAAAGAGTGGTCAGGAGCTGGAATGGTCTGCCCAGGGAGGTGTGGAATCACCGACCCTGGAGGTGTTCAAGGAATGTGGGCATGGTTTAGTGAGAACCATTGGTGATGGGTGGATGGTTGGACTGGGTGATCTTGTGGGTCTTTTCCAACATTAGTGATTCCATGATTCTGTGATTCTGTGATTCAACAAATAACAAATTCTACAAATAACAACAGATAATATATGTTTGTCCATGTTTCTTCCTGTCTTTTCATTGGAATAACAACAATTTGTTACTGCATTATAGATACTCCTTCATTTGAGAACTTAAGAAGCAGGCTCAGAAATCCAGCAATGTGATCAGCAGGCATTTTGCTGCTGCTTGAAAAGTCAAGATATCATTTAATTCAATGAAAGTACATAAATAATAAACAAAGGCAGTTACAGTTCACAGGCTGCAGAATCCTATCAAGAAATTTACTGCTAATACCCCCTCCCCCTCTCCAATTTTGCATTATGGAAAAGAAGTTACAATGGAACGGGAAGTATGCTGATCCCCTGTCAAAGTAAAATCATTTCATACTGTGTTGGATTTACATTTTCTTTAGTAAGCATTTATGTTTAATCTACACAGTATTCATTCTAGATAAATATGAACAATCATTTTTAATCATTTGTCTCATGTTTTGAGTTGTACAGAGATATCTTCTTCTGGATTTAGCTAAGGGAACTAGTCACCAACCCAACTCCCCTGGCTGTTCATTATCAGCCTCAGGACTGAAGTTATCACTTCCTCAGACCTGCTAGTGGAACTGATGGTGTGAGTGCTCCTTAACCCATGTGACTCAAAAGAAGCTAAGTCTGCAAAATCCTGCCTGCAGAATGGTGCACGTTTGACATTCTGGGAAGTGCAGCAATGATATGCACAATTTTAATCACTTTTCACAGGCATGCATAGAAAGATTAGATAAATCATTAATCATTCTCACTCTTGTGATAGCTAAACACCCAGGAAATAACACTGCAAATGCTTTTTCAGGAAACTGTAAACAGGATAAGAGAGAAATGCAGATCGGGAAAAAAAAGAGTCCTCATAGGGCTAGTACTGCATTGGCATTTTCCATCTCCTCTGTAATCACTTAGTACTACTGAAAAGAACTCTGCATGACCCAAAATGACTTTTCACATGAGAGAATCAGAAAGTGAGAGCACTTGTTTCCAGAAAAAGAAGTACTGATCCAATCGAAGGCTGATTACAGAATGATCTATGCGAGTGCCACATTGTCTTTTCATTTCTTATTTTTCTTTTTCCTATCAACATCTTGATAATAGCAAATCCAGAACTGGATTATTATATCCTTACAGAAATGGGAGATTGTATTTCGTTGGCTTGCTTGTCAGGTATAGCAATGGATGATTCATTTGTTTGGTAAGTGGAAAAAAATGTTAGGGAAAAGCAGTATTTATTTGAGATTTTTTTGTTACCAAAGAAATAAAGCCATTTCATTTGAATTCTGTCTGCTGACATAAATGGCATCAGTGTCCATTGGGATGGGAACTGGGAATGGTATGGGTAGAGGCAGAGGAGCTGTTTAACCACTGTCATAATTCCTGAACAGGTTTTCTTCCCAGCATCATATGAACTCATGAGCTAACTGAACGCCTGCCAAATCTTGCCGAAAGTGTACATTTCAGTTAAAAGAAGGTGTGCCAACATAGGTCTTTTATTTTCCAGATGTACCAATTTCCTGATTTTCTTCCTACCAGTTTCAAAGACATAGATGTTGCATGAAAATTGCACAAACATCTTGTGCATTCATTGGCAGATTCTAAAAGATTTACCAACAACATTTGATGTTAATTTCCAGTCCAACTTTATAAGTTTGGCTTTGGCTTTTTCAGAGAAAGATGACAGAGAAGTTATTTTCCATTTGGATCACTGATTTAAAACAGAACTATTCCTTTATTACTTTTTTTTCCTCTTGGCTCAGCATTTTCTGAGGCCCGCAGTAGCTGCGGAAGGGCCAATAAGTGGTGTTGGTGGAAGGTGCAGCACCAGGCTGAACAGAATCTGACCCCTACCCCAGCATCTCCCCAGCCATCAGAAAGGAACAAAACAAAAATCAGGGGGACTGTCAGGTACTTTAAAGACCATCTTATCCATCCTGCTGTCCCAGAATAGATCAGTTTTCCCTGCTGTCCCTAGCAGAAGTTTGTCTAAGGGGATTTTTTTAGGATGCTCTTTATAAAATACTGTGACCTTTCTTGACAGTCCAGTCCAGTAATTTTACAGCTAGAGAGCTTCTCTCAATATTTAGCAATTCTTGCTGCAATTCAGACCAATTACCAATTTCCTATTCATAATGGACATGAAGGACAGATTTATTCTCTTCCACAATCCAGCAACCTGTGTGTACTTGTTGATCTGTTCCCATCAATCCCATTTTCTTCAGACTAGGCACAGCCAGTGTATTCAGTGTTTGATGTTAGGTCACCTTTTCTAAAGTTCTGATTTCCAATTGTTCCTTTTCTTTCTTTTGGATTCTGTCTATTTTTTGACTGTTCCTTTTGCTTCCTTTTGGATTCTGCCTGTTTTCTCTAATCTTTTATAATGACCTGCATTAAACTATACAGAATAATCCAGCTGAGGTTTTACCAGCTGTGAGAAGATCAAATAGACTGACCCCAGGCACCTTGCATTCTCTGCTCCTGTTTGCACATGCAACGTTTACAGGCTGTCTTTTCTACAGCATGGCACCATGGAGCTATGTTTTAATCCATTGTATGACCAACCCTTTTCATGAACCACCATGAAAGCAGTCGTTTTTACTCTGCATTTCTGTAGGAGAACATCTGTGTCTAGCTGTGGTACCTTTTACTAATTCCTGTTGAATTTCATAATTCTTACTAAAGACTATTTGTGCCAGGTTATGTGATCAAGAGCTTAGGTGTTGTGCTGACTGGTAGCAGTGTGTAGAACCTAACATCCCAGAACAAATCTATATCTCACATCATGGATAACTAGTACTTCTCAGCTTATGGTTAGACGTACTGATGTTTGCTTTTGGGAAAACTATAGTGAAAACCATTTCCTTCTATTTGCACTCAAAAAGTGGATCTTCAGTAGATACCTTCAGTTTGTCCTTCATGTCTATTCTTGTTTCCTGAATATTAGGCTATCTTGTAAGAGTGTTTCCTGTTATAATACTTTTCTTTGAGACACATCCGTAGAAAAATGTAAATTCCTGTAACAATTTCAGTGACAAAAATGAAAAGTAACACATGTCCATAAACATTTTAAAATACTTATTATTATTATAGTGGGAAAAATCTGATTATTAAATATTTCCAAACTTAAAACTTAGGGCAATTTACTTTATACTGTTATTGCCTTTTTTGACATTGTACTCATTTTGATATACTGAAATTATAATTTAATACAAAAAGATTGTCACATATTTAAGATTTCTATTCATTTTCAGTTTTTAGCTTGCAACTTTCAAAGAAAATCTGTCCATTTGCAAAGTTTTGATGAAATGCAATCTCTTGATGGTGAGATGACTGATGGGGGAAAAGGAGCAGCAGTGCTGCAGGGTGTCTGCCAGAAGAGTTGCTGGGCAATGTCTGGGCAGGGGCTCAAATGCAAGGGCTGAGACTTAGTTTCTCGAGTATGCCCCAGAGAACTCTGCATAGGGGTGGCTTTGGGAGTGAGACAGATATGTCCAGAATTAGCTCACGTTCATTGCTGAGGAAGGTTGGCTGAGCTAAGTGTAGGACTGTCTCAGAGAGGTTAGCAGATGGGAAGGCTCAGATCTGAAAGCCACAGACGAACCTTTTTTCTTATATTTTTCAAATCTTGTATAGGTTTATGTCAGCATCACAAAATCTATATTTTCCCTTTATTGGTACAAGTTATATGTAGCAGATATACACACAAAACGGTGAAGGTGTTACTGTCATCCTTACATGCACCCACGAGATGGTGCTACTGTGCTTCAGCTGAGCCTTCAGACAGCCTGGAAACACGGAAAGGGAAAACGTAGAGAAGAGAGCTTGGGCAGGGGAAATGTTGAATATTCACATGGTACAGGTGCCATGTTTTTTGTACAAATGGACAAAAGTACAAATGGAGCTTAATTCCAGTGAACAAAAACTTCGTATAAAAATCTTGAGTGCAATAGACCAGCATCAGTATCTGGCACATCTGCAGGGGAGGCCAAATAGCAATTTTTAAATATGAGATTCAACCTTTTAGTTCAGAACAAAAGACCCCTTTCTAACCAAATGTCATCTAGATTAAGGATGTCTGTTGCAGATCCACCCATTAAGAAATACTTCTATTGGGATAGAGGATTTAGGGTTTTTTTGTTGCTTGTTTGTCAAGGATCGGGAAAAAAATGCGATGTTACTCCTTCAGTTTTAACAGAAACTAATGAACCGCCCATGTTCTGTTAGATAAAAAAATCTGAACATTCTCTTTCTGTCTTCCATATATTTAGCTATGAGGTTACTGTTGTCTTCCTGTAACAAAACACAACTTTGTGCCTTAAGGAATGAATGTTTTCCATTCCCTCCTGAGAGCAAGGAAATCTGTCAGGATGATCAATCACAACATGGGAAGGACTCAGAACCTCAGCTACAAAGGAAAGGAACAGAACAGTGACACTTCTGTAATTCCCAGAATGAGAATTGTCTTTACTGTTTATACGCGCAGAGGAACCTAAAGCAAACCATGACAAATTTCAAGAGCCCAAACAACAAAAATCTTTTATCTGCTCAATGAGGTGGCTGATTTCACAACTACTCTGCAGGAGTCACCATGCTATGAAGTAGATACAAACCCCATGTCAACCGTGGACAATTTGTTACAAAGAAATGGGCAGGAGCACTTGTTTACCTCTCATCACTTCTGGGTTTTCTTTCTGCACATCATGATGGAGGCATGTATCTGACTTGCAGGTAGCCTGCGGGCAGCATACTGCCTGGTGAGCAGCACCAGAACATTTTTTGCATCTGTTATCTTTAGCTTACAGAAGTTAACCCTAAAATCTTGCTAAATGTGCTCTGAATAAGGTTACCTAATATCTGCAGTGGTGTGTGCTACTGTCATACTTACCTATGGAGTACTGAGAGAGATGCAAACATCAAAATCATTTTACTTCACAAACTAAAGTATATAAAAAACTTCCACAGGCAACCAAAGAACTAAAAATATACTTGCTCCCAAAAGAATATACCTCATACAGACTCCGAGATTTAAATGGATGCAGAGTCTAAGGGACTCTTCTCCTATATGAAGTTTGTCAAGCCAGAATGGCACTGAAGTATCACACTCTCATGTCATGGGCTGAAGAACATCTGGAGTTCCTGGTACATCCTTACTTGGTGAGCAAACTTACAGGGTAGAGAACAAATGCTTATCTGGGAATGACTGAGGCTCTCTTTTCGTTATCAAAATACAATGGACTGATTTTTTAAAATTCCAAGTCTCTCTTGGCTATCAGAGGAACCTACAAAATTTAAAACCTCTGAATGGAGCCATATAAAAATCATGTCATAATATTTAAATTTCTTACTTGAAGTAAATTCCTTATTTTCCATGGCAACTCAACTGTAGCTTTGGTTTGCTTGCTTTTGTTTGTTTTGTTTTTCTCAGAGCATAATGCTCCTAGTAATTAAAATAAAGTAACTAAAGCAAATGAGGAAGTTCAGACAAATAGAGTTGACTCAGAGAGGAGTGGAGTTAAATGCCCCAGCTGTTAACAGCTGGGGAGGCTCAGACCCAAATACCAAGCAAGCAGGAATTACAAAGTAAATGCTCAAAGAGCTAGACACAACAGTATTGCTGATTGTATTTGTTTTTCTGATGTATGCTCCAATTTGTAGTAGTGTTACACCTGTGAGAAGGATGATTTACACAGAAGTGTCCCCAGCAGCAACATTGTCTGAAGACTGCAGAGCCCACTGCTGGTTGCTAGATTTCTGAGCTCTGCACAGCTTATGCCACGCCATCCCTATTTCCACTCACAGCCTGGCTGAGCAACTCCTTCACTGAATGTGAGCTTTCTCTTTCAGCTCTGGGCAAACTGATTCTTGGTGAACGCTGTATTACGCTTTGAACAGAAAACACTGAACAGGAGTGTAAGGAATTGTTGCCCTAAGCTCATCTGGTCAAGCAAGCACCTAGGTTCTTTTTCATATCCTCCAAAGTGACAAAATTCTTTCTGCTACTTTGAGTTTATACTGTGCATTCTCTTTTAAGCTGGTAAAATATCTGTGCATAAGTAGCCTCTGTCAGTGCCTGGGTCAAGTCCCATGTGACTGCAGCATCTACACAGCAGCCAGAGTGAGCCTTCAGTCACAGGAGAGCAGCAATTCCACACACTGTGCTAAAGTAGGCCCCTGCTGTAGCCAAATGCTATGAAGACAGCAGAAAAGGGGAGCTGAATTGACAAACACCAGTTGCAAGAACTGGCCTTATTCCCTCATCTTTGGCAGTGTTAGTAACAGTGCTGTAGTGTTCAGAAAGTAGCATGACATTGTTTTCAGAGAAGTTAATGGTGAACTTTTCTTGCTATATTTTTCAAACATAGATTGATGTCAGCATCACAAAATTTGTTATACCTCTACTGTTTTTTTCTCGGCATGTTATATCTAACAGATACACACACAATACTGTGAAGATGCTCTGTCAGGGTGCATTCTGCACTGCCATTAATTTCATTTGCAGTTATTCCTGTGGTGTTTGATGAAGATGTGTGACAGTTTCTGTTGAAACATGGGTTTATGCTGTCCTATAAGTCTTACAGAAGTAAATTACAGAATTTATTAAGATTGAAAATATTAAAATGATGCCATCAGCAACAAGGTGCTGGATTCAGGATAGATATTAGGAGGAAGTTTTTCACACAGAGGGTGGTGACACACTGGAACAGGTTGTCCAAGGAGGTTATGGATGCCCCATCCCTGGCCAGGCCAGGCTGGATGTGGCTCTGGGCAGCCTGGTCTGGTGGTTGGTGACCCTGCAGGTAGTGGGGGGAGTTGAAATTAGATGATCTCTGAGGTCCTTTTCAACTCATGCCATTCTATGATTCTATGATTCTGTTTTTTACCTTGCTGACAGAAGAGGGAGCAGGGTGGGATGTGCTCCTTGTGTAAATACAGTCAGCTGCCAATAGCCAAAACAAGCAAACAAAAAGAAAAATTCACAAACACCACAAGAAAAGTGCTTATTTGTGTGCATGTGCAGTCATTTTTCATTTTTGTACCTCACAGGATCTCTTCCATTTCTGATCGCAGCATCACAGCTATAACCAACTATGGCTAATGTTAAGCCAACTCTTGTCTCTGTTTTTGAATGGCCACGTTGGGTTTTGAATAAATGGAGAAGGAGCCCAACTCAGGAATCCCATGTTAGGGAGCTGTTCTGCCCCTCAGCGCAATCGCAGCCCCCAGCCGTGCATGAAAGCCAGACAGGTGTTTTACCACGATGGCTTTGCTACTGCCATCATTGCACGTACCCACGAGATGGTGCTGCTGTGATTCAGCTCAGCCTTCAGCCAGGCTGGAAATACAGAAAGGGAAAACGCAGGGGAGAGTTGAATACATTCTCATGTGCAGATGCTATGCTTTTTGACAAGTACAGATGGAGCTTAATTGCAGTGAGCAAAAACTTCATATAAAATAGAGAGTACAGTAACCCATCTGCAGGGAAAGTTTAATAGTAATTTTTAAATATCAAATTCAACATTTTATTTTACTACAAAAGATCCCTTTCTAACCAAGTCTATCAAGCTGTCCATTGCAGGCCCAGAAATGAAGCAATACTGTTATAACTCCAGAAGAGAATGAGTTTTTAAACATGATTCAGCTTAATGTGGTAATTTTGTTGAAATCAGCTAAAGATCATTAGATGATAAGTCTGTGCTGCTTAAAGGATTCTCGGTGAGCTGACTGGGCTCCCATATCAGTCCTCTAGACCAGTAACTACCCTGGTATGGGGCTGGTGCCATCTGTAGCAGTGAAGGCAGGCTGATGGTCATGGGGTTTGTTTTGTCCAAGCTGTTGCCACGGAGGGCACTGCACCATCACAGCCTCTGTGCTGTCACCTTGCCTTGTGCAGCTGAGCTGAGCAGCCGCTCCTCCCTCCCCCTTCCCTACATGGCCTTTGTGGGCTGGGAGAGCCTGAGGTCATCGTTCAGGAGAAATACCTTTACTACATGCAGGTTGGAGATCTCAAGACCTCTCAGTGCTAGACAGGCAATACTATTTCCTCTGCTGCGTGGCACTTGTATAATTGCAGCAGCAAGACCTGAGGTTGATGTTTATAAAATCCTTTCCACAGTCATTAACCCCGACTTTTATTAGATTTTTCTTTTGTAGGTTTATTTGTTTCACTCTGCACTAGCTGTTGACCTATGTGGTACTGCGCAGAGTTTGAATTACTGGAATATCTTCCTCTCCAGAGGAAAAGGGGAGGTAAATTCAGATGGATATTTTCTGAGTGTATCACATGAGGTAATTTTATTATCTGTGTTATGTTTCTGAACAAGGGTGGACAATGTCAAGGTTTTATTGCTATGGTCAGTCACCATTTTGTCTTTTCATTCTTTGTCATTCTTCTGAAAGTCATCCTTGGCTTCAGTACAATATTTGCATTTATTTAGCCCACATCCACACCTACCAAAACCATAGTATGTCTGTATGCCTTTCACAATAAAGCTTCAGGCAGCTCACCTGCAGGCCTTTGGACTAGGGCTGTCTGTATCATGGGAACAGAAAGATTTTAATCACTGATGTGTTTACTTTTGACTAGTAGTACTGTTAAGCATTGATGGCTTTGGGTGCCCATTCTATGTAGGGAACCTACATGTCTAACTACAGGATCAGGTGCTTACACTCAGGCAGTATCTAGGCACTCAAGCTCAGAACAGCCTTTATGCTACTGCCAAATGAGCACAGTACTTGGGACACCAGCCTGGGGGTCCGCTCCCAGCAGTAACTCAGGCAATGTATAGGTTTGAGCTAGGTTTGTGCCTTCTTTCCATCTTGTGGATGTTGGTAATGCTACCAGAGAAGACGAAGTGTGTGGTCACATGTGTGGGCAGAAATGGGCAGAGAACACTGCACACAGGCAAGTATGCAGTAGTAACATTAAGATGTTATAGCTGTGTTGCAGTTCTAGCTTTTGGCTTCTGAAGTCCATTTAAATTCTGCTGTAGGTACCTAAGCTCCTCTGATGTTCCTAATTTCACAGAGTCATTACACGCTGAAATTAGGCCAAAGTATTTTTTATATCTCACCTTTACAGGGAGTACAAAGCAGTGTATCAGTGAGGACCACAGTGAGACCAATAACTTTTCACTCATTTCATCTGGTCCAAGGAGTCTCCCTATATTAAAAAGAATATTCTAATAAATGTCACAAAAGAGACAATTTCAGTGAGAAGTACCTCTAGCCCAATCAACAAATCCATAGTTTTTGTCCTCCAATGCCCAGATTCATAAAGCTGAGACATTAATTGAAAACAGTCTTCACTTTTTGGAAAAATGCAATACTTTGGTAGCAAAAGAGTGTAAGGATCCTATCCTAAAGTTCACTATAAAGATAGGACACTGTGAAACTGACAAAAACCCAATACTTCTTTTCTATTAGTCATACATTTGATGATCTATTATTAAGGGCTGAAAGAGAAAATGATAAATCTCTAATGCATGAGGCTACAAGAAAAATCAGCTCAGTGAATCAACTGTAATGTAACAAACCTCTTTGAAATATAACAGGTAAAATATACTGACAGCAATTGAAATGTAATTATCTTTAAATAGAAGTTGTTCTGTTGATCAGTGATGTATGTGATTAGGTCAAATTTGTTGATTTATTTTGTTTGTTTGTTTGTTTGTATTGCTATTTTTTTCATCTCCCGTGTACACTTTTATGACGGTCTGTACTCACAAGACAGGGCTGTTGCATACAGGGAGATCATAGCTTTCAGACAAAGTAAGTCCTGTCTTCTACCTTCCTTGACAGGTGAACAAACTGAAAGCGCGGAGCACAGGACTACGTATTCATCACGTTCACAGATTAACAGGAAGTGCTGTAAAGCAAATGTGTGTGTAAATTGATAAATCAGCTTAAACTGTTTTATCATAAATACAAAATATGTATTAGCCTCGGTAGGCTGTAGGTAGCTAGGTATAATAAGGCATGCAGAAATGCACACATCTTAGGAAGAAAGGAAACTAGAAGGCAACTTCTCAAAACTGTCAGGACTGGATAATGTAAACATCATGTGCTGCCAAAAACTAATATTGAATTGTCTTTGAAGAGAAGTCATTTCAAAACAGGAGAAATAGACACTCTGTATGTGTCCCTTGATTTGGTTATCTTCGAAGGCAGAAAAAAAATGGAAGTAAGCTGACACAGACAAGCAGGTAAAATGATGGAAAATGTTGTTAGAGAATTGACCTCTGGACATAACAATTCTGAAGACCATGACTGAAACTCATCCCACTTAATGCCTGCAGTGAAATGTTCTCTGGGTGGATTGGATGTAAATAAAGACAAGCTAAGGAAAAATAGCCTGGAAAGAATGAATTCAATTGAAAGGGAAAATTGTATTGCTTTCAGAGACTGTCTCTTAATACTTCTATTTGTTGAAAACTGCCTTTCAATTAGCTTTAATCACAGTTTTTATTTACAGCCTGTGTTACATACCTTTGCCTGCTCATATGGTCCTTATGGCCTTTTCAGTTTTGTTTTTTGCAGCTTGGGCCATTAGCATTTCTCTGATAGATAGAAATATAACATTTTAAATCTTCTCTGAATGTGCTGTTCTCTTTCTGAGTGATAATGAAATTGCATAATCATCTTGTTCTGTGCTTTATTACCTTGTATGATTCTAAATAATATATTCTCTATTGTCAATGGGATCAAGACTTTCCTACGGTCCTTTCTTAAGCAAAGCGATGCTTCCAAAAAGCAAAGACTGGAGTAGACAAAATGATGTCCTGAGGGAAATTTCCCCATGCAGTTCTGAGAACTTCAATTTTCTGTTATGGTATTTGGTTATTTGGTATTCAGTTAAACCCATATTCGACTTTTGCTTTTATCTCTACCTACATCCTGTACCTGTGAAAATGTCTTAGGTTGTGGGAAAGTTCTGGGTCTGACCAACAGGTGAGAGGAGCTCAGACAGGCTAACTGCACATTTCTGTGCTCTGTTCTCAACAGGAGCTGATATACACTACATCTACCTTTTTCTGGATTGGACAGAGCAACTTAATCTTGTCACTAACAAGTTTTCAGCGCTCTTGCATGTAAGTGGTTCAGATAATCCTACCTCTTCAATTACTCACATGTACCACAGCTAATCACAGGGATTTGGTTCAAAAGGGAAAAAATCACAGGGAAATGGTTCAAAAAGGACTGGATTATTAGTGTGGCTAATCACACTGTGCTAGATACAGTAAAGGCTAACATAACTTGAAAGGTCATTGTGTACCAGAGTGACTTCTCAAATATGGGAGTTGAGAAGACTTCATACCATAGCGCAGATTATTGTAATTTTCCTTATTGCTAGAGAAAGGAGACTGGGTTGGTCTTTCTTCAAAGTGAGTGCTTCTTTCTGATGATAAGGTTCCAACAGCTTCTGTACTGTGCTTTTACCACAGAGAGATGCATACTCATAGAATCATAGAATCAGAATCATAGAATCGTAGCATCATAGAATCATATAATGGCTTGAGTTGAAAGAGATCTTAAAGACCAACCAGTTTCACTGCCCCTGCCACCTGCCAGATCAGGTTGCCTGGAACCCTATCCATCTCGGCTTTGAGTACTTTCAGGGATAGGGCATCCACAAATTCTCAGAGCAACCTATTCCTGTTCCTTACCACTACTTTGATGGAAGCTGTGCTTTGAGGGAGAATAAATATTAAGCACTAGTGTTTTGGTTGGTCTGGATAAACTGAATTTCCCCACTTCAGACTGTATGTACAGTGAAGAAATATCAATGTGTTATTAGAGTGAAAATAGTTCTTTCCAGGAGCAAGCGTTGGCTACTGACTTCCACCAAACTACATGGTTCTCCATGAAGTCACAGTGGCTAATCTCAAAATCTGTGATGCTGAGATCCTATTCTGGGCTAACTAGAAAAACATTTTCCAATTACAAAGTTGCTGAATACTGTAAAGGACAACTCCTCCAAGGAGACAGCCAGATAAAAATAGGTACAACCAATATTTTGACCGCAGTTATAAAGCTGTTCTAAAATTTCATTACTTAATTTAAGACCCCCAGCTAAAGCAAGATTTATCAGTCTGCACTGAGCAACGACTTCTCATAAGAGCTCAGCAGTAAGCAGATAGAAAACTGCATTACTTGAATGAAAAAGTGAAGTGTCATATAAGCTCAACTCTATTGGAAATGGATTAAAACAGAGCCTGTGGCCTCCTCACTAAATCACAAAAGAGACATACTGCTGTGAATGCTATTTTTCAAAGGAATTATTTATACTAAAAAATTCTGAATTCTTTCTCTATGCAGCTCTCCTCCAGATGAGCCAAGTGTGCTTCCAGAGGGCAGAGAGGCCCATGAAATGTAAGGAGCTCTTGCTCATATCTGGGGATTCAGAACTGAGAAGGCTGTGCTTTTCTTCCAAGCATTTGTGCCCGCTGAGTATTCTCCATTGTGAAGGAGAAAGCTGAGAGAGGGATGACATAATTTTTTCCCTCTCTGCCCTCAGCATGACTGAACCTCTGAAGAGGTTATATAGTTATGAAACTGCACGTGTTAATGTAGTGCCTAGAAGAGGAAATGTCTTTTTGAAACATTAGTAAAGCTCTCAAAATTGTGATCAGCAGGTGAAATGTAAGTACACATTTCCTGGCTTACTAGCAGCCCCAATGCAATCTAAAGAGCATCAACGTTTTAAAAGACAAAAAGTAGTTTAGAGACATTTTGAAGTCTTATGGCTTCCAACCACAGTCAAAGACACCCCCCTGTAGTATCTCTTTCTTGGTGACTCGAGGAAGGCTGGCTAACATAGCAATGGGGGCCACCTTGCTTTGACAGTTGAATGGTGAGTCCACACAGGGAAGTACAAAATCAGTCAGAGCAGCTGCTTCATTGGCTGTCTCAGCACAGTACTAAGCATAGGTCCAGTGAAATGTAAAGTTCAAAGGTGATATGATTGCAGCTTTGTGAGATCCTTCACAGGAAAGAGGTGTGCCTGATAGTACTTAGTCTTGCTCACCTTCTCACTGTTTAGCTGCTAGAGTAGCTGGTTGTTTGGGGATTTAGTAATGTTCTGTATCTGGTTTGCACCAGATTTTTTGATCTTTTAGGCTCTCTGCAAGATGGATAGGTTTTGATATGGATTTTTCTGGTCCATGTGATTTCATCTTGAGCTAAATGAAAAAGCACAGATAGCATTAAATATATTCAGTCCTCATAGCTTTGTTTATTTCCAGCTCATGATGGCTTTTATATGTTTTTTTTTTTTTTTTTTTTTGGGGGGGGGGGGGGGGCGGTATTCTGTCTATAGCCCAAAAGTCTTAATTTCAAACGAAGGGGAAAGCAAACTTTAATTTTGTGGGAAAGATTAAATGATTGCAAAATACCTTATTGGAAATCAAACTTTTGCTTACGCTGTTTAAATCCCAGAGGCTCGAAGGATACATCCCTTATTCTCATTCTGATCCTGTGTATAAATTTCAGCCTTTAAAGGGAATTTTTTCCTGATGAATGTTTAATTAAAAAGGCTGTTTTCTGAGTAAAGTCCAATTTATGAAGTTAGTCATATTCAAGCTCTAAAAATATTGACAGTGTTTGATTGATTTTGATTTTTAATCATATGCTTCCTTTGTATTCCATTAGTGAACCATGTCAACATATATTGATTTACATGTAAAAAAACAAAGTATTGATTCACAGTAAAGGTCAATGGTACTGAAATAGATCTTACTGGCATGCAAACCTGATACCTACTGTGACTAGGATGAAGTGCACTTAATAGAGAGAAGAAAACAGGGTGAACTTTTTTCTAATCTGCTGATTTGTCCTGCTTTGTTCACAAGATAAGAAAAAAACAGATAAACGAAGAAAAACCACAACAAAGTGGCCAACTACTAGCAAACAGGGATAACATCTAGTTCCAGAATAAAAACCTACACTATTTGCAGATGACACTAAGCTATGCCAGGCTGGATTTCTAGGCTGAAGCCAATGGGATGAAGTTCAACTCAAGCAAGTGCTGTATCCTGCACTTTGGCCACAGCAAGCTCAGGCAGTGTCACAGGATTGGAGCAGAGTAGCTGGAAGACTGCAGAGGAAATGGATCTGGGGGTATTTGTCAATGCTTGGCTGAACATGAGCCAGCAGTGTATTCAGGTGGGCAAGAAGGCCAATGGCATCCTGGCTTGCATCAGAAATAGTGTTTCTAGTAGGAGCAGAGATGCAATTGTACCTCTGTATTCAGCGCTGGTCAGGCCATACCTCAAGTAGTGTGTTCAGTTTTTTGGTCCCTCACTGCAAGAAAGACATTGAGGCCCTGGAGCAGGTTCAAAGAAGGGAACAAAGCTGGTGAGGGGTCTGGAGCACAGGGCTTGTGAGGAGCGGCTGAAAGAGCTGGCATTGTTTAGTCTGGAGAGGAGGAACTCAGGGGAGACCTTGTTGCTCTCTGTAACTACCTGAAGGGAGGTTGTAGTGAGCTGGGAGTCAACCTCTTCTGTCATGTGACTAATGATAGGACTAGAGGGAAAGACTTCAAGATGCACCAGGGGAGATTCAGGCTGGACATTAGGAAATACTACTTCTCTGAAACTGTGGTCAGGAGCTGGAGTGGGTTGCTTAGGGAGGTGGTGGTGTCACCGACCCTGGAGGTGTACAAGGAATGTTTCGGCGCTGTGTTGAGGGACATGGTTTAGTGAGAACCATTGGTGATAGGTAGACAGTTGGACTGGATGACCTCGTAGGTCTTTTACTACCTTGGTGATTCCATGATTCTATGACTCTATGTGGTGCAATCAGTACACCCAAGGAACAGGATGCCATCCAGAGAGACCTAGACAGGATAGAGCAGTGGGCCCAGGAGAAGCTCATGAGGTTCAACAAATCCAAGTGCAAGGTCTCACACCAGGGTTGTGGCAACACCCACTGTCAGTACAAGCTGAGGGAAGTAAGGATGGAGAACAGCCCTACAGCAAAGGACCTGGGGGTACTGGTGTATGACAAGCAGGACATGAGCCAGCAATGTGCCCTCACAACCCAGAAAGCCAACTGTATCCTGGGCTACATCAAAAGAAGTGTGGCCAGCAGGGTGAGGAAGGTGATCCTGTCCCTCCACACTGCACTGGTGAGGCCTCACCTGGAGTACTGCATCTGAATGTGGAGTCCTCAGTACAGAAGAGATCTGGACCTGTTGGAGCGTGTCCAGATGAAGGCAATAAAAATGATCCAAGGGATAGGACACCTCTCCTACAAGGATGCGGTGAAAGAGCTGGGACTTTTCAGCCTGAGGTGATCTTACAACGACCCTTCGATATCTAAAGGGTGGATATAAGAAGGAAGAGGACAGACTCTTTAGCAGGATCTGCTGTGATAGAACAAGGGGAAATGATTTCAAACTAAAAGAGTGGAGATTTAGACTGGATAAGGGAAAAGTTTTTTACAATAAGGATAGTGAGGCACTGGAGCAGGTTGCCTAGACAGGTGGTTGATGTCCCATCCTTGGGTACATTCAAGATCAGTCTGGACTAGGCTCTGAACAACCTGACCTAGCTGTACGTGCCTCGTTCACTGCAGGGGAATTGGACTAGATGGCCTCAACAGTCCCTTTCAACTTCAAATGATTCTATGATTCTATTTATAAGATTTTTAAAGGTAAGGGGAAGAAAATAATGAAGAAAAAAGTAATTTTGAAATTGATGTATTTCCTTATTCAACAGGAGTGCTTTAAGAAATAAGTTGGGAGCAGAATGGACTTCAGTGAAACTTCTTTCACTTCTGTCCCACCTCACAATCCTACCTTGAACCTGAGCAGTGGAGGCACAGCCAGATGGGTACAGTCAGTTGGAAAGTGGCTCTCTAAAAGGCATATCAAGCAAGGTCTTGAGGGAATACATCCTGAGCTGATTCTATTTGATATTTTCATTAGCCACCTGGATGATGGAAGAGAAAGTACACTTATGAAATTTGCTGACAATTCCAAGCCAGGATGGATAGCAAGCGGTACATGGGATGGAATCTGAATTCAAAATGATTTTTATGAGCTGGAAAGAGAGAACACAAAGAGAAGAAATTGTGGCAGGTGCAAAGATTTACATTTAGATAAGAGAAAGAAAATGAATAAATACAAAATGGAAACTAAATGGCTAAACACTGGCATGGCAGAAAAAGATCTGGAACTAAAAGTGAATTAGAAACTGGCTGCAGATCTATCTGCATTATGATTCTTATGCAGCAGAGGCAAATTGCAGATTGAGAGCTATTAATGGAAGAGACAACATAAAACTGAAGGAAAGCAGTTATTACTGATCATTTTAATATCACCAAAAGATTTCTCTAAACACAGGTGGAAGGTTATCTGAGGATTATTCAACTACTGTCAGGATCTCAGCCAGCCTTTTAAACCAGAAAAGTCCCTACAGAAAATCATGCATGAAATCCAGGGTTGTTTTTATGCTCAGTCCTGTGGCAGTGATGCTTCTAGCAGTTAAAAATTAGATGCCTACACTTTTAGAGTCTAATTTTCAAGAGTATATGCAGCTTGGAAATACGAAGTAACACTGAGGTTAAAGAAGAGCTGGTTTTCAGGGCACATGTCTTCCCTTACAGTTTTTGAGCCTTTTCATTCCAGTCACCTTCAGTGCTTTAAGCATTACTTTGGTGCAGCTGCATCATGTCTTCATTTATACTCTATTAAAAAAATATATCAAAATAAAAGCAACAGAAATGAATCCTCCTAATTTAACCTGTTTTAAAATAACATGGTGTTTAAAGCTAACGTGGACTTGAGGGAATACTACTGAATTCCCATTAGTACTTTTATCATGGAGAATTTAGTTCTTCTTTTAATACAAAGATGACTGCTTTGTTTTTGATCTTTTTGCAGAAACAGGTATTTTTGAATCAGTCTCCCATTAATCTCTGCTCTTGGCTTTGTCATTCAGAAACAGTGGGTCAATGTGTACTTGATAGTGACATCTATATTCATTATTTTATTTGAGGAAAACACATGACAGAACACTATGTCTAAGTCAATTTATTCTCTGTATCCCTAAAAAGATATAAAACAACATTGATAACTTTCCTGTCTCCTGTTGTCTTCAAAATGGGCCTTGGAGACCATCATGAATCCAGGGGCAAGTAAGGCATTCTGTTTTTCATCATTTTAAGAATATACATGGAATAAAGTTTATCTAATATCCAGTATCACTGTGGAAACTGAGAGGTCAGTATGCCTAAGTCATCACAAGCAATATGTATTACAATTCTTATTGTATAGCAATGCAGCAACCTCTTTCATGTATAAACAGCTTACACTTTAGAAACTCTCAGGACAGCACTTGTATGTGGAGTAAGTATTCCTTTGTTCTGTATATGTTCTTGAATATTTACTGACTTTACAGAAGTGGTAAAATTTGAGGTATTCCTAGCTACTATTAATCATACTATAACCTGAGAAGAATCCAAATTTCTGGTCGAATGAGACATGCCTAGACAACTCAGTCTGAACTATAGTATTTTCCCTTGAGCTTAAAGTTCCTTTGTAGCCTTTTCTGCTTTTCAGAAGCACAGAAGACAGACCAGATATCTAGGAGGTCATGACGGCTGCTCTACTAAAAGGGAGAGGGGCTGATAAACTGATGCTGGGAGGGAAGAAACTTTATAAGGATATAAAACTTTTAAGTAATGTTTTTCTTCAAGCAGTATCTGGACATTATCCTGTCCATGTTATCTGTAAGTAAATACAAATTTCACCATGTTCCTTAAAAGTTCTTTGAAAAAAAAAAAAAATTCTGACTTACAAAACCATGCTTTGAGCACAGGGTGGCACTCTGTATTTCCTAAACACTTTTTCCAGCCTTCGTATGAAATGATGCATTCATTGTGCCAGGGATCCTCTTGCACTGAAGACCTCTAGAAGAAATGCAGGCAGAGTGGTTGGGACTGAAAGAAGTATGTGCATTTCCAGTCGCAATACGTCAATTTTTATGAAATATCATTGCCTTTTCATCCATACATTCATCATTCTAAAGGGAAGGCATGCCTCGCTCTCCTGTCAGTAATCTATCCTGTCAAATTGAGTGACGTTCTTTTATAGATCATAAACATGTGTTCAGGTTCTGTGGGATACCATCATACTCTTGAAGAGAAAACAAGAAATGGTGATTATGATAACTTTCCTGGTGAGCAGTAGCAACTCAAATCTTAACAAAAAGTAGCACTTTCCTTACATTCTCCTTCACCTGCCTCCTACTATCACTGGTTGAAGTTATCCTGCTTTTCACTAATCATTTCCGACTTGTGGCTGTCAGATTTATCTATGAGAATATATTTGTTTGTCTGGTATCTTTGAATTGTGGATCTGAAAAGATGGCTAAGACATGTTTCTCATCCTGTAATGCACACTATTTCAAAGACCTCTTCAATTTTAGGTACTCTACCATCCAAAATGAATGAAATGACCTTAACTATCAGTTGTATGTGTTTTGTCTCACAGAACATTTGCCTCAAGCACAGATGTGATTGAAAGCATTTGGAGTGCCACTATGAGAGTTGCTGCACAGCACCTTTTTTGACTTTTCCAGAAGGTCTTAAGAAAGATGATGCATCAGAAGTCCACTACATTTAGTAGGTAATAAAGATGAAAAACCTGGCTTTCTATCGTACTTGTGACTATACTGAGGAAAGTGCTCCACATTCTGAGTTGATCTTAGACATATAATAAGGGTCATGCTTGAGTGGAAGTTTGGATTGGTTGTCCATCAGTAACAATTGTCACTTTAGTATGTTGTGGCTATTTTTACTTTCCCTGACAATGCATACTTAAATGGAGACATTCTTTTTATGTAAAGAATATGCTTAAGTCCACACATTTTAGATTTGTAGCAGAGGGGAGTGAAGGAAGATCTTTATTTACTTCATGTAGTAGGGCTGGCAGGCACAGATGCTAAGATTAATTCCTCTAAAGCCATATTCCCAGTACAAAAAGTAAAGTTTATGATGACCTAGACAACCCTTTTAAAAGTTTCATTTACGGAAATTCCTGCAATTGACAAAGTAACTTTAAGTCGCTGCAACCTGTTTGACAATCTGCATGTGATGTGCAGGACTGTTTTTGCCTTAAAAATGAGTTTAAAATTCAGTGTTGTCCTGGTTTTGTCTGGGACAGAGTTGACTTTCCCCATACTTGCTCAGGGGGCAGCCATTGCTCAGGAACTAGCTAGGTATTTTTTGGCAGGTGGTGAGCAATTGTGTTTGCTTTATATTCAGTAGTCAAAAGTAATGCCTTCTATTTATTTCTGTGGAAACTATAACTGAAACACAGAACACAATAACATTATCTGATAGAGCAAATTCTCAGCTACAAAACATTCATTTTCAGTGTAGTCAGCACCATTAGCTATGCATTTTTGCCATCAAAGAATAAGAACCTACACGCTGTACCACCATCCTCCTCTGACATCATGAGCTAACATTATAAAAGCAGAGGGATAGTTTCAGAACTGCTCTTCTTTATCTTTACTTCTTTTTTTCTTTTCCTTTTCTGTCCTAGTAAATAGTTGTTATTTCATTCCATGAATTTTGGATTTTTATTGTTTTGTGTTTTTTTCGAATCTCTCCTCCATCTCACAGGAGGTGTTGCTGATCTGCTCCTGGGTTAAACCGTGTCTTCCTCAGTTTTTCATCCATTTATTCTATGCATACGGCAAACAATAGCAGAGCTCCCTATCATTGGCCTGGCTTCCTGCACAGTTATTGTCCATAATGGATCCAATTTATTGTTTGAACCTACATCCTGAATAATGCTATACTCATACAAATTTCCCCATAACTACTCAAAATATCACACAAATGACAATGGAGAAAAATCCACAGTGAGAAGTGTTTTCTGCTACAGCTTTGCCAAGATATGAATCCATGCTGCTCTCAAGAGTTAAAATTGCTGTCTTAAGTACTTGGTTTACTGATCACTCTTTTGGAGCGTACAGAGGAAGAGTTACAGTATTGCAAAAATATTGCTCCTTCTGTCTGCTAGACTGAGTTTTAACAAGACTCTGCTCTGCAAATAAATCAAAGCAATTCTCCAGTAAAAGAGTTCTCAGTACAACCAAAAGGACACTGCTCAGAATTACAAGCTGTCATATTTGGAATTCATATTTGGAATCAGTGAATTGATTGTTGTATCGAATTAGGATCTGCTGCATTCTGGGTTATTAACTAAAGTGTCAACAGCTAGCAGGAGACAGACTGGTGTATTTCAGATGCTCATAGAAAGTATATCTTACAGTTTTAAAATTAGGAAGTACTTTACCCAGGATACTTTTCAAATCATCCAACACCAGGCCAATAAAAGCACAAATGAACTATCAAGAATACCTTTGAGGAAAACATCCTTTTAAAAGCTTAACAATAAAATCAGTGAATATTTAAGAACCTTGTCGATCTCAATTGAGTTTTGGCATTTTTTTCCTACTATTATTATATCTGATGGAAATGAAAGCTAAACAACTGTAGCAATATTAAGTGACTCTTCAGAATCAGTCCTGCTTTGGTTTACAACTCTGTAGGAAAATAGAAAAATAACTAGTGGGAGAGACTGCCAAGTCTCTAAGGTTTTTTCCATGCCCCCAGCAGCAGATTCAGAAGGCTGTGATAGCTTATAGACAGTAGAAGATTCACACAGATAATAAAATGCTAAATGTACCAACTTCATGATGCCTTGAAAAAACAGAAGTGGGCACAAAAACAAAATCTGAGCATACTATCATCTTAAAAAATGCAGGGAAAGAGCAATGAAAGTGGCAGAAATGCCATTTCTCACTATGAATCACCATAAATAAAGAATTGCGTTAGCCAGAGACCTTGCTGGCCTTTCTTTCTAGTATGTTATGCCTGATACACACCTAGAAAAAGGAACCTGAAAAAGACCTGGAAGGCAGCACATTAAGACAGAAAAATAAATAAAATAAAATAAAATAAAATAAAATAAAATAAAATAAAATAAAATAAAA